>NC_080162.1:209986176-210286176 GCF_950295315.1 Erinaceus europaeus | reverse complement strand
AGTCTGATGGGCACAGTGGCTCCTGGGGCAGAGTCTGAAGGGCACAGTGGCTCCTGGGGCAGAGCCTGACGGGAACAGTGGCTCCTGTTGCAGGGCCTGACGGGCACAGTGGCTCCTGGGGCAGAGTCTGATGGGCACAGTGGCTCCTGGGGCAGAGTCTGACGGGCACAGTGGCTCCTGGGGCAGAGCCTGACGGGCACAGTGGCTCCTGGGGCAGAGTCTGACGGGCACAGTGGCTCCTGGGGCAGAGCCTGACGGGCACAGTGGCTCCTGGGGCAGGGCCTGACGGGCACAGTGGCTCCTGGGGCAGAGCCTGACGGGCACAGTGGCTCCTGGGGCAGAGCCTGACGGGCACAGTGGTTCCTGGGGCAGGGCCTGACGGGCATAGTGGTTCCTGGGGCAGAGTCTGACGGGCACAGTGGCTCCTGGGGCAGAGTCTGACGGGCACAGTGGCTCCTGGGGCAGAGTCTGACGGGCACAGTGGCTCCTGGGGCAGATCCTGATGGGCACAGTGGTTCCTGGGGCAGAGTCTGACGGGCACAGTGGCTCCTGAGGCAGAGTCTGACGGGCACAGTGGCTCCTGTTGCAGGGCCTGACGGGCACCGTGGCTCCTGTTGCAGGGCCTGACGGGCACAGTGGCTCCTGGGGCAGAGTCTGACGGGCACAGTGGTTCCTGGGGCAGAGCCTGACGGGCACAGTGGCTCCTGGGGCAGGGCCTGACAGGCACAGTGGCTCCTGTTGCAGGGCCTGACGGGCACAGTGGCTCCTGGGGAAGAGTCTGACGGGCACAGTGGCTCCTGTTGCAGGGCCTGACGGGCACAGTGGCTCCTGTTGCAGGGCCTGACGGGCACAGTGGCTCCTGGGGCAGAGTCTGATGGGCACAGTGGCTCCTGGGGCAGAGTCTGACGGGCACAGTGGTTCCTGGGGCAGAGTCTGACGGGCATAGTGGCTCCTGGGGCAGAGTCTGACGGGCACAGTGGTTCCTGGGGCAGAGTCTGACGGGCACAGTGGTTCCTGGGGCAGGGCCTGACGGGCACAGTGGCTCCTGGGGCAGGGCCTGACGGGCACAGTGGCTCCTGGGGCAGAGTCTGACGGGCACAGTGGCTCCTGGGGCAGGGCCTGACGGGCACATTGGCTCCTGGGGCAGGGCCTGACGGGCACAGTGGCTCCTGGGGCAGAGTCTGACGGGCACAGTGGCTCCTGGGGCAGAGTCTGACGGGCACAGTGGTTCCTGGGGCAGGGCCTGACGGGCACAGTGGCTCCTGGGGCAGAGTCTGACGGGCACAGTGGCTCCTGGGGCAGGGCCTGACGGGCACAGTGGCTCCTGGGGCAGGGCCTGACGGGCACAGTGGTTCCTGGGGCAGAGTCTGACGGGCACAGTGGCTCCTGGGGCAGAGTCTGACGGGCACAGTGGTTCCTGGGGCAGGGCCTGATGGGCACAGTGGTTCCTGGGGCAGAGTCTGACGGGCACAGTGGCTCCTGGGGCAGAGTCTGACGGGCACAGTGGCTCCTGGGGCAGGGCCTGACGGGCACAGTGGCTCCTGGGGCAGAGTCTGACGGGCACAGTGGCTCCTGGGGCAGAGTCTGACGGGCACAGTGGTTCCTGGGGCAGAGTCTGACGGGCACAGTGGTTCCTTTGGCAGAGTCTGACGGGGACAGGTGCTCCTGAGGCAGGGCCTGACGGGCACAGTGGCTCCTGGGGCAGGGCCTGACGGGCACAGTGGTTCCTGGGGCAGAGTCTGACGGGCACAGTGGTTCCTTTTGCAGAGTCTGATGGGCACAGTGGCTCCTGGGGCAGGGCCTGACGGGCACAGTGGCTCCTGGGGCAGGGCCTGACGGGCACAGTGGTTCAAGGGGCAGGGCCTGACGGGCACAGTGGCTCCTGGGGTAGAGTCTGACGGGCACAGTGGCTCCTGGGGCAGAGTCTGATGGGCACAGTGGCTCCTGGGGCAGGGCCTGACGGGCACAGTGGTTCCTGGGGCAGGGCCTGACGGGCACAGTGGCTCCTGGGGCAGAGCCTGACGGGCACAGTGGTTCCTGGGGCAGGGCCTGACGGGCACAGTGGCTCCTGTGGCAGAGTCTGACGGGCACATTTGTTCCTGGGGCAGAGTCTGACGGGCACAGTGGCTCCTGGGGCAGAGTCTGACGGGCACAGTGGCTCCTGGGGCAGAGTCTGAAGGGCACAGTGGCTCCTGGGGCAGAGTCTGACGGGCACAGTGGCTCCTGGGGCAGAGTCTGACGGGCACAGTGGTCCTGGGGCAGAGCCTGACGGGCACAGTGGCTCCTGGGGCAGAGTCTGACGGGCACAGTGGCTCCTGGGGCAGAGTCTGACGGGCACAGTGGCTCCTGGGGCAGGGCCTGACGGGCACAGTGGCTCCTGGGGCAGAGTCTGACGGGCACAGTGGCTCCTGGGGCAGAGTCTGATGGGCACAGTGGCTCCTGGGGCAGAGTCTGACGGGCACAGTGGTTCCTGGGGCAGAGTCTGACGGGCACAGTGGCTCCTGGGGCAGAGTCTGACGGGCAAAGTGGTTCCTGGGGCAGAGTCTGACGGGCACAGTGGTTCCTGGGGCATGGCCTGACGGGCACAGTGGCTCCTGGGGCAGGGCCTGACGGGCACAGTGGCTCCTGGGGCAGAGTCTGACGGGCACAGTGGCTCCTGGGGCAGGGCCTGACGGGCACAGTGGCTCCTGGGGCAGGGCCTGACGGGCACAGTGGCTCCTGGGGCAGAGTCTGACGGGCACAGTGGCTCCTGGGGCAGGGCCTGATGGGCACAGTGGTTCCTGGGGCAGGGCCTGACGGGCACAGTGGCTCCTGGGGCAGAGTCTGACGGGCACAGTGGTTCCTGGGGCAGGGCCTGACGGGCACAGTGGCTCCTGGGGCAGAGTCTGACGGGCACAGTGGTTCCTGGGGCAGGGCCTGACGGGCAGAGTGGCTCCTGGGGCAGGGCCTGACGGGCACAGTGGTTCCTGGGGCAGAGTCTGACGGGCACAGTGGTTCCTTTGGCAGAGTCTGACGGGCACAGTGGCTCCTGGGGCAGGGCCTGACGGGCACAGTGGCTCCTGGGGCAGAGTCTGACTGGCACAGTGGCTCCTGGGGCAGGGCCTGACGGGCACAGTGGCTCCTGGGGCAGGGCCTGACGGGCACAGTGGTTCCTGGGGCAGGGCCTGACGGGCACAGTGGCTCCTGGGGCAGAGTCTGACGGGCACAGTGGCTCCTGGGGCAGAGCCTGACGGGCACAGTGGCTCCTGGGGCAGAGTCTGACGGGCACAGTGGCTCCTGGGGCAGGGCCTGACGGGCACAGTGGTTCCTGGGGCAGGGCCTGACGGGCACAGTGGCTCCTGGGGCAGAGTCTGACGGGCACAGTGGTTCCTGGGGCAGAGCCTGACGGGCACATTGGCTCCTGGGGTCGGGCCTGATGGGCACAGTGGCTCCTGGGGCAGAGTCTGACGGGCACAGTGGCTCCTGGGGCAGAGTCTGACGGGCACAGTGGCTCCTGGGGCAGAGTCTGACGGGCACAGTGGCTCCTGTGGCAGGGCCTGACGGGCACACTGGCTCCTGGGGCAGAGTCTCACGGGCACAGTGGCTCCTGGGGCAGAGTCTGACGGGCACAGTGGCTCCTGGGGCAGAGCCTGACGGGCACAGTGGCTCCTGGGGCAGAGACTGACGGGCACAGTGGCTCCTGGGGCAGAGTCTGACGGGCACAGTGGCTCCTGGGGCAGAGTCTGACGGGCACAGTGGCTCCTGGGGCATGGCCTGACGGGCACAGTGGCTCCTGGGGCAGAGCCTGACGGGCACAGTGGCTCCTGGGGCAGAGCCTGACGGGCACAGTGGTTCCTGGTGCAGGGCCTGATGGGCACAGTGGTTCCTGGGGCAGAGTCTGACGGGCACAGTGGCTCCTGGGGCAGGGCCTGACGAGCACAGTGGTTCCTGGGGCAGAGTCTGACGGGCACAGTGGCTCCTGGGGCAGAGTCTGACGGGCACAGTGGCTCCTGGGGCAGAGTCTGACGGGCACAGTGGCTCCTGGGGCAGAGTCTGACGGGCACAGTGGCTCCTGGGGCAGGGCCTGACGGGCACAGTGGTTCCTGGGGCAGAGTCTGACGGGCACAGTGGCTCCTGGGGCAGAGTCTGACGGGCACAGTGGTTCCTGGGGCAGAGTCTGACGGGCACAGTGGCTCCTGGGGCAGGGCCTGACACGCACAGTGGCTCCTGGGGCAGAGTCTGATGGGCACAGTGGCTCCTGGGGCAGAGTCTGACGGGCACTGTCGCTCCTGGGGCAGGGCCTGACGGGCACAGTGGCTCCTGGGACAGGGCCTTACTGGCACAGTGGCTCCTGGGGCAGAGTCTGACGGGCACAGTGGCTCCTGGGGCAGAGTCTGACGGGCACAGTGGTTCCTTTGGCAGAGTCTGACGGGCACAGTGGCTCCTGGGGCAGGGCCTGACGGGCACAGTGGCTCCTGGGGCAGAGTCTGATGGGCACAGTGGCTCCTGGGGCAGGGCCTGACGGGCACAGTGGTTCCTGGGGCAGAGTCTGACGGGCACAGTGGTTCCTGGGGCAGAGTCTGACGGGCACAGTGGCTCCTGGGGCAGGGCCTGACACGCACAGTGGCTCCTGGGGCAGAGTCTGATGGGCACAGTGGCTCCTGGGGCAGAGTCTGACGGGCACTGTCGCTCCTGGGGCAGGGCCTGACGGGCACAGTGGCTCCTGGGACAGGGCCTTACTGGCACAGTGGCTCCTGGGGCAGAGTCTGACGGGCACAGTGGCTCCTGGGGCAGAGTCTGACGGGCACAGTGGTTCCTTTGGCAGAGTCTGACGGGCACAGTGGCTCCTGGGGCAGGGCCTGACGGGCACAGTGGCTCCTGGGGCAGAGTCTGATGGGCACAGTGGCTCCTGGGGCAGGGCCTGACGGGCACAGTGGCTCCTGGGGCAGAGTCTGACGGGCACAGTGGCTCCTGGGGCAGAGTCTGACGGGCACAGTGGTTCCTTTGGCAGAGTCTGACGGGCACAGTGGCTCCTGGGGCAGGGCCTGACGGGCACAGTGGCTCCTGGGGCAGAGTCTGACGGGCACAGTGGCTCCTGGGGCAGAGTCTGACGGGCACAGTGGCTCCTGGGGCAGAGTCTGACGGGCACAGTGGCTCCTGGTGCAGAGTCTGACGGGCACAGAGGTTCCTGTGGCAGAGTCTGACGGGCACAGTGGTTCCTGGGGCAGAGTCTGACGGGCACAGTGGCTCCTGGGGCAGAGTCTGACGGGCACAGTGGCTCTTGGGGCAGAGTCTGACGGGCACAGTGGCCCCTGGGGCAGAGTCTGACGGGCACAGTGGCTCCTGGGGCAGGGCCTGACGGGCACAGTGGCTCCTGGGGCAGAGCCTGACGGGCACAGTGGTTCCTGGGGCAGGGCCTGACGGGCACAGTGGCTCCTGGGGCAGAGTCTTACGGGCACAGTCGTTCCTGGGGCAGAGTCTGACGGGCACAGTGGTTCCTGGGGCAGAGTCTGACGGGCACAGTGGCTCCTGGGGCAGAGTCTGACGGGCACAGTGGCTCCTGGGGCAGAGTCTGACGGGCACAGTGGCTCCTGGGGCAGGGCCTGACGGGCACAGTGGCTCCTGGGGCAGGGCCTGACGGGCACAGTGGCTCCTGGGGCAGAGTCTGACGGGCACAGTGGCTCCTGGGGCAGAGTCTGACGGGCACAGTGGTTCCTGGGGCAGAGTCTGACGGGCACAGTGGCTCCTGGGGCAGAGTCTGCCGGGCACAGTGGCTCCTGGGGCAGAGTCTGACGGGCACAGTGGTCCTGGGGCAGAGCCTGACGGGCACAGTGGCTCCTGGGGCAGAGTCTGACGGGCACAGTGGCTCCTGGGGCAGAGTCTGACGGGCACAGTGGCTCCTGGGGCAGGGCCTGACGGGCACAGTGGCTTCTGGGGCAGAGTCTGACGGGCACAGTGGCTCCTGGGGCAGAGTCTGACGGGCACAATGGCTCCTGGGGCAGAGTCTGACGGGCACAGTGGCTCCTGGGGCAGGGCCTGACGGGCACAGTGGCTCCTGGGGCAGATCCTGACGGGCACAGTGGTTCCTGGGGCAGGGCCTGACGGGCACAGTGGCTCCTGGGGCAGAGTCTGACGGGCACAGTGGCTCATGGGGCAGAGTCTGACGGGCAAAGTGGCTCCTGGGGCAGATCCTGACAGGCACAGTGGCTCCTGTTGCAGGGCCTGACGGGCACAGTGGCTCCTGGGGAAGAGTCTGACGGGCACAGTGGCTCCTGTTGCAGGGCCTGACGGGCACAGTGGCTCCTGTTGCAGGGCCTGACGGGCACAGTGGCTCCTGGGGCAGAGTCTGACGGGCACAGTGGCTCCTGGGGCAGAGTCTGACGGGCACAGTGGTTCCTGGGGCAGAGTCTGACGGGCACAGTGGCTCCTGGGGCAGAGTCTGACGGGCACAGTGGTTCCTGGGGCAGAGTCTGACGGGCACAGTGGTTCCTGGGGCAGGGCCTGACGGGCACAGTGGCTCCTGGGGCAGAGTCTGACGGGCACAGTGGCTCCTGGGGCAGGGCCTGACGGGCACATTGGCTCCTGGGGCAGGGCCTGACGGGCACAGTGGCTCCTGGGGCAGGGCCTGACGGGCACAGTGGCTCCTGGGGCAGAGTCTGACGGGCACAGTGGCTCCTGGGGCAGGGCCTGACAGGCACAGTGGCTCCTGGGGCAGGGCCTGACGGGCACAGTGGTTCCTGGGGCAGAGTCTGACGGGCACAGTGGTTCCTTTGGCAGAGTCTGACGGGCACAGTGGCTCCTGGGGCAGGGCCTGACGGGCACAGTGGCTCCTGGGGCAGAGTCTGACTGGCACAGTGGCTCCTGGGGCAGGGCCTGACGGGCACAGTGGCTCCTGGGGCAGGGCCTGACGGGCACAGTGGTTCCTGGGGCAGGGCCTGACGGGCACAGTGGCTCCTGGGGCAGAGTCTGACGGGCACAGTGGCTCCTGGGGCAGAGCCTGACGGGCACAGTGGCTCCTGGGGCAGAGTCTGACGGGCACAGTGGTTCCTTTGGCAGAGTCTGACGGGCACAGTGGCTCCTGGGGCAGGGCCTGACGGGCACAGTGGCTCCTGGGGCAGAGTCTGACGGGCACAGTGGCTCCTGGGGCAGAGTCTGACGGGCACAGTGGCTCCTGGGGCAGAGTCTGACGGGCACAGTGGCTCCTGGTGCAGAGTCTGACGGGCACAGAGGTTCCTGTGGCAGAGTCTGACGGGCACAGTGGTTCCTGGGGCAGAGTCTGACGGGCACAGTGGCTCCTGGGGCAGAGTCTGACGGGCACAGTGGCTCTTGGGGCAGAGTCTGACGGGCACAGTGGCCCCTGGGGCAGAGTCTGACGGGCACAGTGGTTCCTGGGGCAGGGCCTGACGGGCACAGTGGCTCCTGGGGCAGAGCCTGACGGGCACAGTGGTTCCTGGGGCAGGGCCTGACGGGCACAGTGGCTCCTGGGGCAGAGTCTTACGGGCACAGTCGTTCCTGGGGCAGAGTCTGACGGGCACAGTGGTTCCTGGGGCAGAGTCTGACGGGCACAGTGGCTCCTGGGGCAGAGTCTGACGGGCACAGTGGCTCCTGGGGCAGAGTCTGACGGGCACAGTGGCTCCTGGGGCAGGGCCTGACGGGCACAGTGGCTCCTGGGGCAGGGCCTGACGGGCACAGTGGCTCCTGGGGCAGAGTCTGACGGGCACAGTGGCTCCTGGGGCAGAGTCTGACGGGCACAGTGGTTCCTGGGGCAGAGTCTGACGGGCACAGTGGCTCCTGGGGCAGAGTCTGCCGGGCACAGTGGCTCCTGGGGCAGAGTCTGACGGGCACAGTGGTCCTGGGGCAGAGCCTGACGGGCACAGTGGCTCCTGGGGCAGAGTCTGACGGGCACAGTGGCTCCTGGGGCAGAGTCTGACGGGCACAGTGGCTCCTGGGGCAGGGCCTGACGGGCACAGTGGCTTCTGGGGCAGAGTCTGACGGGCACAGTGGCTCCTGGGGCAGAGTCTGACGGGCACAATGGCTCCTGGGGCAGAGTCTGACGGGCACAGTGGCTCCTGGGGCAGATCCTGACGGGCACAGTGGTTCCTGGGGCAGGGCCTGACGGGCACAGTGGCTCCTGGGGCAGAGTCTGACGGGCACAGTGGCTCATAGGGCAGAGTCTGACGGGCAAAGTGGCTCCTGGGGCAGATCCTGACAGGCACAGTGGCTCCTGTTGCAGGGCCTGACGGGCACAGTGGCTCCTGGGGAAGAGTCTGACGGGCACAGTGGCTCCTGTTGCAGGGCCTGACGGGCACAGTGGCTCCTGTTGCAGGGCCTGACGGGCACAGTGGCTCCTGGGGCAGAGTCTGACGGGCACAGTGGCTCCTGGGGCAGAGTCTGACGGGCACAGTGGTTCCTGGGGCAGAGTCTGACGGGCACAGTGGCTCCTGGGGCAGAGTCTGACGGGCACAGTGGTTCCTGGGGCAGAGTCTGACGGGCACAGTGGTTCCTGGGGCAGGGCCTGACGGGCACAGTGGCTCCTGGGGCAGAGTCTGACGGGCACAGTGGCTCCTGGGGCAGGGCCTGACGGGCACATTGGCTCCTGGGGCAGGGCCTGACGGGCACAGTGGCTCCTGGGGCAGGGCCTGACGGGCACAGTGGCTCCTGGGGCAGAGTCTGACGGGCACAGTGGCTCCTGGGGCAGGGCCTGACAGGCACAGTGGCTCCTGGGGCAGGGCCTGACGGGCACAGTGGTTCCTGGGGCAGGGCCTGACGGGCACAGTGGGTCCTGGGGCAGAGTCTGACGGGCACAGTGGTTCCTGGGGCAGGGCCTGATGGGCACAGTGGTTCCTGGGGCAGAGTCTGACGGGCACAGTGGCTCCTGGGGCAGGGCCTGACGGGCACAGTGGTTCCTGGGGCAGAGTCTGACGGGCACAGTGGCTCCTGGGGCAGGGCCTGACGGGCACAGTGGTTCCTGGGGCAGAGTCTGACGGGCACAGTGGCTCCTGGGGAAGAGTCTGACGGGCACAGTGGCTCCTGGGGCAGAGTCTGATGGGCACAGTGGCTCCTGGGGCAGGGCCTGACGGGCACAGTGGGTCCTGGGGCAGAGTCTGACGGGCACAGTGGCTCCTGGGGCAGAGTCTGACTGGCACAGTGGTTCCTGGGGCAGAGTCTGACGGGCACAGTGGTTCCTTTGGCAGAGTCTGACGGGCACATGTGCTCCTGGGGCAGGGCCTGACGGGCACAGTGGCTCCTGGGTCAGGGCCTGACGGGCACAGTGGTTCCTGGGGCAGAGTCTGACGGGCCCAGTGGTTCCTTTGGCAGAGTCTGACGGGCACAGTGGCTCCTGGGGCAGGGCCTGACGGGCACAGTGGCTCCTGGGGCAGAGTCTGACGGGCACAGTGGCTCCTGGGGCAGGGCCTGACGGGCACAGTGGCTCCTGGGGCAGGGCCTGACGGGCACAGTGGCTCCTGGGGCAGGGCCTGACGGGCACGGTGGCTCCTGGGGCAGAGTCTGACGGGCACAGTGGCTCCTGGGGCAGAGTCTGATGGGCACAGTGGCTCCTGGGGCAGGGCCTGACGGGCACAGTGGTTCCTGGGGCAGGGCCTGACGGGCACAGTGGCTCCTGGGGCAGGGCCTGACGGGCACAGTGGCTCCTGGGGCAGGGCCTGACGGGCACAGTGTCTCCTGGGGCAGAGTCTGACGGGCACAGTGGCTCCTGGGGCAGAGTCTGATGGGCACAGTGGCTCCTGGGGCAGAGTCTGACGGGCACAGTGGCTCCTGGGGCAGAGTCTGACGGGCACAGTGGTTCCTGGGGCAGAGTCTGACGGGCACAGTGGCTCCTGGGGCAGAGTCTGCCGGGCACAGTGGCTCCTGGGGCAGAGTCTGACGGGCACAGTGGTCCTGGGGCAGAGCCTGACGGGCACAGTGGCTCCTGGGGCAGAGTCTGACGGGCACAGTGGCTCCTGGGGCAGAGTCTGACGGGCACAGTGGCTCCTGGGGCAGGGCCTGACGGGCACAGTGGCTCCTGGGGCAGAGTCTGACGGGCACAGTGGCTCCTGGGGCAGAGTCTGACGGGCACAATGGCTCCTGGGGCAGAGTCTGACGGGCACAGTGGCTCCTGGGGCACGGCCTGACAGGCACAGTGGCTCCTGTTGCAGGGCCTGACGGGCACAGTGGCTCCTGTTGCAGGGCCTGACGGGCACAGTGGCTCCTGGGGAAGAGTCTGACGGGCACAGTGGCTCCTGTTGCAGGGCCTGACGGGCACAGTGGCTCCTGTTGCAGGGCCTGACGGGCACAGTGGCTCCTGGGTCAGAGTCTGATGGGCACAGTGGCTCCTGGGGCAGAGTCTGACGGGCACAGTGGTTCCTGGGGCAGGGCCTGACGGGCACAGTGCCTCCTGGGGCAGAGTCTGACGGGCACAGTGGCTCCTGGGGCAGGGCCTGACGGGCACAGTGGCTCCTGGGGCAGAGTCTGACGGGCCCAGTGGCTCCTGGGGCAGAGTCTGACGGGCAGAGTGGCTCCTGGGGCAGGGCCTGACGGGCACAGTGGTTCCTGGGGCAGAGTCTGACGGGCACAGTGGTTCCTTTGGCATAGTCTGGCGGGCACAGTGGCTCCTGGGGCAGGGCCTGACGGGCACAGTGGCTCCTGGGGCAGAGTCTGACTGGCACAGTGGCTCCTGGGGCAGGGCCTGACGGGCACAGTGGCTCCTGGGGCAGGGCCTGACGGGCACAGTAGTTCCTGGGGCAGGGCCTGACGGGCACAGTGGCTCCTGGGGCAGGGCCTGACGGGCACAGTGGCTCCTGGGGCAGAGTCTGACGGGCACAGTGGCTCCTGGGGCTGAGCCTGACGGGCACAGTGGCTCCTGGGGCAGAGTCTGACGGGCACAGTGGCTCCTGGGGCAGAGTCTGACGGGCACAGTGGCTCCTGGGGCAGGGCCTAACGGGCACAGTGGCTCCTGGGGCAGAGCCTGACGGGCACAGTGGTTCCTGGGGCAGAGTCTGACGGGCACAGTGGCTCCTGGGGCAGGGCCTGACGCGCACAGTGGCTCCTGGGGCAGAGTCTGACGGGCACAGTGGCTCCTGGGGCAGAGTCTGACGGGCACAGTGGTTCCTGGGGCAGAGTCTGACGGGCACAGTGGTTCCTGGGGCAGAGTCTGACGGGCACAGTGGCTCCTGGGGCAGGGCCTGACGGGCACAGTGGCTCCTGGGACAGGGCCTTACTGGCACAGTGGCTCCTGGGGCAGAGTCTGACGGGCACAGTGGCTCCTGGGGCAGAGTCTGACGGGCACAGTGGTTCCTTTGGCAGAGTCTGACGGGCACAGTGGCTCCTGGGGCAGGGCCTGACGGGCACAGTGGCTCCTGGGGCAGAGTCTGATGGGCACAGTGGCTCCTGGGGCAGGGCCTGACGGGCACAGTGGCTCCTGGGGCAGAGTCTGACGGGCACATTGGCTCCTGGGGCAGAGTCTGACGGGCACAGTGGCTCCTGGGGCAGAGTCTGACGGCACAGTGGCTCCTGGGGCAGAGTCTGACGGGCACAGTGGCTCCTGGGGCAGAGTCTGACGGGCACAGTGGTTCCTGGGGCAGAGTCTGACGGGCACAGTGGCTCCTGGGGCAGAGTCTGACGGGCACAGTGGCTCCTTTGGCAGAGTCTGACGGGCACAGTGGCTCCTGGGGCAGGGCCTTACTGGCACAGTGGCTCCTGGGGCAGAGTCTGACGGGCACAGTGGCTCCTGGGGCAGGGCCTGACGGGCACAGTGGTTCCTGGGGCAGAGTCTGACGGGCACAGTGGCTCCTGGGGCAGGGCCTGACGGGCACAGTGGTTCCTGGGGCAGAGTCTGACGGGCACAGTGGCTCCTGGGGAAGAGTCTGACGGGCACAGTGGCTCCTGGGGCAGAGTCTGATGGGCACAGTGGCTCCTGGGGCAGGGCCTGACGGGCACAGTGGGTCCTGGGGCAGAGTCTGACGGGCACAGTGGCTCCTGGGGCAGAGTCTGACTGGCACAGTGGTTCCTGGGGCAGAGTCTGACGGGCACAGTGGTTCCTTTGGCAGAGTCTGACGGGCACATGTGCTCCTGGGGCAGGGCCTGACGGGCACAGTGGCTCCTGGGTCAGGGCCTGACGGGCACAGTGGTTCCTGGGGCAGAGTCTGACGGGCCCAGTGGTTCCTTTGGCAGAGTCTGACGGGCACAGTGGCTCCTGGGGCAGGGCCTGACGGGCACAGTGGCTCCTGGGGCAGAGTCTGACGGGCACAGTGGCTCCTGGGGCAGGGCCTGACGGGCACAGTGGCTCCTGGGGCAGGGCCTGACGGGCACGGTGGCTCCTGGGGCAGAGTCTGACGGGCACAGTGGCTCCTGGGGCAGAGTCTGATGGGCACAGTGGCTCCTGGGGCAGGGCCTGACGGGCACAGTGGTTCCTGGGGCAGGGCCTGACGGGCACAGTGGCTCCTGGGGCAGGGCCTGACGGGCACAGTGGCTCCTGGGGCAGGGCCTGACGGGCACAGTGGCTCCTGGGGCAGAGTCTGACGGGCACAGTGGCTCCTGGGGCAGAGTCTGATGGGCACAGTGGCTCCTGGGGCAGGGCCTGACGGGCACAGTGGTTCCTGGGGCAGGGCCTGACGGGCACAGTGGCTCCTGGGGCAGAGTCTGACGGGCACAGTGGTTCCTGGGGCAGAGTCTGACGGGCACAGTGGCTCCTGGGGCAGAGTCTGACGGGCACAGTGGCTCCTGGGGCAGAGTCTGACGGGCACAGTGGTTCCTGGGGCAGAGTCTGACGGGCACAGTGGCTCCTGGGGCAGAGTCTGCCGGGCACAGTGGCTCCTGGGGCAGAGTCTGACGGGCACAGTGGTCCTGGGGCAGAGCCTGACGGGCACAGTGGCTCCTGGGGCAGAGTCTGACGGGCACAGTGGCTCCTGGGGCAGAGTCTGACGGGCACAGTGGCTCCTGGGGCAGAGCCTGACGGGCACAGTGGCTCCTGGGGCAGAGTCTGACGGGCACAGTGGCTCCTGGGTCAGAGTCTGACGGGCACAATGGCTCCTGGGGCAGGGCCTGACGGGCACAGTGGCTCCTGGGGCAGAGTCTGACGGGCACAGTGGCTCCTGGGGCAGAGTCTGACGGGCACAATGGCTCCTGGGGCAGAGTCTGACGGGCACAGTGGCTCCTGGGGCACGGCCTGACAGGCACAGTGGCTCCTGTTGCAGGGCCTGACGGGCACAGTGGCTCCTGTTGCAGGGCCTGACGGGCACAGTGGCTCCTGGGGAAGAGTCTGACGGGCACAGTGGCTCCTGTTGCAGGGCCTGACGGGCACAGTGGCTCCTGTTGCAGGGCCTGACGGGCACAGTGGCTCCTGGGTCAGAGTCTGATGGGCACAGTGGCTCCTGGGGCAGAGTCTGACGGGCACAGTGGTTCCTGGGGCAGGGCCTGACGGGCACAGTGCCTCCTGGGGCAGAGTCTGACGGGCACAGTGGCTCCTGGGGCAGGGCCTGACGGGCACAGTGGCTCCTGGGGCAGAGTCTGACGGGCCCAGTGGCTCCTGGGGCAGAGTCTGACGGGCAGAGTGGCTCCTGGGGCAGGGCCTGACGGGCACAGTGGTTCCTGGGGCAGAGTCTGACGGGCACAGTGGTTCCTTTGGCAGAGTCTGGCGGGCACAGTGGCTCCTGGGGCAGGGCCTGACAGGCACAGTGGCTCCTGGGGCAGAGTCTGACTGGCACAGTGGCTCCTGGGGCAGGGCCTGACGGGCACAGTGGCTCCTGGGGCAGGGCCTGACGGGCACAGTGGTTCCTGGGGCAGGGCCTGACGGGCACAGTGGCTCCTGGGGCAGGGCCTGACGGGCACAGTGGCTCCTGGGGCAGAGTCTGACGGGCACAGTGGCTCCTGGGGCAGAGCCTGACGGGCACAGTGGCTCCTGGGGCAGAGTCTGACGGGCACAGTGGCTCCTGGGGCAGAGTCTGACGGGCACAGTGGTTCCTGGGGCAGGGCCTGACGGGCACAGTGGCTCCTGGGGCAGGGCCTGACGGGCACAGTGGCTCCTGGGGCAGAGTCTGACGGGCACAGTGGCTCCTGGGGCAGAGCCTGACGGGCACAGTGGCTCCTGGGGCAGAGTCTGACGGGCACAGTGGCTCCTGGGGCAGAGTCTGACGGGCACAGTGGCTCCTGGGGCAGGGCCTGACGGGCACAGTGGCTCCTGGGGCAGAGCCTGACGGGCACAGTGGCTCCTGGGGCAGAGCCTGACGGGCACAGTGGTTCCTGGGGCAGGGCCTGACGGGCACAGTGGTTCCTGGGGCAGAGTCTGACGGGCACAGTGGCTCCTGGGGCAGGGCCTGACGGGCACAGTGGTTCCTGGGGCAGAGTCTGACGGGCACAGTGGCTCCTGGGGCAGAGTCTGACGGGCACAGTGGCTCCTGGGGCAGAGTCTGACGGGCACAGTGGCTCCTGGGGCAGAGTCTGACGGGCACAGTGGCTCCTGGGGCAGGGCCTGACGGGCACAGTGGTTCTTGGGGCAGAGTCTGACGGGCACAGTGGCTCCTGGGGCAGGGCCTGACGCGCACAGTGGCTCCTGGGGCAGAGTCTGACGGGCACAGTGGCTCCTGGGGCAGAGTCTGACGGGCACAGTGGTTCCTGGGGCAGAGTCTGACGGGCACAGTGGCTCCTGGGGCAGAGTCTGACGGGCACAGTGGTTCCTGGGGCAGAGTCTGACGGGCACAGTGGCTCCTGGGGCAGGGCCTGACGGGCACAGTGGTTCCTGGGGCAGAGTCTGACGGGCACAGTGGCTCCTGGGGCAGAGTCTGACGGGCACAGTGGTTCTTGGGGCAGAGTCTGATGGGCACAGTGGCTCCTGGGGCAGAGTCTGACGGGCACAGTGGTTCCTGGGGCAGAGTCTGACGGGCACAGTGGCTCCTGGGGCAGGGCCTGACGCGCACAGTGGCTCCTGGGGCAGAGTCTGACGGGCACAGTGGCTCCTGGGGCAGAGTCTGACGGGCACAGTGGTTCCTGGGGCAGAGTCTGACGGGCACAGTGGTTCCTGGGGCAGAGTCTGACGGGCACAGTGGCTCCTGGGGCAGGGCCTGACGGGCACAGTGGCTCCTGGGACAGGGCCTTACTGGCACAGTGGCTCCTGGGGCAGAGTCTGACGGGCACAGTGGCTCCTGGGGCAGAGTCTGACGGGCACAGTGGTTCCTTTGGCAGAGTCTGACGGGCACAGTGGCTCCTGGGGCAGGGCCTGACGGGCACAGTGGCTCCTGGGGCAGAGTCTGATGGGCACAGTGGCTCCTGGGGCAGGGCCTGACGGGCACAGTGGCTCCTGGGGCAGAGTCTGACGGGCACATTGGCTCCTGGGGCAGAGTCTGACGGGCACAGTTGCTCCTGGGGCAGAGTCTGACGGGCACAGTGGCTCCTGGGGCAGAGTCTGACGGGCACAGTGGTTCCTGTGGCAGAGTCTGACGGGCACAGTGGTTCCTGGGGCAGAGTCTGACGGGCACAGTGGCTCCTGGGGCAGAGTCTGACGGGCACAGTGGCTCCTGGGGCAGAGTCTGACGGGCACAGTGGCTCCTGGGGCAGAGTCTGACGGGCACAGTGGCTCCTTTGGCAGAGTCTGACGGGCACAGTGGCTCCTGGGGCAGGGCCTTACTGGCACAGTGGCTCCTGGGGCAGAGTCTGACGGGCACAGTGGCTCCTTTGGCAGAGTCTGACGGGCACAGTGGCTCCTGGGGCAGGGCCTGACGCGCATAGTGGCTCCTGGGGCAGAGTCTGATGGGCACAGTGGCTCCTGGGGCAGAGTCTGACGGGCACTGTCGCTCCTGGGGCAGAGTCTGACGGGCACAGTGGTTCCTGGGGCAGAGTCTGACGGGCACAGTGGCTCCTGGGGCAGGGCCTGACGGGCACAGTGGCTCCTGGGACAGGGCCTTACTGGCACAGTGGCTCCTGGGGCAGAGTCTGACGGGCACAGTGGCTCCTTTGGCAGAGTCTGACGGGCACAGTGGCTCCTGGGGCAGGGCCTGACGGGCACAGTGGCTCCTGGGACAGGGCCTTACTGGCACAGTGGCTCCTGGGGCAGAGTCTGACGGGCACAGTGGCTCCTGGGGCAGAGTCTGACGGGCACAGTGGCTCCTGGGGCAGAGTCTGACGGGCACAGTGGCTCCTGGGGCAGAGTCTGACGGGCACAGTGGCTCCTGGGGCAGGGTCTGACCGGCACAGTGGCTCCTGGGGCAGAGCCTGACGGGCACAGTGGTTCCTGGGGCAGGGCCTGATGGGCACAGTGGCTCCTGGGGCAGAGTCTGACGGGCACAGTGGCTCCTGGGGCAGGGTCTGATGGGCACAGTGGATAGTGGGACAGGACCTGATGGGCACAGTGGCTCCTGGGTTCGAGTATAGTCCCGCCTGCTCCCACGTCCCCACCGCCGACTGTCTGGGCCCGAAGTGCTCTCCCTGAAGATAACCTCATAGTTTCCCCAAGATCTTAGGCATGAGTTGATTTCCTCTCCCTTCCTTTCTTCCTTCCTTCCTTTCTCTCTCTTTCTTTCTTTTTTTCTTTGTTTCTTTCTTTCTTTCTTTCTTTCTTTCTTTCTTTCTTTCTTTCTTTCTTACTTCCTTCCTTTCTCTCGCTCTCTCTTTCTTTCCTTCTCTATTTCCTGTCCCTTGCAGCGGCAGGACGCAGAAAAAGGAGGTTTGGAGCATAAAGGGAACACAATCCTTTATTTGCGCTGGCTCCTCAGAGTTGGGTGGGAGAGCAGCAGTTTGGGCCACGTGGAGCTAGAAAAATGGCCGCCTGGCGCAGCCACCTTCCCTGCGTCTAATCACCGAAGTGAAAGGCGGGCAAGAGAGAGAGGTGCGGAAGAAGGAGGGCTTTTATGGGAGCAGCTCTCGTGAGAATGGGAAGGGGGAGGAGCAACCACTGCACTGCAACTATCAGGGAATCAACAGTGCCCTGAGGGCACAACATGGCGGATGTGACTGCATCTGCGCAATTTCCCAGCACTTTCCCTCTTTCTCATTCTTGTTCATGTGTTTCAATTTTCTATGTTCCACATATGAGTAAAACCATTTAGCTTTTGACTTTTACTTCCTTCCTTCACTAAGCACACTCATCTCTAGTGCCATCCATTTTTATTCCAGAGGACAAAGTATCATCTTTTTCTTTTTTCCCTTTTTTTGCCCCTTTTTTAAATTGTTGTTGTGGTTATTATTATTGTTGCTATTGATGTCATTATTGTTGGATAGAACAGAGAGAAATGGAGAGAGGAGGGGAAGACAGAGAGGGGGAGAGAAGGACAGACACCTGCAGACCTATCTCACCGCCTGTGAAGCGACTCCCCTGCAGGTGGGGAGCCGGGGGCTCGAAGGGGGCTCCTTAGCCGGTCCTTGCGCTTTGTGCCACATGCGCTTAACCCACTGTGCTAACGTCCGGCCCCTAGTATCCTCTTTTTCAATTACTGAGTAGTGCGCTGTTGAGTGTATGTCTTGTAACTTCTCTGCCCAGTCATTTGTCAGGAGTATCTGGGTTGCTTCCATGTTTTGGCTACTGTGAATAGTTTAGCTATGAACACAGTGCAGATGTGACTTTGAATTTGTGTTTATCTTCTGGATAAATTCCTAAGAATAGTATGGCAGGCTCATAAGGATTTCCATTTGTATTTGGGGATTCTCTGTACTGCTCCCCAGAGTGGTTGTAACAGTTTGAATTCCTGCCAGCAGTCTGACTATGGTCCTTGTTCTCCAAACCCTCTCTCTCCGACACTTAGCATCTCCTGTTTTGTTGATGTAGGCTCGTCTCACAGATGAGGGGAATCTCTGTGTAGCTTTCATGTGCGTGCTGCAGAGAGAGATTAACTTGACCAGAACACAGCACAGAACGGAAGGGAGGAGTGGGCTGGGACCGCACGGCCTAAAGCAGAGGGCCTTGAGTCCACGGGCACCCGGAAGGGTCTCTCTTGGGACTGAGGACTTCAGAGGTCTGGTGAGGTCAGCAGATCTTCCAAACCGTCATGCCTCCTTTCCCTGTTTCAGCCTTCCACGGGCTCTCACAGTCGCTGGTGGCTCAGTGAGCAGGCCCACGCCTGGCCTCTGCCGCTAGCTTTCCTGGTTCAGTGTCGCCTTGCTCCTGATCTGTGTGGCCCTCAGGTTTTGCCTTTGTTGTCCCTTCTTCTCCTCTGCTCACTCTCCTGGTGGAAGGAGGAGATAGCCCTCTTCCAGGAAGCCTTCTCTCCTATTCTGTGCCCTGCTGGGTGACAGGCACAATGTAAAACACTGAGCAGAGGCCAGGCGGCAGGGCACCTGGTGGGGAACGCGTGCTATGATGCGTAAGGGCGCAGGCTGGAGCCCCAGGTCCCCACCAGGAAGCCTGCTCTCCCAGCTCTGTGCCCTGCCAGGTGACAGGCCTGCCCGGATGCACTTCTCAGAGTGGCCGATCAGCTGTGAGACTCATTCACATGACGTAACTGATGGGCCTCAGCGGCAACACCTGCACAGTGGCTATGCCACAGAGGCCCTCACAACATGGAGAAGCCGCGAGGTGGACAGGCAGCCGGTCTGCAGAGCTCTTCACAAGCTGTGGAAGCAGGAGGCAGGTCACCCCTGAGTGCGCCACTCTGTTTAAGCCTCTGTCCCTGAGGACCGCCGGGAACTACAGACAGGTCCCTGGAGGCGTGGCAGCTCCAGCACCTGCCGCAGCGCTGAGCCACTAGCCATGGCCAGAGCGTGTATCCGGCATTACGAACTTGTTTGGCGATTTTCACGGGGAGGCCCAGGTAGAACAGTTACATGGATGAGTTAATTATGCATTATTTTATCAGGAACTGTGATTTGAAGATGTGCAGTGACCTGCCCAGGCCTGCGACATGGCACTTTGCAGGAAGAGTCTTGTTCTCTCTGAGTGCTAACCCAATATGCAGCTGCATACTGACTGAGGGAAGGAGACACCTTTATTTTGGGGTGGGGAGGGCAGAGGGTGGGGCATACGAAGTCTCTTTCCGACTCCCTTTTTATCCCTACCTCTTTTAGACAGAGGACGAGCGACAGAGACAGAGGAGAGGAAGACAAAAACAGACAGCAGAGACACCTGAAGTGCCGCTCCATTGTTCTTGAGGCTTTGTCCATAGGTGGGGACTGGGGGCTTGAACCTGGGTCCTCACTCATGGCAATGTGTGCTCCAACTGCCCCCCTCCCCACACCTTCCCTTTTTAATGTCTGTTTTCTGTAGCTCATATTTGAGAGAGCAGGTTTGTGTGCTAACCAGAACCGTCCCAGTCATGCCATGCCCCAGGTCAGCCACCTGTTTCTTTGCACAGAAATCCTTCTTCTCCACATTCTTGTTTATTCCTCTTCTTCTCCTTCTTCCAGACACAGAGAGGCAGAGACAGAGGGTGGAAGAAAGACCGCTCCAGAACCTTCTCCCTGCAGTGTGGACCACATACTTGAGCTAACCAGAGAGCTCTTGTACCAGCTCTGCACAGACACCCTTTTAGGTGGGGTCTCCTGATCCACATTTCACATTTCATGGGTGAAGAAACAGGTGAAGCAACTTGCCAGAGTCACCCACTGGAGGTGGCAGGACTGGACTTGAAGCACAGGCTGTGGGACTTTTAAGCCCACACACGATTCCCTGTGCAACTCTGTCCCGGGCTTCCCAACTCCCTCAAGTCAGCGACTTCCCATCCTTCCTGGGCCACTCCTGGAAAGGCATCAGGCCAGTTCAAGACACTGAGTCCTGCGGATGGGCTGAAGGACCCTTCACAGAGCAATTATCCGTGGCCGCCACCCATGAAGGACTGGCTGTGAGTTAAGCACTGCTCTGGTCTCACAGAGGACCTAGTGACAGGCAGGGAGGCAGGCCAGGAGACTGAGCTTCGCAGAGTAAAGGAAGGCTCCTGAGCGGGGAAGCCTGGCCCTGAATACCCTCTGTGCCCAACCGTCCGTTTCTCCACCTTTGGGCTTTTCTGTTGCCTGGACGTGAAAAGTCTGATCTGCTCCCCTCCGAGGCCTTGCTGCCTGTGACAGCCCCGTGCCCTCTCTCTCGCCGGCACAGACTCTACTGTGGGACCGGGAGGCAGCATTCCCAAAGGACATGCAGAGCCTGAGTGGCGTTCAGTTTGGCGGTACAACGGCCTGGCTGGAAACGGCGGAGTAATTGAATTACTGGATTCGTCCTGAATTTACCGGCATCTAAGAATTAGAGGAGTAAAGCAAACCTCCCCAAATCACATACAGTAATTAAAAAGAAATACTGTACTGGGAATTGGCGGTAGTGCAGCGGGTTAAGCGCACATGGTACGAAGTACAAGGACCCTAGTAAGGACCCCGGTTCGAGCCCCTGGCTCCCCACCTGCAGGGGAGTCGCTTCACAGGTGGTGAAGCAGGTCTGCAGGTGTCTGTCTTTCTCTCCCCCTCTCTGTCTTCCCCTCCTCTTTCCATTTCTCTCTGTCCTATCCAACAACGACGACATCAATAACAACAACAATAACTGCAACAATAAAAACAAGGGCAACAAAAGGGAATAAATAAATAAATAAATAAATATTAAAAAAAGAAATGCTTTACTTTGTTTATTTCCAGAAAGAGAAAGAGAGAAATCAGGGAATCATTCAGTATTCCAGGGATGAACCGGAGACCACGCCTTCTCTCTGAGGGGGCTAAGGAGAGGCAAGGCCCTTGCCTGGCACTTGACAGAGCTCACCACGTCTGGCACCTGCCCTAGACTGGCAGGACTCAGCTCTCTTGTTGAAATACCTCCCCTACTCCGGTACCTGAGAGAAAGTTGACACACAGCACTGCTGTTTAAAATGCACAGTGTTACTCTTTGATGCATACCAACGCACTGTGAAATATCACCACAAACAGCAACTGGCACATTGCACCATTCATAGGATTCATTCATATACATGACATATATGCTACATATTTTGGTAAGAACTTTGGGATTTATTCTCTTTTTTAAAGTACGTATTTGCTGGAGACAGAGGGAAATTGAGAAGGGAGGGGGATAAGGAGAGACAGAGACAGAGACACCTGCAGCCCTGCCTCACTTGAGCAGCTTCCCATGAATGGTATGCCCTCCTTCCTCTTTTAATGGCTATCTTAGTGTCCCAGTGCACGTCTTTCCTCTTGCGTGTAGCACTTATTGACTCACTGCAAACCATGGCGCACTTTTGCATTAAGGTGAACACTTATTCCCTCACTTATGTCTACATGTGCACATAAGCCCTCTTTCATGGGTCCTGGTCTATATCCAGATTCTGAGGTTGTGTTAGGAAGGGCACCACCTGAAATGGAGCCAAGGAGTCCTGTGAGCTAGGAGCAGGCTCACCAGAGAACTGGAGCTGGAGGCTTGACGTCCCACACCTGGCGTCTCTGACACAGTCCAGAGTGAAACATGTGGTGCTGGTCGCCCGGATTAGGTTTCGATCAGCAGGTGCAGGATCACACGGTGAGGGTCAAGAGGAGCAGGAAAACATCCCTAGCCCAGAGTTCCCAGGACCCGGAGAAATACGGGCTCTATGGGGCGTGAGGAAGGCTCCTGCTGTCTTAGAGCTTAAGAAGGCAATAGATAGTTGTTGTTAACAGCCAAGTTATCTGGAAATGTGGTTTACTTTGAAAATCCCATGGTTAGCATGTACTGTACGCAAAAACTCACCATGATTTATTCCACTTAATGCTATTTATAAATAAGTGTATCTTATATACTAACAAGACCAGTTGCTTCTGGTTTCTCTGGCCTGAGATTATAGGTAATTTAATATTTCAAAAAAAGTCATTATTAGAAATGTATTAACAATTTAAGCCCACTGTTAAAATTCAATCAGGTTAACAATTTGAAATCTTAATTGCTTAGCTTGAAGGAATATATACTCAGAATTAGAGTGTATGTGTCAAGTTTGAGACATTCAGTCTATTTTTCCCATCTGGGAGTTTTATTCTGAAGTTTTTTGAGTCATCTTCATACTATTTCTCATAGTGGCCACACCAGTTCACACCTCGCTAGGAGTGCACAAGGGCTGTCTCTCATTTCTCCACAGCCTGCCTGCCACTGTTACCTTCGTCTTTGACAGCAGCCATCTGACGGGCGTGAGGCACATCTCACTGCGGGCGGACTCCCACTTCCAGACGAGCTGGTGTTCGCTTTTTCTCATGCACCTGTTGGTCATCTGTGTGTTTCGTTGAAGAACTAATTCAGGGCCTCTGCCGATCGACAGGTATAATCTCCTTGTTTCTGGAGGTATGTGGGTGTGAGGCGTATTTTGAATACTGACCCACTGCTAGCTGGATGGTCAGCAAATGTTTCCTCCCCAGCTACAGGGGCCGTTCTCTCTATGACTTCCTTCGTTGAGAGGAGTGTTGACATAGTCCCACTTTCTCATTTTCTATGGTTTCTGCTTCTGGTTTTTTATATAAAAGCTGGACTCTTGTCCTGCTTCATTTCTCCAACATTTCTTCTTGTTGGTTTAACCATTCTATATAGGATGTTATGAGGTCCCTCTCTCAGTACTTTTCAAATTACTGATCTCTCTTGCCCTCTTTCTTTCTTCTTAGGTAGAGACAGAGAGAAATTGAGAGGGGAGGGGAAGATAAAGAGGGAGAGAAAAATATACACTTACAGACCTGCTTCACCACTCCCTGCAGGTAGGGAGCCGGGGGCTCTAACTTGGACCTTGCACAGATGATAATACCTGTGTAACTTGTATAAATTACTTCTCATTTGGGAGTAAATTCAATAAGCCCTGGTTGAAAAGTTAAATCTTATAAAAAAAGAAATGAAAATTTAAGAATTACCTCATATTTCTTATAAGAGTCTCTGGCAGTAAATTTAAGTTTTTGCTTCACTGCTAGTTAATTTTTGTGAGAGTGGTTTGAAGACAATGAAAAAAATTTCATTATTTTGCACATGAATGTCTAGTTTTTTCAACACCACATGTGGACAAGACTTCCTTATTCTCAGTAAATAGCCTCGATCCCCTGTTCAAATGTCAGTTTTCTGTTCACATCTGGATTTATTTTGAATACTTGATTCTATTCCATTGGTTGATGAAGTATTTTTGTGCCCGTGTCATAGTGTATTTAGACTTTGTAATGTAGTTTAAAACCGACTCAAGAATTCTAATTTGTTATGTTTCAAAACTGCTTCCCCAGTTGGGGTCTTTTCTGGCTTCATGTGAATTTGAGGATTTGCATTTCTATTTTTATAAAATGTGCCCTAATAGTCTCCATGGGGAGTGCACTGAATGTGTGGGTGATTTAGATGGTGTGCAAGTTATGACGTTAGCTGTCGCAACCCATACACACAGGATGCCTTTTCACCTGTTTGTTAACTTGCAGTTTCTTTCTGCACTCACACACTCACACCCACACCTACACACACACATCCACTGACACATTCTCTTACACATACATATACACACACACACACTCACACACTCTCACACACACACATACATCCACTCACACACACACACACATATCCACTGACACACTCTCACACATACATATACACACACACACACTCACACACTCTCACACACACACATACATCCACTCACACACACACACACATATCCACTGACACACTCTCACACATACATATACACACACTCACACACACACACTCACACACACATATACTCACACTCACAAACTCACAGACACATATACAGATACACACTCACATATACATATGTACACACTCACACACATATACATATGCACTCACACACATATACATATGCACACACTCACACACACATACACACACTCACACACTCACAGACACATATATAGATACACACTCACACACACATACACACACGCACACACTCACAGACACATATATAGATACTCATACACTCACATATACATATGCACACACTCACACACACTCACACAAACTCACACACATATACTCACACACTCACAGACACACACACACACTCTCACACACACATATACTCACACACTCACAAACACACTCACACACATCTACTCACACACACACACATCCACTCACACACTCTTTCACACACACATATACTCACACACTCACAGACACATATACAGATACACACTCACACACACTCTCACACACATATACTCACACTCACACACACATCCACTCACACACACATCCACTCACACACTCTTTCACACACACATATACTCACACTCACACACTCACAGACACATATACAGATACACACTCACACACACTCTCACACACATCTACTCACACTCACACACACATCCACTCACACACTCATACACACATCCACTCACACACTCTTTCACACACACATATACTCACACTCACACACACACAGACACATATACGTCCATTCACACACTCACACACATATACACACACTTACACACTCATACACACACTCACACACATCTACACACACTGACACACACACCGACACACACACATTTTGCCGCCAGGGTTGTCACTGGGACTGAGTGCCTGTGACACTGCCTCCACTGCTCCTGACGGCCACCCCCCAATTTTAAGTAGACAGGACAGAGAGAAATTGAGGGTGGGGGGAGGTAGCGAGGGAGGGAGAGGGAGACACCTGCAGCCCTGCTTCACTTCTTGTGAAATGTCCCCTGCAGGTGGGGAGCAGGGGCTCAGGTGACAGACAACGTGCTTAGCCAGGTGCACACTGCCTGCCCGTAGATCTTCCTGTGAACTAGTGATGGAATATCAGTGTAAAAATTATAAGAAAATACGGGTATGATTCTATACTCTTTCCACCACCAGAGTTCTGTGTCCTCTTCCCTCCACTGGAAACTGCAGTAGTTGTCCCAGATTTGAGCTGACTTTATGTCTGTATGTCTGTCCATCATCATCATCTCCCTCCCATTTTTCCTGCCTTCTCTTCCTAAGTCACACCTACACCTACTATTACTTCCGGGCATCGTTCCTTTTTTGCTCTCCTCCCTCAGATAAGTGAAGCAGTGCCAGGCTTCTTCTGGTATTTCCAGACTTGCCTCTCCCTCAGTGATGGTATAAAAACAAGGTTCCTGGTGACAAACGCTTTGGGTCCTGGTGGAGTTGGATGCCTTCTGGGCATCTCCCCCCATCATTTCTCCCCTTCTGGGAGCAGGGACCCAGGATCTTTATGGGTCTGGCTTTATCTGGCTTCTGTGACTGCCTCCCTGCTGGACAGAGGCATTGGCAGGTGGATCCACACCCCAGCTTGTGAGACCTTCTGTCTGAAAGACACCCTCAGCCATGGCACAATGTCATGGTGGCCGGGTGTAGAGCTCAGGCTGCTTCCCCCACAGAAGAGGATCAGCAGCCCTGGCTCTGGGGCCTTGCCACCCTCCTGCTGAGGTTGGGTGGGACAGTCTGGGACCAGGAGAGCCCATGGCAGTAGGCGGGTGCAGGGAGAAGCCATGTTCAGGCCCCCGGTCCCCACCTGCAGGGGGAAGCTTCATGAACAGTGAAGGCCGTCTGTGGGTGTCTCTCTGTCTCTTCCTCTCTATTCCCACTCCTCTCTCAGTTTCTCTCTGTCCTGTCCAATAAAAAGACAAGGAGGGAGCTCATGGCCACTGAGAGTGGTGGGTTTATTGTGCAGGTACTGAGGCCTAGCAGTAACTCTGATGGGAATAGAGAAAGAGAGAGAGAGAGAGAGAAAGAAAGAAAGAAAGAAAGAAAGAAAGAAAGAAAGAAAGAAAGGAGAAAGAAGGAGACTAAATGCCTGGCAGGCCTCCCAACTCTTGTGGGAGCACAGGGAGGACAGGGCGGCCTGATAGTGAGGGTAAGGTTTGCATCCTGCTTGTCAGGGACCATGACTCTGTGAGGCAGGGCCAGGCCAGAGATGATCAGAAAGCTGCTTAAGGCTGCACAGCAAAACATTTTGAGATACCTTGAGGAACTCTGGCCCACAACCTCCTGCCCAGCTGAACCCTGGACAAGACAGCTGTCCTGCGTCCTCCCCAAGGCTTCCTTCACTTTCGCCAAGTTGGGGTTCTGGGCAGTTCTGGCAATGTGGCTGGTGCTTAGGGAGTTCAGGGGCTGGGGTGGGGGGCTGGCCATCTCCTCCCAGCTCATGCCCGACACTCTCTTTAAACCCAGAGATGGGGCCAGGAAGATGGGTTTTGTTCAGGCCGTGGATGTTCACAGCCTCCCAGATTGCTCCACAGAGGTTGGGAAAGGGACATGAGCACAGGCTTGCAGGGTCTGAGCGGGGCCTGTGGCTGTCTGACGGGGCTCCAAGGCTCTGGCATGGCTGAGGACGGCAGACGTCTGAGTGTCCCTGAGAACCCATGGCCCGGTTGTGCAGAGTGGTGCCTGGCCCATAGTCAGAGCTCAGCCCAGACCAGCCATTGTTATCAGTGCCCTCAGGGACCCTTTGGCCTCTCATCTCCCTCATCCCCCACTAGCCCCACCATCCATGGGAGGCGGGAGAGAAGGACAGAGCTCTGGGCTGACTGCATGGAGGCGGGGTTGGGGGGGGGTCTCGGCCGGGACCAGCTGTAGGGCCAGGATTTGACCCCTTCCTCTGGGAAACTCCATTGGGCTCCCTGGAACCTTGAGAATCTCTTTGTCGAGTGCACACATTACCATGCACAAGGACCCGGGTTCAAGTCCCCAGTCCTCACCTGCAGGGGAGAGATTCATGAATGATGAGGCAAGGCTGCAGGTGTCTCTCTGTCTCTCCCTCTCCCCTCTCAATCTCTCTCTCTCTCTCTTTCTCTTCTTTCCCTCCAGGGTTATTACTGGGGGCTCAATGCCAGCACTATGAATCCACTGCTCCTGGCAGCCATTTCCCCCCGTTTTATTGGACAGGATGGAGAGAAGTGGCGAGAGGAGGTTAGACAGAGCAAGACAGACACGTGCTTACCCACTTCACTGCTCTTGAAGCATCTCCCCTGCAGGTGGGGAGCCGGTGCTTGAACCAGGATCCTTGCACGGGTCTTGTGCTTCAAGGTATGATGATTACTTAGGCCAGTTCCCTCAGCTTCTTATTCTATAGTGGTGACCACAGGCCTGGTGACCCACACCCCTAGAGGTCTTGGGAAGGTTCAGATGAAGGGAGGACTCAGAGCTGAGGGCTTGACTCCAGGCTCCGGTGCCCTCCGCTGTGAGCTGAACACCTCAGGCACATGAACAGCTCAGGCACACACCCCCTCGGGGAGCCGAGCTCCCTCCTGTGGCATGGGGCTTAGCAGGGCAGAGGCTGGGCCTGGGATGAGGCCTGGGGTGCCTTGCTGCCGCTGTATCAGTCCATAAAGGCTGATCTTTCCACTGTCTCCACAGGTCAAAGGTCCAGCTTTCTGCTAACTGCACCTTGTCAGACATCCCAGGCTCTGGCTAACGTAGCTGGTGAGCCCTGGTCACCCCAGGCTCTGGCCAACGTAGCTGGTGAGCCCTGGTCACCCCAGGCTCTGGCCAACGTAGCCGGTGATCCCCGGTCACCCCAGGCTCAGGCCAACGTAGCCGGTGATCCCCGGTCACCCCAGGCTCTGGCTAACGTAGCTGGTGAGCTCCGGTCACTCCAGGCTCTGGCCAACGTAGCTGGTGAGCCCTGGTCACCCCAGGCTCTGGCCAACGTAGCTGGTGAGCCCCGGTCACCCCAGGCTCTGGCCAACGTAGCTGGTGATCCCCGGTCACCCCAGGCTCTGGCCAACATAGCCGGTGAGCCCCGGTCACCCCAGGCTCTGGCCAACGTAGCCGGTGATCCCCGGTCACCCCAGGCTCTGGCTAACATAGCTGGTGAGCTCCGGTCACCCCAGGCTCTGGCCAACATAGCTGGTGAGCCCTGGTCACCCCAGGCTCTGGCCAACGTAGCTGGTGAACCCTGGTCACCCCAGGCTCTGGCCAACGTAGCTGGTGAGCCCTGGTCACCCCAGGCTCTGGCCAACGTAGCTGGTGAGCCCTGGTCACCCCAGGCTCTGGCCAACGTAGCTGGTGAGCTCCAGTCACCCCAGGCTCTGGCCAACGTAGCTGGTGAGCCCTGGTCACCCCAGGCTCTGGCCAACGTAGCTGGTGAGCCCTGGTCACCCCAGGCTCTGGCCAACGTAGCTGGTGAGCCCTGGTCACCCCAGGCTCTGGCCAACGTAGCTGGTGAGCTCCGGTCACCCCAGGCTCTGGCCAACGTAGCTGGTGAGCCCTGGTCACCCCAGGCTCTGGCCAACGTAGCTGGTGAGCCCTGGTCACCCCAGGCTCTGGCCAACGTAGCTGGTGAGCCCTGGTCACCCCAGGCTCTGGCCAACGTAGCTGGTGAGCCCTGGTCACCCCAGGCTCTGGCCAACATAGCTGGTGAGCCCTGGTCACCCCAGGCTCTGGCCAACGTAGCTGGTGAGCCCCGGTCACCCCAGGCTCTGGCCAGCATAGCCACTGAGCCCCGGTCACCTCAGACTCTGGCCAGTGTAGCTGGTGAGCCCTGGTCACCAGGAAGGGGCCTCAGCTCATGTCCTGGCTCTGCTGCTTCCTAGCTGTGCAGTGGGGCAGATCAAATACCTTCTCTTTTAGTTTTTTATTGTTATCTTTATTTATTATTAGATAGAGACAGCCAGAAATCAGAAAGAAAGGGGAGAGAGAGAGGGAGAGAGAGAGGGAGAGAGAAAGAGAGACACCTGCAGCCCTGCTTCACCACTCCTGAAGCTTTCCCCCTGTGGGTGGGGACCGGGGGCTTGAACCCAGGTCCTTGGGCATCGTAACATGTGTGTTCCACCAGGTGCGCCACCACCCAGCCTGTCAGAAGTCCGCCTTCTCTTTGCCTTCTTGCATGATCTCAAATCAGAGCTAGTGCCAGTGTGATCCTCAGAGGGCTGAGACAAGCAGCGCTCCAGAGCGTGGTGGCAGGAGCAGACCCCAGCAGGAAGTGTGCACACAGAGAAGTGCGTCCTCTGCAGTGAGAGAGCCCGAGTGCCTCACGATCGGCTCTGGCAGTTCTGCCGGCCTCCTGTTAGGCAGGATTGAAAAGAAGCCCACCTGCAAAAGACAGGCATTGAGCTGAGGAGAAAGGCTTTGGTGCCCGAAGCCCCAAGGTCCCACGTTCAGTTCCTGTTACTGCCGCATGCTAGAAGCCAACAGTATTCTGGATAAAAAATAAAGCAAAGGTGTCCTGTTGCTCCATGCCTTGCTTGACCTGACTTCCCGTAACTGTTGCTTGCTGGCCAGCTGCAGGAGCGGCCGTGTGAACCCCAGGTGACACAGGTGACAGCGACCTTCACCTTCCTCTCCTGGGCTGCCGACCGGAGGATGGGAGGCCAAGGGCACTGTCCAGACTCCCGAGGGGCTTGGTGTTGGCCTTGGACAGAACCAGAGACCAAGCAGCTAGCACCGTGGTGACATGGCATGAGCCACTACTGGGTTTTTAAACTACACACACACACACACACACACACACACACACACACACACACACACACACACACACACACATTCACTTCTAATGAGAGAGAGACACACACAGAGAGAATGTGCAGAGAGAGACCAGCGTCCTGCTGAGCCCTGGCTGCTGGTGGTGCTGGGGATGGAACCCAGGACCTCAGAGCCTCCGGCAGGAGAGTCTGTTTGCAGAACCACTGTGCTGTCTCCCCAGCCCCAGTCATTAATGTCTTCAGCTGTGGTGCTTTGGGTTGGTTTGTTGCCTGGAATATAGACAGTTTATTTTATTTTATTTATTTATTTATTTATCTGTTTATTTATTTATTTAATTTATTTATCTGTTTATTTATTTATTTATTTATTTATCTGCCTCCAGGGTTGTTGCTGGGCTTGGTGCCTGCACAACGAATCCACTGCTCCTAGAGGTCATTGTTTCCCTTTTGTTATCCTGGTTGTTTTTATCGTTGTTGTGGTTATTATTATTATTGCTATTGATGTCATATTTTTGTATAGGACAGAGAGAAATGGAGAGAGGAGGGGAAGACAGAGAGGGGGAGAGAAAGACAGACACCTGCAGACCTGCTTCACCGCCTGTGAAGCGACTCCCCTGCAGGTGGGGAGCCGGGGGCTCAAACTGGGATCCTCACACCAGGCCTTGCACTTCACACCATGTGCGCTTAACCCGCTGCGCTACTGCCCGACCCCCAGACATTTTATTTTATTTTTTCTTTTTGCCACCAGGGTTATAGCTGGGGCTTGGTGCCTGCATGACTAATCCAGCTGTCTTGGTGGTGAGTCCATCTACCCTTCCCCCCTTTCCTTTTATTTGGTAGGGCAGGGAAAAATTGAGAGGGGAGGGGGAGATAGAAAAGGAGAGAGAGAGAGAAGCTCAACCCTGCTTCACCTCTCATGAGGCTTCCTCTGCAGGTGGGGTGGGGGCTTGAACCCGGGTCCTTGTGCATGGTAGTGTGTGCACTCACCCAGGATATATGTGTCTTCCCCACCGCCAGGAGCCAGGCTCCCTCTTAGCAAGAAAGGTCTGAGGCCACGGCCCCTGGCAGAGGAGCTGGGTGTGAACTCCTATGTGGGGCCGTGACTCTGACTGGGCTGGCCCAGCCTGTCCTGTGCAGACCCTCCTGCAGGTGGCCGGGGCTCGTGTCTGCACCCTGTGGCCCGGCCCGGGAGGCCTGGTGCTCTGGGATGAGTCCGGTGCTGCCTGAGCTTTCATTCTCGGGGCTCTGCGCCGGAGACCATAATGCAAAGTCCAGGGTGTCTTGAGTAAGTGAGCGGCAGGGCACATAGGATGCTGTTTACTCAAGAGAGCCCGTCACGCAAAGCCGCTTGCCCAAGCTGCTCTGAAACACCGCGTCACCAGACCACCTTGCGACAGGTGCAGCCCCAGGGAGGTGCTGGTGTCTGCTGGGCTTGGGCAGTACGTACTCTCAGAGCCATTGGGCCTGGCTGCTGAGGGCAGAGCAGAGGCCTGGGAACTGTCCATGGGCAGACTGGTCCTCTCCAGGATGCTTCAGGTAAAGTGGGACGGCCGCCCCCAGGGGACAGAGAGAGGGAGAGAGAGGGGGAGAGAGAGGGGAAGAGAGGAGGGGGAGAAAGGAGGAGAGAGGGATGGAGGGGGTGGAGAGAGAGAGGGAAAGAGAGGGGGAGAGAGAGGGGGAGGGGGAGAGAGAGAAAGAGAGAGGGAGGGAGAGAGGAGGGGAAAGAGAGGGGGAGAAAGGGGGAGAGAGAGGGAGGGGGGAGAGAGAGACAGGGAGAGAGGGGTGAAGAGAGAGGGGAGAGAGGGGGGAGAGGGTATGGAGAGATGGGGGAGAGAGGGGAGAGGGAGATGGGGGGAGAGAGAGAGGGAGGGGGGAGAGAGGGGATGGGGAAGAGGGGGGAGAGAGAGGGGAGAGGGAGATGGGGGAGAGAGAGAGGGAGGGGGAGAGAGGGGGTGGCGAAGAGGGGGGAGAGAGAGGGGAGAGAGGGGGGAGAGAGGGGGTGGAGAGATGGGGGAGAGAGGGGAGAGGGAGATGGGGGGAGAGAGAGGGAGGGGGAGAGAGGGGGGAGAGAGGGGGTGGGGAAGAGGGGGGAGAGAGGGGGTGAGAGAGTGGGAGAGAGAGAGGGAGAGAGGGGGAAGAGAGGGGGGAGAGAGAGGGGGTGGAGAGATGGGGGAGGGGGAGAGAGAGAGAAAGAGAGAGAGGGAAGGAGAGAGGGAGGGAGAGAGAGAGGGAGGGAGAGAGGGGGGAGAGAGATAGAGAGTGGGAGAGGGGGAGAGATGTGGGAGAGAGAAAGGGAGGGGGAGAAAGAGAGGGAGAGAGAGGAAGGCAGAGAGAGAGGGAGAGTGAGGGAGGGGAAGAGAGTTGCACCGGAAGGGAGAGGTCTACAGAAAGGAGCTTCCCCTGGCTTCAGGGCATGTCCCCCTGTGGTGCTGGCGTGTGAGCCTGGCCTGTGCACGGGCACACCCACCCTGCCCGCTCTGGTAATTATTGGGCAGAGACAAACGGAGAGAGGAGAGGGAGATAGAGAGGGAGAGAGATGGAGAGACACCTGCAGCCCTGCGGGTGGGGACTGGGGTCTTGAACCCGGGTTCATAGTAACTAGCACATAGTAACTTGGTCTTTTAACCCAGAGTGTCACCAGCCAGTCCCTTCATTGGCTTTGTCTGAGGAGCTTGTCTGGGGCCCCGTCCTGCAGCCTTCCTGCCTGTCCATCCCTCTGTCCATCTGTCCTTCAGCCTTCCTGCTCTGTCCATCTGTCCTGCAGCCTTCCTACTCTGTCCATCCTCTGTCCATCTGTCCTGAAGCCTTCCTGCTCTGTCTATCCCTCTGTCCACCCGTCCTGCAGCCTTCCTGCTCTGTCCATCCCTCTGTCCATCTGTCCTGCAGCCTTCCTGCTCTGTCCATCCCTCTGTCCATCTGTTCTGCAGCTGTCCTGCTCTGTCCATCTGTCCTGGGCTCTGTTGCCCTCTGCCACCCAGGTTCACCTCAGGTGGGGCGAGGCCACCCTTGGGCTGTGCTTCCGGTTTTTCACAATGGATTTCCTCAAAGTTGCCCTGACTGGCTGGGTCCAGGCCAGCGGGAAACATAGAAAGAGGAAGGTCCTTCCTGTTAGAAAGCAGACAGTTGGCGTGAGGGCAGGGCCCTGACACGGCTGTGCGTGGACTCAGCACCCTGGGCCCTGACACGGCTGTGCGTGGACTCAGCACCCTGGGCCCTGACACGGCTGTGGGTGGACTCAGCACCCTGGGCCCTGACACGGCTGTGGGTGGACTCAGCACCCTGGGCCCTGACACGGCTGTGCGTGGACTCAGCACCCTGGGCCCTGACACGGCTGTGCGTGGACTCAGCACCCTGGGCCCTGACACGGCTGTGGGTGGACTCAGCACCCTGGGCCCTGACACGGCTGTGGGTGGACTCAGCACCCTGGGCCCTGACACGGCTGTGGGTGGACTCAGCACCCTGGGCCCTGACACGGCTGTGGGTGGACTCAGCACCCTGGGCCCTGACACGGCTGTGGGTGGACTCAGCACCCTGGGCCCTGACACGGCTGTGCGTGGACTCAGCACCCTGGACCCTGACACGGCTGTGCGTGGACTCAGCACCCTGGGCCCTGACACGGCTGTGGGTGGACTCAGCACCCTGGGCCCTGACACGGCTGTGCGTGGACTCAGCACCCTGGACCCTGACACGGCTGTGGGTGGACTCAGCACCCTGGGCCCTGACACGGCTGTGCGTGGACTCAGCACCCTGGACCCTGACACGGCTGTGGGTGGACTCAGCACCCTGGGCCCTGACACGGCTGTGGGTGGACTCAGCACCCTGGACCCTGACACGGCTGTGGGTGGACTCAGCACCCTGGACCCTGACACGGCTGTGCGTGGACTCAGCACCCTGGGCCCTGACACGGCTGTGCGTGGACTCAGCACCCTGGGCCCTGACACGGCTGTGCGTGGACTCAGCACCCTGGGCCCTGACACGGCTGTGGGTGGACTCAGCACCCTGGACCCCAGTCCTGCAGCAGAGGAGCTGGTGTGATGTCCCATGGTGTGGCCAGCCCGGGTGGCCTTCATCCAGGCTCCTCTCCTCAAGTCCTAGGTCTGATCTGGCCCTCTGCCCCACGGGGTGCCTCTCTCAGCACCCTGGGCCACTGCCGGCCAAAGACAGGGCAGAGCCAGGAAGGCGGGACTCAGCCTCAGAGACACCTGTCCCTCCAGGAGTGGGGCTTCCTGAAGATGCAAGTTCTCTCTGCCCTGCACACCCCCACCAGCTTGCCACAGTGCCGCAGATCTCAGGGGATGGGACGGGTCATGGCCTCTTCTGAGGGGCTTGGCCTGGTGACTGTGCTCCTTGCCCCCTTTCCTCCCTCCCCCTCTTCTCCCCTCCCTGTCTCCTCCCCTCTCTGTCCCTCCCCTTTCCTCCTCACCCCTTTCCCCTCCCATCACCCTCTCCTCCACTCCCCTTTTCCTCCCCACCCCATCTCTCCCTCTCCCCTCCCTTCCCCTTTGTCTCCCTCTGTGCTCTCAGGTAGTTTCTTCTTCCTCTAGCGTTTGCCCTTCTTCCGTAGCCAGTCAGCAGCGTCAGGTTGAGCCTGATGTAAAGTTTCGAGACCTCCTTTGAATCTGGAGAGGTGGCAGTCGTTGACTATGTGGGTCATAGTCTGTCTGGAGCCGCAGGGGCAGTTCGGGTCGTCTCTGGCTCCCCAGCGATGGAACATAGCGGCGCACCGGCCATGGCCTGTTCGATAGCGATTGAGGAGGGCCCGATCATAACGTGCTAGGTCAAAGCCGGGTGGACGCTCGCAGGGGTCTGTGATGAGGTGTTTGTTCTTGACCTCAGCTGACTGCCAGCTCTGTTTCCAAGAGTCTGGAACAGAGAAGTTCAGTGTAGGCGTAGGGGACCAGATTGGGTGACGAGACGTCAAGCGTTGGACAGGGTGGGTGAAGATATCCGCGTATATTGGCAGGTCCGGTCGAGTGTAGACGTGGGAAATGAACTTAGATGATGCCGCATCCCGACGAATATCTGGCGGGGAGATGTTGCTAAGGACTGGCAGCCATGGAACCGGGGTGGAACGGATGGTTCCAGAAATTATACTCATGGAAGGTAGTGATAATAATAATAAGGGTCTAACCACTTCTCAGTCTCCCTCTGTGCTCTCAGGTAGTGATAATAATAATAAGGGTCTAACCACTTCTCAGTCTCCCTCTGTGCTCTCAGGTAGTGATAATAATAATAAGGGTCTAACCACTTCTCAGTCTCCCTCTGTGCTCTCAGGTAGTGATAATAATAATAAGGGTCTAACCACTTCTCAGTCTCCCTCTGTGCTCTCAGGTAGTGATAATAATAATAAGGGTCTAATCACTTCTCAGTCTCCCTCTGTGCTCTCAGGTAGTGATAATAATAATAAGGGTCTAATCACTTCTCAGTCTCCCTCTGTGCTCTCAGGTAGTGATAATAATAATAAGGGTCTAACCACTTCTCAGTCTCCCTCTGTGCTCTCAGGTAGTGATAATAATAATAAGGGTCTAACCACTTCTCAGTCTCCCTCTGTGCTCTCAGGTAGTGATAATAATAATAAGGGTCTAACCACTTCTCAGTCTCCCTGTGCTCTCAGGTAGTGATAATAATAATAAGGGTCTAACCACTTCTCAGTCTCCCTCTGTGCTCTCAGGTAGTGATAATAATAATAAGGGTCTAACCACTTCTCAGTCTCCCTCTGTGCTCTCAGGTAGTGATAATAATAATAAGGGTCTAATCACTTCTCAGTCTCCCTCTGTGCTCTCAGGTAGTGATAATAATAATAAGGATCTAACCACTTCTCAATCTTCCTCTGTGCTATCAGGTAGTGATAATAATAATATGCAAAGAGCTGCTTGGAGCAGTGGATCTGTTGAACACACGCTAAATCCCAGAGGTGACCCTGGTGACAACACAAACATCGATGCATTTCTTAAACAGTGATTCAATGTTGATCTACAGAATTATTAGGTTACAGGGGTGTTATTCCACACCAGAGTTCTGGGTCGTCATTCCAACCACTGTAAGCTGCACTGGTTCTCCCAAGGTCACGGATGTGGGCTGACTATTATTTCTTTTCTTTTCTTATTTATAAAAAAGGAAACATTCACAAAATCATAGGGTAAGAGGGGTGCAACTCGACACAGTTCCCACCACCAGAACTCCGTATCCCATCCCCTCCCCTGATAGCTTTCCTATTCTATTGGGAGTATGGACCCAGGATCATTGTGGGATGCAGAAGGTGGAAGGTCTGGCTTCTGTAATTGCTTCCCCACTGAACATGGGCATTGACAGGTGGATCCATACTCCCAGCCTGTCTCTCTCTTTCCCTAGTGGGGCAGGGCTCTGGGGAAGCAGAGCTTCAGGACACATTGGTGGGGTTGTCTGTCCAGGGAAGTCTGGTCGGCATCATGGTAGCATCTGGAACCTGGTGGCTGAAAAGAGAGTTAACATACAAAGCCAAACAAATTGTTGACTAATCATGGATCTAAAGGCTGGAATGTTGGGCATTACGCCAGCTCTCCCCTGCTCCATGCTGCATTGCTTGACTGTGATCTATTTACATAATCACCGTCTTGCCTGAGACCTGCCCTGCCTGCAGGGCATTGGTTTAATCCCCACTGGTTAGAACCTTCCCAACAGCTGGATACCTGCCTGCAGGGCATTGGCTTAATCCCCACTGGTTAGAACCTTCCCAACAGCTGGATACCTGCCTGCAGGGCATTGGCTTAATCCCCACTGGTTAGAACCTTCCCAACAGCTGGATACCTGCCTGCAGGGCATTGGCTTAATCCCCACTGGTTAGAACCTTCCCAACAGCTGGATACCTGCCTGCAGGGCATTGGTTTAATCCCCACTGGTTAGAACCTTCCCAACAGCTGGATACCTGCCTGCAGGGCATTGCCTTAATCCCCACTGGTTAGATGGAATTCGAGTTCTTTTCCTTCTCTCCACTCACTCTCCTACCCAGTTCCGTTTTCCGGCTTGCCACTTCCACCTCGGAAGATATAAATGCAGATGAATAAAGCCAGCATTGCACTGCGTTCCCGCTCAGCCACAAGAGTTCCTGGTTCCTCTCCCACATCACTGAGTAAGTAGCAGCCTAGGTTGGCTCCAGTTGAATTCTCTCCAGCCCCAGAGCACGTGCCCAGGAAGAAACACCCTCATGCTAACCTGGCAGATGAACAATTGAGGGATGTCTCCATTTTGTAGATAGCTTGTAGGCATATTTTAGTTATATTCCAAAGGGCCTGTGGCTATACTAGTTTTCTTTTTTTTTTTTGTCCCCTGAGCCTGAAATCTGATATGCAGGTGGATCCAAGTTATTGTCTGGGGAGATGATGTCATGGCTGAAAAGGAACAGAAAGCTGGATCAGGGAAGAGAGTAGCTCCCTAATATGGAAAAGGGGTATAAATATTGTTGACTGTAAACCCCACTGATTTGATTTGGTCTGGGGTTATTTCTGCAACTGTCTGCATTTATATGTGTCTGCCCATAGAAAGGTGAATCTCAACATTGTTGAGGGAGGGCCCCAGGGAGGCTGTTTGTGGTCTGCTCAGCAGCAGGTGAGTCCCAAACCCTAACCCTGACCCTAACCCCTTCCTCACCTGGTTACCTGTGCTGGCTGTCCTCCTTCTGGTCCTCCTGACATCTCTCCCTGGGCAGGGGCACCAGGACCAATGTCCCCAGGAGGATGATGGGAACCTGATCACCCATCACCACACCCTACTGAGTACAGAGAAGGGGGTAGGTGATCTCACAAAGAGGCAAAGTATCAGGTAAGTGCTCATGGCCTGAGCACAAGGACCAGTGTAAGGATGCTGGTCCAAGCCCCCAGCTTCCCACCTGCAGGGGAGTTGCTTTACAAGTGGTGAAGCAGGTCTGTAAGTGTCTTTCTTTCTCTCCTCCTCTCTATCTTACCCTCTTCTCGATTTTTCTCTGTCCTATACAAGAACAATGACAGCAAAGACAACAATAATAATAACAATGACGATAAACAACAAGGACAACTAAAGGGAAAAATGGCCTCCAGCAGTGGATTTGTAGTGCAGGCTCTGAGCCCGGCAATAACCCTGGAGGCAAATATCATTTCGCCAAGACAAGGCTCAACAAGCCCACCGTCAGTGAGTGTCACATGTGCAGCTGACCCTGGATACATCCTGCAGTCAGACTCATGGTCCCTGGAGGAAGGAGCAGGAGGCTCCTGGGAGCCTCTGTGTGCGGGCTCTGTGCTCACACCCACCCCACCCCTGCCTTGCCTCCAGAGTGGGACTCACACCTGTCATGTCAGCATCAGGCTCGGGCTCCTCTGTTTCCTCCCAGCTCTGGCTGGCCTCCGACCTCCTTGCAAGAGAGGCTCTGAAGGTGGAGAGAGTGCTTCCAGCAGTTTCCTGGACCAGCTGGGGCTCAGGAGCAGCGTGTTGTTAGCCGGAGAGCAGCGGCTGCTGTAATGAGTGCCTCTGAACTTCCTGTTGCCAAGGCTGGGGTGGGGTAGTCACCACTGGCCTCATTAGGTGGCCGGAGGTTGGGACCAAGGTCCCCGCTGTGACCTGCCTACAGCGCCCAGGGTGAGTCAGTGGGCCTGCCGACCTCCTGCCCCCTTCCTGGCTGGGGCAGAGGAGGACACAAGTGAGAATGTGGGAGTCCGGTCCCATGGAGACTCTGGCCCACGCCGTGCTGCCCGCACACTGGCTTCAACGGTCTGCTTTGTGTTTGTTTTTACTTTGAGGCCAAAAATATGGCCAAGCTGTTGATGGCAGTGTACATGCCTGTTTTAAATGGGTAGATAAACAGATGATAGATAAATATATAAATGATAGATAGATGGTAGACAGATGATAAATAGATTGATAGATGATAGATAGATGGGTAGGTAGATAGTAGCAACGGTGGGGACTCCCCACTCTCTGAAGGGAGGCTGGTCAGCCTGATTTGCCCCTTGAGGAAGACGGGTCCTGACATGAGAGCAGCCTGGAAAGTTCCAGCTGTGACCATGGACTGTGAGCTCAGACTGACTCAGAGGCCACACAGTGGTTACACATAAACGTGAATATATATGGGCCCTCGGTCAGATCAATAGGGTTAACAGTTTGATTTTTATTCACAGCTTTTCTTCAAGATTGGGAGCTACTCTCTGCCATAATCCAGCCTTCTAGGCCTAGTCTCAACTCTGACACCATCTTCCCAGGCAATACTTTTAGTCCACCTGCATGCTAGCTTTAGGGCTAAGGTAAAAATTCGTTAAGTCATGGGCCCCTTGGAACTTACCTAAAATAGACGTCCCAGCTTCCTCTCACATGAAGACCCTTAATTTCATCTGCTCTATTCCTACTTGTCTACTTTATTTCCTAAATTGTTTATTGAACAATTTGCTATATATTTCAGCCACCAACTTGTAGACTCTACCATTTCAGTCACCAAGTTGCAGACTCCACCATGACGCCACCCTGACTCCCCTGGGCAGACGCCCTCACCCCTGTATTCTGGAACCCCCTCTCCCCAGACCCCTGCCACACTAGGGAAAGACAGACACAGGCTGGGGGTGTGGGTCCATCTGCCAACACCCATGTCCAGTGGAGAAGCAATGACAGAAGCCAGACCTCCCACCTTCTGCTCCCCATAAAGAATTTGGGTCCATCCTCCCAGAGGGGGAGAAATGTCAGGGGAAGATGACCAGAGGGCTCTGAACTCCAACTCCATCAGGACCCTGAGAGAGAAGAGGAAAAAAGGAAGGACACTCAGAAATATAATAGGTGTAGGTGTGACTTAGAAAGGAAGAGAAGATGGGACCATGGGGGAAAACGGCAAATACAGGCGGACAGTTGTAGACACAGCAGTCAGGCCTTATCTGTGACCTTGGGAGAATCGCTGCAGTTTCCAGTGAAGGGTGTGGGGACACAGAGCTCTAGTGGTGGGAACAGTGCAGACTTCTCCCCATTATCTTACAGTTTTGTGAAACAGTATTGACTCACTAATAGAGTTAAAATAAATAAAAACAGAGCAAACACAGCAGTGACGTCTTCCTCAGGGCAGTGGGGGCCAAGCTCAAACCCGAGTCACGCCATGACAGACAGCACACTACCCAACTGAGCTATTCCTCCAACTGGGTACATGCCTCTCTGTTTCCTACTCCCCTCTGAAACGGAAGATTGAGATGAAATGATGGGAAGGGATGGCAAAAATTAGCTTAGTGTCTTCCACACACCAGTTTTCTGTCTTCCCCTATTTCTGGTAGAGGAAATGGGGCTCAGAGGACCTGAGTCAGAGAGAAGCAAAGCTGGTTGCCAACCAGGTTCATTTGCCTAGAGGGTCGCTGTGCAGGAAGTGGCCCACCTAGAGGGTCGCTGTGCAGGAAGTGGCCCACCTAGAGGGTCGCTGTGCAGGAAGTGGCCCACCTAGAGGGTCGCTGTGCAGGAAGTGGCCCACCTAGAGGGTCGCTGTGCAGGAAGTGGCCCACCTAGAGGGTCGCTGTGCAGGAAGTGGCCCACCTAGAGGGTCGCTGTGCAGGAAGTGGCCCACCTAGAGGGTCGCTGTGCAGGAAGTGGCCCACCTAGAGGGTCGCTGTGCAGGAAGTGGCCCACCTAGAGGGTCGCTGTGCAGGAAGTGGCCCACCTAGAGGGTCGCTGTGCAGGAAGTGGCCCACCTAGAGGGTCGCTGTGCAGGAAGTGGCTCACCTAGAGGGTCGCTGTGCAGGAAGTGGCCCACCTAGAGGGTCGCTGTGCAGGAAGTGGCCCACCTAGAGGGTCGCTGTGCAGGAAGTGGCTCACCTAGAGGGTCGCTGTGCAGGAAGTGGCTCACCTAGAGGGTCGCTGTGCAGGAAGTAGCTCTCCTGGGGGCCGGGTGGCAGCACACTTAGTCAAACAAAAAATGATCTGGGTTTGAGCCCCCTGCTCCCCATCTTCAGGGGGTCGATTTACAAGTGGTGAAGCAGGTCTGCAAGTGTCTGTCTTTCTCTCCCCCTCTCTGTACCCCTCCTCACTCCATTTCTCTCTTTCCTGTCCAATAAAATGGAAAAAGTGGCCACAGGAGCAAAGGATTCCAAGTGTCTACACCCAGCCCCAGTGGTAACCCTGGGGGCAAAAAGGATGGAGGTCACTTTGCTGTTTGGAGTCTGTGGGTGAGGTGGCGTCTCCACAGAGTGGCTTCACCTGGTGTGATGGCCCTGCCTCTGGTGCCACGGCCTCTGCTGTGACTGCTCCTAAAGTCTTGAGTTTAGGCTCCTGTGTCTCTGGGAGTGTACCCTGTGCATTCTGTCATCTGCACACAGGAGGGCCACTGGGCCAAGGACATCTCACTGGGGAAAGTGCCAGCCCTGCCCTGGAGCTTCCACTCCCCTGACCCTGGGGGAAACAGTCCTGAGCAGCTCTCGCTTTCTAAAGAAGTTGCTAGAGCAGAAAAGCCTCGGTGAAAACAGAAAACAGATGCAGGCGACTGTGCAGAGCCTCTGATGGCAGATGGTCACACGCCAGCTGCTTCCCCTGCACACAGAGACTGGCTGGGGTTACCAGCACCACAACCTCGGCCTAAAACAGGACTCAGTACAGGTCTGCTCTGGCAAGAAGCACCCGGAGGGAGACAGCACCCATGATTCCCCTGGGGACCCTGAGGGAGGCAGCACCCATGGTTCCCCTGGGAACCCAGAGGGTGACAGCAGCCATGGTTTACCTGGGGACCCTGAGGGAGGCAGCGCCCATGGTTTACCTGGGGACCCTGAGGGAGACAGCACCCACGGTTCACCTGCACCCTGAGGGAGGCAGCACCCATGTTCCCCTAGGGACCCTGAGGGAGACAGCACCCATGGTTCACCTGCACCCTGAGGGAGGCAGCACCCATGGTTCACCTCCACCCTGAGGGAGGCAGCACCCATGGTTCACCTGGGGACCCTGAGGGAGACAGCACCCATGGTTCACCTGGGGACCCTGAGGGAGACAGCACCCATGGTTCCCCTGGGGACCCTGAAGGAGACAGCACCCATGTTCCCTTGGGGACCCTGAGGGAGGCAGCACCCATGTTCCCTTGGGGACCCTGAGGGAGGCAGCACCCATGTTCCCCTGGGGACCCTGAGGGAGGCAGCACCCATGTTCCCCTGGGGACCCTGAGGGAGACAGCACCCATGGTTCACCTGGGGACCCTGAGGGAGACAGCACCCATGGTTCCCCTGGGGACCCTGAGGGAGACAGCACCCATGGTTCCCCTGGGGACCCTGAGGGTGACAGCAGCCATGGTTTACCTGGGAACCCTGAGGGAGGCAGCACCCATGTTCCCCTGGGGACCCTGAGGGAGGCAGCACCCATGTTCCCCTGGGGACCCTGAGGGTGACAGCACCCATGGTTCCCCTGGGGACCCTGAGGGAGGCAGCACCCATGTTCCCCTGGGGACCCTGAGGGTGACAGCACCCATGGTTCCCCTGGGGACCCTGAGGGAGGCAGCACCCATGGTTCCCCTGGGCCCCCTGAGGGTGACAGCAGCCATGGTTTACCTGGGAACCCTGAGGGAGGCAGCACTCATAGTTCCCCTGGGGACCCAGAGGGAGACAGCACCCATGTTCCCCTGGGGACCTTGAGGGAGGTAGCACCCATGGTTCCCCTGCACCCAGAGGGAGGCAGCACCCATGGTTCCCCTGGGGCCCCTGCTTTCCACTTGTAGGGGAGCAGCTTCACAAGTGGTGAAGCAGGGCTGCAGGTCTCTCTCTCTCTCTCTCCCTCTCAATTTCTCTCTTTCCTAGCCAATAAAATAATAATGATAATAAACTACCTCTAGGAGCAGTGGATTTGTGATGCCAGCAGGGAGCCTCAGTGATAACCCTGGAGGCAAAATAAAATAAAGAACAACAGGAGGATTAGGGGGAGGAGGGCCCTCCCCGAGGGTTTTCCTGTAGGTGACCAGCCTGGCAAGCATGGAGCAGCTCCTGGTCCTCAGAGCTGTGGGAAACTGTGCACAGAAACGGTCTGTATCCTGACCTCATTTGGGGCCCCGGGCCCCCGGCTCTGGCTCTCAAAGAGAACTCGGGACGCCATGACCTGGCAGAGGGCTGGTGCCCTGGCCTTGCGGGGCGTGGGGGTGCTGTTGCTGTGGACAGGGCACTGGGCTGTCCACCCCCTGGCAGGTGCCTCTAGGGGCCGCCGTGGGTCCTTGCTGCAGCCTTGCTGGCAGCTCCATGAGCCAGAGGCTGTTGTTTTCGCCGGGCTATGTTGTTTTCACTGGGCTGGCTTCACGGGCGGGCAACAGACGACCAGGGACTCATGGTTGAGCTGTAGGCAGTATCTCTTTATTCATGCAGGATGCAGCACAATCTAAGCCGAGCTAAGCTAAACTCAAGTACCCTAAAACTCACAATGCTGTCTTTATACTTGCCAAGTAGGGTGGAAACAGGATGTGACGCAGAGAGGGTGGAGAGAAAAGTGACTGGTGGAAGATCAGGGTGTGACAAGGAGAGGATCAGGGTGTGACAAGGAGAGGGGGTGGAGCAGGTGAGAATTCTACCACTAAACCACCAATGCCCTGGAGGGAGTGTGGTGCTTTATGTGAATGTAAAAGTGATTTATGTAAATAGACCAAAGCTTTGAATGGGATTAAATCTATCCCTATACAGGCATATGGTTAAGCAGAAGCCAGGGGGAGCTGGCATACTATCCAACAAGAGGCGAGAACAGTCCCAGGGATGGCTGAGTCAGGACAGACAGGTAAGCACGGAGAGCACTGACTTCAGGACAGACGCTGGGACAGTAGGACAAGGTGACTGGGCCAAAGGCATGGTGCAGGGTGCAGTCTGTGTACGAGCTTTGACGAGAGAGATGAGGTGAGGGGGAGCAAGAGGAAGAAAGAGTGAGAGGGACAGAAGCAAAAGAGGAGTTCAAGAACTTGGAAAGCCTGGGGGTGGGGAGGCCGTGCAGAGGCTCATATGCCAAGGTGAGGAGCTTGGGCTGCTCCCTCTGGGATTGTGGCCGCCCTCTCACCCGGGCCCCTCTCCTGAAGGGTCTGACAGGCTAACTTCTCTATTTAATTTCTTTTTCTTAAAAAATCTTTTTATTTATTTATTTAATTTATTTATTCCCTTTTGTTGCCCTTGTTGTTTTATTGATGTAGTTATCACTGTTGGACAGGACAGAGAGAAATGGAGAGAGGAGGGGAAGACAGGGAGGGGGAGAGAAAGACAGACACCTGCAGACCTGCTTCACTGCCTGTGAAGGACTCCCTTGCAGGTGGGGAGCCGGGGCCCGAACCAGGATCCTTATGCCGGTCCTTGTGCTTAATCTGCTGCACTACAGCCCGACTCCCTATTTAATTTCTTATTAATGATTTCAGATAAATAAACACAATTACAAGATAACAGGGGCACAACTCTGCTGCTTCTACCACCAGAGTCCTGGGTCCCCACTCCTTCTACTGGAAGCTACAGCAGTTCTCCTAAGGCTGCAGAGATGGGCTAATTATTATTTCTACAACTATCTGTCATACTTGCCCATTTTCTCCTTATTTTTTTATGTATAAAATGGAAGTATTGACAAGACCATAGGATAAGAGGGGTACAACTCCACACAGCTCCCACCACCAGAGCTCCCTGTCCCCTCCCCTCCATTGGAAGCTCCCCTGTTCTTTATCCTCTGGGAGCAGGGACCCAAATTCTTTATGAGGAGCAGAAGGTGGGAGTTCTGGCTTCTGTCATTGCTTCTCCACTGGACATGGGTGTTGGCAGGTGGATCCACACCCCCAGCCTGTGTCTGTCTGTCCCTAGTGGGGCAGGGATCTGGGGAGGGGAGGCTCCAGGACACATGGGTGAGGGCGTCTGCCCAGGGAGGTCAGGGTGGTATCACAGTAGCATCTGCAAATTAGTGTCTGAAGGGTGGTAAGAAAAAGGAAAGAAAAATCTACCAGGGATGACAGTAGTGTAACACATGCTGTGACAGGACCAGGTGTAACACATGCTGTGATAGGGTGAGGTGTAGTATGTGGTGTGACTGGATGAAGTGTGACAAGTGGTGTGACAGGATGAGGTGTAACATGTGTTGTGACAGGGTAAGGTGTAACATGTGCAACACATGGTGCTGGGAAATTATGCAGGTGCAACACATGGTGCAACACATGGTGCTGGGAAATTATGCAGGTGTGGTCACATCCACCATGTTGTCCCCTCAGGGCACTGTCAATTCCCCGCGATAGTTGATAATATAATCCCAGAGTGCCTTGTTTACTCCTCCCTCTCCTGCGAGAGCTGTGATCCTATCCCTGAGGGCCTTGTTTCCTAGCCAATCATACCCCGAATTTCTCCCATAAAAGCCCTACTTCTTCTGCCCCTTGCTGTCTTAGCTCCTTCACCTGCGATGCGGAGGAGGGTTGCTGTGTGTAGTGGGAGGCGGCCATTTTGCTAACTCCACGTGGCCCGAACCAACCACTGCGCTCTCACCCAACTCTGAGGTGCCTGCGTGAATAAAGATTTTTGTTCCCTCTTCACCCAGGATCTCCTCTATCTCTCCTCCGCTGTGCAGCCTGATAACATGGTGTGACAGGATGAGGTGCAACACATGGTGTGACAGGACCAGGTGTAACACGTGGTGTGACTAGGTGAGGTGTGACACGTGCTGTGACAGGATGAGGTGTAACACGTGGTGTGACAGGATGAGGTGTGACATGTGGTGTGACAGGACCAGGTGTAACATGTGGTGTGACAGGACGAGGTGTAACATGTGGTGTGACAGGATGAGGTGTGACATGTGGTGTGACAGGATGAGGTGTGACATGTGGTGTGACAGGATGAGGTGTGACATGTGGTGTGACAGGATGAGGTGTGACACATGTGGTGTGACAGGATGAGGTGTGACATGTGGTGTGACAAGATGAGGTGTAACATGTGGTATGACAGGATGAGGTGTGACATGTGGTGTGACAGGATGAGGTGTGACATGTGGTGTGACAGGATGAGGTGTGACAGGACGAGGTGTAACATGTGGTGTGACAGGATGAGGTGTGACATGTGGTGTGACAGGATGAGGTGTGACAGGACGAGGTGTAACATGTGGTGTGACAGGATGAGGTGTGACATGTGGTGTGACAGGATGAGGTATAACATGTGGTGTGACAGGATCAGGTGTAACATGTGGTGTGACAGGATCAGGTGTAACACATGGTGTAACACGTGGTCAGGCTCAGGTCCAACATCAGACTCTCCTGCCTTCAGTTCTGTCAGGGAATATGCTCTCCACCTGCAGCAGACCCAGAAGGCCTTTCATACCACATGTTACACCTGATCCTGTCACACCTGATCCTGTCACACCACGTATCACACCTCATCCTGTCACACCACATGTTACACCTCATCCTGTCAAACCACATGTTACACCTGGTCCTGTCACACCACACATTACACTTGGTCCTGTCACACCACATGCATGTTACACCTCATCCTTTGCTTTATCATCCAACTACCATGACACCATCCTGACCTCCCTGGGCAGCCGCCCTCACCTATATGTTGTTGGTATGCTTCTAATTCTACTTCTAAAAACCTCTTCTGTTTCATTTGGTCTAATCCCCCCTGCTTAACACTGCATTCTATTTGCATAACCACTGTATTCTATTTACATAACCACTGTTAATAAGCACCACCCTCCCTCCAGGGCATTGGTGGTTCAGTTGTAGAATTCTCGCCTGCTCCGCCCCCTCTCCTTGTCACACCCTGATTTTCACCAGTCACTTTTCTCTCCACCGTCTCTACGTCACATCCTGTTCACACCCTACTTGTAAAGTATATATAAGGATAGCAATGTTCGTTTTTAGTTTAGTTTTTAGTTTTCGTTTAGTTTAGCTCGGCTTGGATTGTGCTGCGTCCTGCATGAATAAAGAGATAATGCATACAGCTCAATCATGAGTCCCTGGTCGTCTGTCTCCCGTCAGTGAAGCTCAGCCCGACAATATGTCTGGAGCCTCCCCTCCCCAGAACCCTGTCCCACCAGGGAAAGACAGAGACAGGCTAGAGGTGTGGATCCACCTGCCAACACCCATGTCCAGTGGAGAAGCAATGACAGAAGCCAGAACTCCCACCTTCTGCTCCCCATAAAGAATTTTGGTCCATCCTCCCAGAGGGGGAGAAATGTCAGGGGAAGATGATCTAAACTCCAGCTCTTCAGGACCTGGAACATTAGTGACAAGGAACCTTTGTTTTTATGCCACCACTGAGAGAAGATGAGTCTGTAATACACCAGAGGAAGTCATGCACTGTTTCTGTTATCTGAGAAGGAAGAAGAAAAATAAAATGAAGGACACTCAGTAATTGTAATCAGTGTAGCTTAGAAAGGAAATAAAGTCAGGGCTTAGAAGTGAATGAAAAGATACATATATTTCACCCATAGCTATGGCCTTAGGAGAAGTATGGTGGTCAGCACTGGTGGAGGATGGGGACACGGCACATTGGTGGTGAGAGTGGTGTGGGAGTGTGCCCTTTACCGTATGATCTTGTAAATCACTGTGAAATCACCAATAAGAAATAAGAACAAAACAAACACAGATAACAAGTACACTGCTTGTACACAAATTATTCTTTAAAAATTTTTTTTCTTTTCCTTTCTTCTCTTTTGTTTTTTTCTCATAATATGACAACCTTTTATTTAATTAAGCACCAGTAGCACTTATTTTTTTTTTATCGATTTAATAATGATCAAGACCACAACAAGACCACAGGATAAGGGGGTGTGATTCCACATGTTTCCCAACACCAGAATGCAGTATCCCATCCCCTCCCCTGACAGCTTTCCTGTTCTTTATCCTTCTGGGAGGATGGACCCAGGGTCACTATGGGGAGCAGAAGGTGGGAGTTCTGGCTGCTGAATTGCTTCCCCACTGGACATGGGTGTTGGCAGTGGACCCACACTTCCAGCCTGTCTCTGTCTTTCCCTAGTGGGGCAGGGCTCTGGGGAGGCAGGGCTCCAGGGCATATGGTGAGGTTGTCTGGACAGACTAGCTTCTGAGCTCTGCAAAGCTGTTCTGAGCAACCCCTGTGTGGCCCCACCCCAGCTGACTGCACAGCCCTTGAGCAAGCACCCCTCCCCTCAGAGCCCTCCTCTCCTCTCACCACCAGTCTGGGGGCAGCCAGGGTCCAGAAACATGGGTGGGAGGTCTTATGAGCCAACAGGAAACTCGTGGGAGCTTCCTCTCTCCCTGGCCCCCATCTTGAGCCAAAGCCACCCTCATCACAAACTCCAGGTCTGCAGACCACTCTCAAGGCCTGTCTTTCTGCTACAGACCCCGGGGCGTGGGCGCAGGGCGCAGGGCACAGGGCAGTGGCCTCCCAGGTCTTGGGTCCTGGGAGATTGTTGTTTACGCTGCACATTTCACTTCTACTGCAGCCTCACAGCTGGGCTCTTGCTTCATTGCAGTTGCCAGCAAGGGGGTCTCACCCCCGCCTGCTGATGTCCCAAGTTCCTCTTCGGGGCATGGCCCCCCACGTGGCGTGGAAGTGGGCCGAGGCCGGGCGGGGTGACTAAGAGGGGAAGCCCCCGCCGGCTCCCAGAGCCCGGTTGCGTAAGGGCTGTTGCGGATGCTGGTGAGTCATGGCACACGGGGCCCTGGTGGAGGGCAGGCCTTCCCCACTGCTCAGGGTGAGTCAGCAGCAGGGCTGTGAGTCCCAGGGCTGTGGGAGGAGGCCCAGGGTGCTGGTCACACACTGGGGTGTGGCTGGCTGAGGGACCCACGTCTTGGGTTTCCTCGGTGGTGACTCAGAGACAGCCCTCTCTCACCTGAGCTCCCTTTGGGACCCAAGGAGCTTGCACATGGAGCTTGGCACAAGGCCTGAGGAGGTGGGGCCTGGAACAGCTGCTTGCTGGCCTTGAACCCAGCAACTGCTGAGCCTCCCGGACACGGGAGAGACCACACGACGGCTCTTCTCGTTCTGAACAGAGGAGAAGGCTCAGATGGCCCTTTTGGGAAGGAGGAGTGGGGGGGATTGCTCGGGAGCTCATGGGCTGGAACCACACTGTTCTGGGTTCGAGACCCAAAGAAGATTCAGGTTCCTCACTTATAAAGCTAGGAAATAACTGTCTCTTGATGAAACTGTCCTTGAGCACATGGGCAGCAGGGTGGTGAGGCGGTTACTCTGGCTCTGCCACTGCCAGCTGTGTCTGTGGGAGAGTGCTTCAGGGACCTGTGCCACCATCCTTGAATGTGGTGGCTTAGTGACTCCCTTCCTTGCAGGGACGACCTGAAGTCAGCACGTGGAAACTGACAGGCCTGGCCGTGGGTCTCAGGAGAGCCTGTGTGTCCATCCCTCACAGACAGGCCTGGCCGTGGGTCTCAGGAGAGCCTGTGCTCTTTGTGCAGCCACCTTCAGCCCCTCTGACTGTGGGGCCATGGAAGCTCCTTTTTCCTATCTCACCCACTCTCTAAGCACCTCGGGGTCACCCTTCTCCCCACACATTCAGGACCAAATGCTCCTGGAGGTTTCAAATCTCACCCATCCTTTATTTTTTTATTAGTGATTTCATAATGATTAACAAGATTGTAAGATGACAGGGGGACAATTCCACACAGCTCCCACCACCAAAGTTCCCTATCCCATCCCCTCCATTGGAAGCTTCTCACCTCCAGGGTTATTTCTGGGGTTTGGTGCCTGCACTACAAATCCCTTGCTCCTGGAGGCCATCTTTCCCATTTCTGTAGCCCTTATTGTTGTTATTATCATTGCTGTTATAGCTGTTGTTGGATAGGACAGAAAGAAATGGAGAGAGGAGGGGAAAACAGAGAGGGGGAGAGAAAGATAGACATCTGAAGACCTGCTTCACCACCTGTGAAGCAACTCCCGTGCAGGTGGGGAGCCAGGGGCTCGAACCGGGATTCTTACGTCGGTCCTTGTGCTTTGCACCATGTGCGCTTTGCTTTGCCCACGGCGCTACCGCCTGACTCCCAGCTTCTCTATTCTTTATCCCTCTGGGAGTATAGACCCAGGGTCATTATGGGGAGCAGAAGGTGGGAGTTCTGGCTTCTGTGATTGCTTCTCTGCTGGACATGGGTGTTGGCAGGTGGATCCACACCCCCAGCCTGTTTCTGTCTTTCCTTAGTGCGGCAGGGCTCTGGGGAGGGGAGGCTCCAGCACACGTCTGCTCTCACATCACCCGTCTGTTTTCCTCAAAGCTCCTTTTGTGACCTGGAGTGCCCTCCCTGTGCTCAGTGATGGCCTGGCCAGGCTGAGGTCTGAGCCACTGGGCCTCAGGCTGGCCTTGCTCCTACCAGAGTCTAGTACATCATGCTCAAAACCTTGTTATTTATTTATTATTATTATCTTATTTATTTACTCATGAGGATAGGAGGAGGAGAAAGAACCAGTCACTCTGGTACATGTGCTGCCAGGGACTGAACTTGGAACCTCATGCTTGAGAGTCCAATTTATTATAGTTGTTGTTAGTGTTATCTTTTGCATGAGGATGAGGGTGGGGATTCTCCTGGGAGTGCAGGCTGGCTGTCTTTTGTCGGGCTAGCTTCACAGGCGGGAGAGAGAGACGTCCAGGGACTCATGGCAGAGTGGTACGCAGTTCAGTCTTTATTCATGTGGAACACAGCACAATCTCAGCTATCTCTAATCACAATCTTGTCCTTATCTATCCTGAGGCAGAAGAGTCAGGTCTGAAGAGGATGTACGTAGGATAGGGGGTGGGGAGAAGGAAAAAGCATGCAAAACAGTGAGGATTAAACCAATGCCTTGGAGGCAGGGTGGTGCTTAGTTAACAGTGGTCATGTAAATAGAATACAGTGTTAAGCAGGGGGGATTAAACCAATGAAACAGAAGGGGTCTTAGAAGCAGAATTTAGAATCAGACCAATAGTCTTTTATTTGTCTGACTCTTTTTTTTTTGACTTTCATCACTTAGAGATGGATTTCTTCTTTTTTATGAGAAAGAGGAGTAGCCACACTCTCTATAAGACTCTGAGAATGATGGAGGTTGTGGGAGTGAGGGGAGACCTTTTGTGGTGGGTGCAGTGTGAAACACTCTCACTATGGTCTTCCAATCTTGTAAAACTCTGTGAAATCTGTTAAGAATGTTAATGGCTTCAGCAAGCAGATCCCTCCTCACACAGCCGTGTCACTGCTCACACTACAGCCTTGCTTGCTGACAGGACCTCAGGGCAACCAGGGTCTGCTGAGCTGTCCTCACCCAGTTCCTGGCAGCTCACAGATCCTGGAGGCCAAGCTGGGGTGGGGGGGCTTGACCTTGGAGGCCAAGCTGGAGTGGGGGGGCTTGACCTTGGAGGCCAAGCTGGGGTGGGGGGGCTTGACCTTGGAGGCCAAGCTGGGGTGGGGGGGCTTGACCTTGGAGGCCAAGCTGGGGTGGGGGGCTTGACCTTGGAGGCCAAGCTAGGGTGGGGGCTTGACCTTGGAGGCCAAGCTGGGGTGGGGGGCTTGACCTTGGAGGCCAAACTGGGGAGGGGGGGCTTGACCTTGGAGGCCAAGCTAGGGTGGGCGGCTTGACCTTGGAGGCCAAGCTGGGGTGGGGGGTCTAGACCTTGGAGGCCAAGCTGGGGAAGCGGAAGAGAACCAACAGTCCGTCAAGGATCAGCACCTTTTGCGGAGTTCTCTGGGGGTGGCCAGCAGTGCTGGGAGCTCTGGCCTGGTGGGCGGGGAGGCAGTGGAGGGTAGTTCACCAGGAGGTGTGGTGTATATCATAGGTGTCAACACCTCACAGGCCAGGTATCCTGTCAACAGACACCTGGGCGGAATCCTGGGGAGCTGGGCCAGCCGTGCCCCAGGCCAGCGGGCTCCTCCTCCCCTTGAGTGTACAGCCCTTCTGGGTTCAGCGTGTCCGTCTCCTGGGCACACAGTCACAGTCAGCCTTTTTCTGTTGGCTTGTTTTCTTTGCCTCCAGGTTATTGCTGGAGGCTGAGTGCCGAATCCTGGAGTGACCTCCTGGAGGTCACTTTTTCCATTTTATTGGACAGGACAGAGAGAAACTGAGAGTAGAGGGGAAGATAGAGGGGGAGAGAAAGATAGACACCTGCAGATCTGCTTCTCCACTTGTGAAGTGGATCCCCCGCATATGGGGTGTGGGGGCTTGAACTCTGGACCTTGTGCTTGCTAATCTGTGCGCTTAACCAAGAGTGCCACTGCCCACCCCCCATGGCTTTTTAAAAGTTTTTTTCTGATAGTTACTTTTACATCCTTTAAAATTTATTTATTTTGGATAGAAATGGAGAAAAATTGAGAGGGCTAGGGAAGGACAAAAAGAGGGAAGACATTTCACTGCTCGTGAAGCACCAGGGAGAGACACACCTGTGAGGGGCTGAGGCCTGGGCAGCACCAGGGAGAGACACACCTGTGAGGGGCTGAGGCCTGGGCAGCACCAGGGAGAGACACACCTGTGAGGGGCTGAGGCCTGGGCAGCACCAGGGAGAGACACACCTGTGAGGGGCTGAGGCCTGGGCAGCACCAGGGAGAGACACACCTGTGAGGGGCTGAGGCCTGGGCAGCACCAGGGAGACACACCTGTGAGGGGCTGAGGCCCTCCCCTTCTTTCTTTCTCTCCTTCCTTCCTTCCTTCCTTCCTTCCTTTCCTTTCCTTCCTTCCTTCCTCCCTTCCTCCCTCCCTCCCTCCCTCCCTTCCTTTCCTTTCCTTCCTTCCTTCCTTCCTCCCTCCCTCCCTCCCTCCCTCCCTTCCTTCCTTCCTTCCTTCCTTCCTTCCTTCCTTCCTTCCTTCCTTCCAGGGCTAATGCTGGGGCTCGGTGCAGGCACTAAAACCCACTACTCCTGTCTTACCTCCCTGGGAGGGAAGATGGTGGCAGGTGACTCAGGCAGGGCAGGGCCTGGTGCACACCCAGATGAGCTGCCCGCTGCCATGAGCTCTCATGCTGTGGCAGCTGCAGCTCGCCCTCTCCTCGCAGCTCTGAACACAGGGTTAGCGGAACAGTCCTGCGGGCCAGGCGCTTGCATGACCCGCTTTGCTGGTCTGCCTTACGACGTCAGTGGCCTGGGGCAGACCAGAGACACCAGCATGGCACCTGTGTTCTTCGGGGAGAACAGGGCGTAGAGGGCAGAGCTGTAGTGGGACCGGGCCACACCGCATTGGAGGCGGCTCTTTCCGTGTGGCACCACTCCGTTTTAGGGCCCCTGAGACCAGCGGTGGGAACGTCTGCCTGAAGCCCACAGAGGGACTGGTCTGGTCCTGCAGGATTTGGGATTCAATCAAACTAGGAGGGCTTTTTCACTGCGACATTAAGTGCTGACTTTTAAACTGATGATTCTGTGCGACCCTTGAGCAATGGCATAAATATCTGAATGGCCCTCGGCAGAAGAAAGGTCTCCCACCCCTGCCTTAAGCAAAATGCTTTACTGGCATTTACTGCTCTGTCTGTGTGAGACTGGTAAGGATTAAAACCCATGCTGGAGAAGTGTAAAAACTTTCAGCAGGTGTAAGTATACATTCTAAGTAGTACAGCTCCACTATGTTAAAAATTATTAGCTTCTTCCTTCCTTTCCTGTTCTTCCTTCTCTCCAAGCCTAGCCCTGTCAGATAGAATAAGAACTATAAAAGCTGCATAAGGGCAAGGGGACAAGCGCACTCTAACGATGGCCCTTTTGGTCACTACCAGGCCACCCGGTCATCTGGGCCCCTAGTCGGGGAATCCTGGGATCCCCACACAGACATGAAGGGTCCAGACATGTAACAGACCCCTCCCTCCACCATCGCTGGTCACCGCCATCAGGAACATCATCACAAGCCCTCCTGTGGCCTCTCCAGGACCTGCCCTCACTGCAGAGCAGCCATGGTGGGGACTCCCCACTCTCTGAAGGGAGGCTGGTCAGCCTGCTCTGCCCCTCGAGGAAGACGGGTCCTGACATGGTGCAGCCTAGAACGTTCCAGCTGTGACCATGGACTGTGAGCTCAGACTGACAGGGACTCAGAGGTCACACAGGCTGGATGTGAACAGACATGGGCCCTGGGTCAGATCGATGGGGTTACAGTTAACTGTGTTTATGTGTTTTTTTCTGTGTTTGGGAGCTACTTTCTGCCTCATCTACTTTTTAGTCCTATTCTGAACTCTGACACCATCTTCCCCTCCCTCTCTCTCTCATTCTCTCTCTCTTTCTCCCTCCCTCCCTCTCCTTCTCTTTCTTTCTCATCTCTATCTCTACCGGGATTATCACTGAGGATTGCTGTGTGCATGTAGAATCCACTGCTCACAACAGCCATTTCTTCTCCTTTCTTTTATTTTCATGACAGAGAGGAATTGAGAGGGGAGGGGAGACAGTGATAACTATCTCATGAGCTCCCCCTGCACATGGGGACTAAGGGCTTGAACTCAGGTCTTTGTGCATGGTGACAGGAGCACGAATGCCTGACCCAGGCTGGTTTGTCTTAGGAGTGGGCAGAGTCATGGTGCCTCCCATAGCCCCCGACACCAGAAGTAGGTTCGCCGTGATGCTGAGAATCCCCTCACTCTCAGTGGGGTCTGACCAGCCAGCCCCGTAGCGGACGCTGTGAGGAGAGAGGGAAGAGGTGGAGAGATGGAGGCTGTGTGTCTGCCAGGAGCTGGCCAGAGCATGTCTCCTGGGGCATCCGGGGTCCGTGTCCTTCCCTCTACCTGTGTGGCCACACTGACCTGTTCCGGCTTTCTCTGGGTGACCTGGTCTCGGCTCATGGCCAGATCTCAGGTGTCAGCTCATTTCACCGAGCACGTGGCAGGCGACCGGGCTAAGCTCACCTGTGACTCCACAAGGACAGGTGTGGGTCGGACAAGCAGGTCTGATTAGGAGCATGGGGCCGTTTCTGGCCTGCACCATCTCGTCGGGAATCTGGGCTTTCCCTCCGGGGCTGGGGGCATGTGCAAGGACCAGAAGGGCAGAGAGCTGCCTTTGGTGGAAGTGGCAGGCCTTCTGAACGTCAAGACAGCAGGACAGAGTCTCCCTCCACATGCCCGGGATCCATAGGAGGTCATGCAGGGACTACAATCCCCAGCACTCCAGTGTGAAAGCCCTGGAGCTGTCCCTCCCGGGCTCTAGGGGACTCTGGAGACAGGAAGTCCTGTTCGTCTGGAAGGCGTCCAGCAGTCTAGTGACATGGTGCAGGTGGTGATGCGTGGATGTCAGAGCCCCAGCTGGGGCAGGAGCATGACTGAGCCGGTGTTTGCAGCCACTGCCCACATTGGGAGAGAATTGTCAGCACTCACTCCTCTCTGAGAATCACTCCCAGGTGAGGGCCTGCTGGTGTGTCCACTCTCAGTTCTCTTTTCTTTTGTTAAACTTCTTTATTGGATAGAGACAGCCATAACTTGAGATGGAAGGGGGTAGAGATAGAGAGGTTAGAGAGGGAGAGAGACAGAGACACCTGTGGGGCCTGGGTGGTGATGCCCCTGGCTAAGTGCACATAGTGTGTGAGGACTCACACAAGAATCCAGATTCAAGCCCCACTCCCTACCTGTAGGGCGGAAGTGTCCAGAGTGGTGAAGCAGGTCTGCAGGTGTCTCTCTGTCTCTCTCCCTCTCTGTTTCCCCCTCCTCTCTCAGTTTCTCTCTGTCCTGTCCCATACAATGGAAAAAACAACTATCAGGAGCAGTGGATTCGTAGCACTGGCACCGAGCCCCAGGGATAACCCTGGGAGCAAAATAGGAGAGAGATACCTGTAGCCCTGCTGTGTCACCTGCAAAGCTTTCCCCCTGCAGGGGACTAGGGGCTTGAACCCAGGTCCTTGAGCACTGTGGTGTGTCACATGGGCTTGGCTATGCCCACAGACAGAGCTGCTCAGCCCACTGAGGTTGTGCAATGCTGGGCGATTCCGCTCTGAAATCACTGATCCTTGTCTGACTGCCATGTCGACTTGTTTGCTTGACATTGAATCCTGTTCTGGAAGGTGCCAGGGAGTCAGGTTCACTGCTCTGAGCACCCACCTTCCTCCACCGTGGCCCCGTGCACTAAGGCCGGGAGCTGACCCTGACCGTCCCTGCCCAGCTCTCTCTGGGCCAGTCCCACTCACCTCAGTGCTCAAGGGCCACCCCTCCGGACCCTCCCTGGCAGACAGCCTCGCCTCCTTTCATCTGCCCTGCTTCTCAGCCTTCTGAGGCTCAGGTTCATTATCTGTCAAGGAGATAACAATGCTGACTTCAAAGGGAGGCTGCAAAGACCCAGCGACTCCAGCAAAGCTTCCTATCTCCAGCGTCTCCCGGGGAACTACCTGGGACGTTTTCTGAGGCCAAGGATCCCGTGACACGGTTGTCTGCCGTGCTCTTATCACTGCGCTGGAATCGTCTGACAGCCGGTGCCGAGGCCAGGCGAGCCTTCGACAAACACAGGAGCGATATCAAGGCCTCCGTAGCCTGCGGCGGCTGCGACACAGAGGAATGGCTCTCGCAGACACTCTTTCCTCATTCTCCTTGTGGTGTTGCTCTTTCTTTTCCTCTGTTTTTTTTTCAAATGAGAAAGGGCCAAGCCAGATTAAGTATCCATTTCCTAGGAGGTGAATTCACAGTGGGTGGTGAACTCAAAATGTCGCACAGAAGAGAGCTGAGAGTGAGGCCTGGCTGAACGCACCTGGTACCGAGAGCAAGTGCTGTGCGAGGATCCAGGTTCCAGCCCCGGCTCCCCACCTGCAGCATGGACACTTGACAAATAGTGCTGAGCAGGGCTGCAGGTGACTCTCAGTCTCTCTCCCTACCCCCTTCCACTCTCAGTTTCTGTCTGCCCGGTCCAATAAAATGGAAGAAGTGGCCTCCAGGAGCAGTGGATTTGTCGTGCCGGCAGTGAGCCCCAGCAATGACCCTGGAGGGAAAAAAAGAAAAGAAGAAGAAAGAAGAAGTGAAGTTTCCTGTCAGCAAGTCCCTGGGGACTTCGGGCTGGACGCAGGGAAGCCAGCTGCAGACAGGGGCTGGGCAGAGTCCTCCACGGATCCACAGGCGCTTAGTGTGAGCACCTACTGTGTGCCACGCGTTGTGCTAACAGAGCCCGTCTCCACGGTCAGGAGCCCAGGCTAGTTCAGGGCCGAGCCAGAAGACAGCTACTCTCACAAGAAACGGCAGGTGCTTGGAGCTACACACCCACCGTCACTGCCTGAGCACCTGGTCTGGGTTTGCTCATGGAATCTCCTTGACAGGCTGGCTATAGCAACAACAACAACAGACTTAATAATGATAAAGAATGTACTCAAGCTTACTTTTATTTTTTAATTTTCTTTTCCTCCATGGTTATTGCTGGGGCTTGGTGCTGACACTACAAAGCCACAGCTCCTGGTGGCCATTTTTTCCATTTATTTATTTATTTAGTTAGTTAACTGGGTAGGACAGAGAGAAATCAAGAGGCGAGGGCAGATAGAGAAGGAGAGAGACAGAGAGAGACCTGCAGCCCTGCTTCACCCCTTGTGAAGCTTTCCCCTGCAGATGGGGACCAGGGGCTTGAACCCGGGACCTGGTGCACTGTAACGTGAGCACTCAACCAGGTGCGCCACCCCGACTGAGGGCATGGACTCTTGAAGGAGCTGTAGAGCCCTTCTGTGTGGAGGGAGAGTCAGGCTGGAGGGCAGGGAAGCTAGGCAGGAGTCAGGATCTGGGTGGAGCTGGGGGCGGCTTCCCTGGCTGGGTGTTACCTTGGGTTCCCAAGCACACAGCTGCACACAGGCTTTCTCAGGTGGTTGTCTCCAGCAGGTAAACAAAGGTTGCCATTAAGTCCGCACATCCAGTGACAACGGTGTCTTCCAGGCTGTGCCCTGAGGGTGACTTGGGCATCCAGGGCTGCAGTGACTGTCTCTCCTGCTACGGCTTCCTCATCTTGACTCTAGGATCTCGTAATAACCTCTGTCAAGGTGCAGCCTGACAGGATATGGGAGGGGGCACAGATTTTCTTTCGAGAAGATTTTCACAGGAAAGAATCTACACCCCACAAGAGCAGGGCGGTGGGGGAGACCTTACAGCAAGAACCTGTGAATGAGACTTTCTAAGATCTTTCAGTACATTAAGGAAACAGCATAATTATCTCTGTTTGGTCACCGCCCTTCCCAAGGAACAATGTCTAATTGCCATCAGAGCACTTTAGAACCTAGACTCCGGCGTCAGGTGCCAGTCATGACCCTGGCCAGGGAGGAGGGTGGGCTAGAGTGACTCGCCTCACCTCAGAGGTCAGCTGCTCTCCACACTGCCCAGCCTTTCCTTCAGAAGTCACCAGGCTGGTCACCGGGTCTCTCTCTCTAAATTGGAATCTGTTTTTAAATCTAATGTAATGTTATTAATGATTATTTACAAGACTCTTGGATGACAGCATTACAGTCCCCTGCCACCAGCTTTCTGTGCCTCAGTGGTCACCAGTGTAGTTCTCACCAAATCTGAGATAGTTTGGCTCTTGGGTACGTGATAAGTTTAATGTTGGGATGATATGACAGAGGGGACAGAAGTGTGTTAAGTGGATAGGGAAGCGGAAGCTAAGAATCCCAGTATGATCAGAATACAGAGATTTAATCTCTTTCTTCCTTCCATCCATCCATCCATCCTTCCATCCATCCATCCATCCATCCATCCATCCATCCATCCATCCTTCCTTCCTTCCTTCCTCTTTCTTTCTCCCTCCCTCTTTCTTTCTTTCTTTCTTTCTTTCTTTCTTTCTTTCTTTCTTTCTCTCTTTCTTCTTTCTTTCTCTCTTTCATTCTTTCTACTGGAGGACTACTCAGCTCTGACAGTAATCCAGGGGACTGAACCTGAGACTTTGGAGTCTTAAGCATGAGGACCTTCTTACATCCTCCTTGTGCTGCCTCCACCATCCTGGGATGGAGACCAGGTCATTCTTAACAGTCATTTCCCGTGGTCCGGGAGGTGGTGCAGTGATAACGCTTTGGGCTCTCAAGCATGAGGTCCGGAGTTCGAGCCCCGGCAGCACATGTGCCAGAGTGATGTCTGGTTCTTTCTCTCTCCTCCTGTCTTTCTCATAAATAAACAAAAATATTAAAAGAAAAACCAGTCATTTCCCAGTATGTTTAAGGTGTGTGTGTGTGTGTGTGTGTGTGTGTGTGTGTGTGTGATATAAATATTCCTGCTTGCTTTGGCAATGAACAAACTTGAAGTAAAATAATGGTGTAAGACATCTGCTTTCTTCTGAATACTACTGGAGTAAGTCCACTTTGGCTATATGGATGTAGTTAGAAGGAAATTGAACCTTGCGTCATTCTTAGGAGAATGGAGTTATGGGGCCATGTGTACATTGTTGACTATATATTATTGAATTTCTTGATTTGTGTTTCATTGAATAGTTTACTCCACATAAACACATGTCCATATGTATACACACACAAAATCTCCAAAAAAAAATTCTTTCAACTTAGTAACTAAGAATCCAGCTTTTAGTAATAACCATCATTGTTATGCTGTTTTCTAAAAGAAAACAACTATTTTAAACTCCTAAGAAGTTTTCTTCCAGGGTTTCATACTCATTTCATTAAAAGGATTATTTCTTAACTATGAAAATTTCCATGGTTGATTTTTGGCATAATTCTTTTACTCTGTCCTAAACAGTTCTGAAATCCCTACGTCCTCCTTCGGAAGGAGTGATTGTAGATAATTTCATTTTGCAGTCATTTGAAAGAATTCCCGAGATACTTAATATGCAACACATTCAAAGCAAAAGAGAAATGTAGATTTGGAAATCAATCTTTCTTTTAAAAATGGTAAAGAAAATCTCCTGAATTCTGTAGTTTCTGAAAGGCCGTAGAAGTGAGTGGACACACAGTGTATCAGGGTGGCTGCTGACAGGCAGCTTTCAGTCCCCTGAGCCTCCCTCTGCAGGAGGAGGTCAGGCACTTTGCAGTGAGAGAAACCACCACTCAAAGAGACCTCTCAGAGCGAGGGAAGATCTTTGCATGCCACACACCAGACATGAGGCTGATAACCAAAGTATGTAAAGAGCTCACCAAGCTCAGTAACAAGAAGGCAAATGACCCCATCCAAAAATGGGGAGAGCACATGGACAGAATATTCACCACAGAAGAGATCCAAAAGGCTGAGAAACATGGAAAATGCTCAAGTCTCTGATTGTCAGAGAAATGCAAATAAAGACACTGGTGAGACACCACTTCACTCCTGTGAGAATGTCACACATCAGAAAAGGTAACAGCAGCAAATGCTGGAGAGAGTGTGGGGTCAAAGGAACCCTCCTGCACTGCTGGTGGGAATGTCAATGGGTTCAGCCCCTGTGGAGAACAGTCTGGAGAACTCTCAGAAAGCTAGAAATGGACCTACCCTATGACCCTGCAATTCCTCTCCTGGGGATAGATCCTAAGGAATGCAACACACCCATCCAAAAAGACCTGTGTACACATATGTTCTTAGCAGCACAATTTGTAGTAGCCAAATCCTGGAAGCAACCCAGGTGTCCAACAACAGATGAGTGGCTGAGCAAGTTGTGGTCTAGATACACAGTGGAATACTATGAAGCTGTTAAAAATGGTGACTTCACCTTCACCTCAGCTTGGATGGACCTTGAATGAATCATGTGAAGTGGGATTAGTCAGAAACAGAAGGATGAGTGTGGGGTGATATCACTCATAGGCAGAAGTTGAAAGATAAGAACAGAAGGAAGAATACACAGCAGAGCCTGTGGGCTTTGGTGTACTGCACCACAGTCAAAGACTGAGGGGAGAGGCTTTCAGTCTGATGCCTGGTGGTGGAGGAGGACCTGGGCTGGTGAGGGGGGGGGGTGAGTATTTTGCAGAAAACAGAGATTTTACACATGTACCAATAACTGTATATACTGTTGACTCTATAAGCCACTAATGCCCCAGTAAGAAAAGACAAAAGAAACAGAAAAAGTCTTTGATGCATTTCCAGTCTTTGCTCAGGTATATGAATTTTTTTTTTGCTTACAGTTTGAAGTATTACTACTGAATCTCAAACCTCCATGCTACTACGTGTATATGAAATGGTTGACTCTCTTTTCATTGATGCTTGATTTTCTTTTTCTTTATTGGGGTTTAATGGTTTATAGCCAACAGTAAAATCCAGTAAGTGGTACTGGCACAACACTCCTCAGTTTTCTACTAGCACTCTAAGATGCTTGACTTTCTCTGGAGCCTGACTCAATTCTCGACTCCTCTCCATAATGCAGTGATAGGCTGGCCAGTAATTTCTTCAGGCCAGCTCTGCTGAAAATCCATGGTCAGGACATTGAGCAACTTTGTTCCAGTTCATTCTTCAGCCCTGCTGGACCCTAACTGTTTCTTTGTTTCTGCTGGGCCTGGATCTCTCCTTGCCTCTGTTTTACACAACTTGACAATTCTTGTCTCATTGTGCTACCTGTCCCTTTGTTACATTTTATTGATTAAGTTGATCTTGTTCTTAATGTCTCCAAATAGTTCAGGCTTCATTGTTCTTTTAAGTATTTTGTTAAAACTATGTATGCTTTTAAAGTGACCCATCAGAAGCTACCTCAGTCCAGCTCAGCCCTCTGAGACAAGGAGTTTGCTTGTTTTATTCATTCATTTTTGGTGTGGCTGCTCATCAAATGCTTGTGGAATGAGCAAATAGGAGTTTATTTATTTATTTCAAATAATTTTTATTTATTTATTTTCCCTTTTGTTGCCCTTGGTTTTTTTATTGTTGTAGTAGTTATTACAGAGACATGGAGAGAGAAGGGGAAAACAGAGAGGGGGAGAGAAAGATAGACACTGCAGACCTGCTTCAGCACCTGTGAAGCGACTTCCCCTGCAGGTGGGGAGCCAGGGGCTCAAACTGGGATCCTTACACCGGTCCTTGCGCTTCACATCATGCGTGCTTAACCTGCTGTGCTACCTACTGCCTGACTCCCTTATTTAATTATTTTTAGTTAGAGAGGGCAGAGAGAAATTAAGCAGGGAGGAATACAGGACTTGCTGATAAAAGAGGCTTAGTTAAGGAGTCGAGCGGTAGCACAGCGGGTTAAGCGCACGTGGCGCAAAGCGCAAGGACCAGAGTAAGGATCCCCTCCTCTCTCCATTTCTCCTGTCTTATCCCACAACAATGAAATCATTTACAGAAATAACAACTACAAAAATAAAACACGGGCAACAAAAGAGAAAGTAATCAATAAAAAACCAAAAAAAAAAAAAAATTGAAAGGCTCTTTTCTTTTGACTTATTCTGGTTAAGAGGTGACGCTTTTCTCTCTTTCTGTCTTTCCCTCTGCATCTCTTCCATCTGTCTCTATCTTACAGAGAATTGGATGAGGCATTTGCTGCTGTGGACCAGCTGTGACATACAGGGCATCTGTAAGACCCATGTCTCCCCTACATCCACAGGACAGGACACCTGTGGGCCAGCTGTGACGTGCAGGTCATTGGTGAGCACTGTGTCTCCACTGCATCCACAGGACAGGACACCTGTGGGCCAGCTGTGACATACAGGGAATCTGTGAGCACTGTGTCTCCCCTACATCCACAGGACAGGACACCTGTGGGCAAGCTGTGACGTGCAGGTCATTGGTGAGCACTGTGTCTCCACTGCATCCACAGGACAATACACCTGTGGGCCAGCTGTGACATACAGGGCATCTGTGAGCACTGGGTCTCCCCTACATCCACAGGACAGCACACCTGTGGGCCAGCTGTGACGTGCAGGGAATCTGTGAGCACTGTGTCTCCCCTACATCCACAGGACAGCACACCTGTCGGCTAGCTGTGAAATACAGGGCATCGGTGAGCACTGTGTCTCCTCTACATCCACAGGACAGCACACCTGTGGGCCAGCTGTGACGTTCAGGGCACCTGTGAGCACTGTGTCTCCCTACATCCACAGGAGAGCAAACCTGTGGGCCAGCTGTGACGTGCAGGGCATCTGTGAGCACTGTGTCTACCCTATATCCACAGGACAGCACAGGTGTGGGCCAGCTGTGATGTGCAGGGCATCTATGAGCACTGTGTCTCCCCTACATCCACAGGACAGCACACCTGTGGGCCAACTGTGAAGTACAGGACATCTGTGAGCACTGTGTCTCCCTGCATCCACAGGAAAGCACAGCTGTGGGCCAGATGTGACATACAGGGCATCTGTGAGCACAGTGTCTCCCCTACGTCCACAGGACAGCACACCAGTGGGCCAGCTGTGACGTGCAGGGCATCTGTGAGCACTGTGTCTCCCCTACATCCATAGGACAGCACACCTGTGGGCCAGCTGTGACATACAGGGCATCTGTGAGCACTGTGTCTCCCCTACATCCACAGGACAGCACACCTGTGGGCCAGCTGTGACATACAGGGCATCTGTGAGCACTGTTTCTCCCTACATCCACAGGACAGCACACCTGTGGGCCAGCTGTGACATGCAGGGCATCTGTGAGCATTGTGTCTCCCCTACATCCACAGGACAGCACACCTGTGGGCCAGCTGTGACGTGCAGGGCATCTGTGAGCACTGTGACTCCCTACATCCACAGGACAACACACCTGTGGGCCAGCTGTGACATGCAGGGCATCTGTGAGCACTGTGTCTCCCCTACATCCACAGGACAACACACCTGTGGGCCAGCTGTGACATACAGGGCATCTGTAAGCACTGTGTCTCCCTACATCCACAGGACAGCACACCTGTGGGCCAGCTGCGATGTGCAGGGCATCTGTGAGCACTGTGCCTCCCTACATCCACAGGACAGCACACCTGTGGGCCAGCTGTGACGTGCAGGGCATCTGTAAGCACTGTGTCTCCCTACATCCACAGGACAGCACACCTGTGGGCCAGCTGTGACTAGCAGGGCATCTGTGAGCACTGTGTCTCCCTACATCCACAGGACAATACACCTGTGGGCCAGCTGTGACGTGCAGGGCATCTGTGAGCACTGTGTCTCCCCTACATCCACAGGACAACACACCTGTGGGCCAGCTGTGACATGCAGGGCATCTGTGAGCACTGTGTCTCCCTTACGTCCACAGGACAGCACAGGTGTGGCCCATCTGTGACATGCAGGGCATCTGTGAGCACTGTATCTCCCCTACATCCACAGGACAGCACACCCTTGGGCCAGCTGTGACATACAGGGCATCTGTGAGCACTGTGTCTCCCTACATCCACAGGACAGCACAGGTGTGGGCCAGCTGTGACTTGCAGGGCATCTGTGAGCACTGTGTCTCCCTACATCCACAGGACAGCACAGGTGTGGGCCAGCTGTGACTTGCAGGGCATCTGTGAGCACTGTGTCTCCCTACATCCACAGGACAGCACAGGTGTGGGCCAGCTGTGACTTGCAGGGCATCTGTGAGCACTGTGTCTCCCTACATCCACAGGACAGCACAGGTGTGGGCCAGCTGTGACTTACAGGGCATCTGTGAGCACTGTGTCTCCCCTACATCCACAGGACAGCACACCTTTGGCCCAGCTCTGATGTGCAGAGCATCTGTGAGCACTGTGTCTCCCTGCATCCACAGGACAGCACAGCTGTGGGCCAGATGTGACGTCCAGGGTATTTGTGAGCACTGTGTCTCCCTACATCCACAGGACAGCACACCTGTGGGCCAGCTGTGATGTGCAGGGTATCTGTGAGCACTGTGTCTCCCCTACATCCACAGGACAATACACCTGTGGGCCAGCTGTGATGTGTAGGGCATCTGTGAGCACTGTGTCTCCCCTACATCCACAGGACAGCACACCTGTGGGCCAGCTGGGACGTGCAGGGCATCTGTAAGCACTGTGTCTCCCTACATCCACAGGATAGCACACCTGTGGGCCAGCTGGGACGTGCAGGGCATCTGTCAGCACTGTGTCTCCTCTACGTCCACAGGACCCCACTCTTGTGGCCATTAAACCCACTGCAGAGGCAGAACCTGGAGCCTTGGTGTGAGGGAGGGGCTTGCTGAAGTCCAGGTAGCCAGCACGCTGCAGGACCCTGCCCTGGAGATAGTGCTGAAGTTTTAGTATTCACAGGGACACTCCTGCTGCAGTCTTTTTTGGTTTACCTAAAAAACTTTTTAAAATCTTTGTTTATTTGTTGGAAAGAGACAGCCAGAATTCAAGAGGGGCAGGGGAGATAGATAGGGAGAGAGACAGAGAGATACGGGCTGCACTGCTTCACCTCATGTGATGTTTTCCCTGTGCAGATGGGGACCAGGGGCTCCAGCCCGGGTCCTTATGCTTTATAACATGAGCACTTACACAGGTGTGTCACCATCCAGCCCCCTGAAGTCTTTTTTTACCAGAGCACTGCTCAGCTCTGACTCATGGGGGTGGGGGGGAGCAGGTTAACCTGGGACTTCAGAGCCTCAGGCAGGAGAGCCCCTTAGCATAACCAGCGAGCTATCTAGCCCCGCTCTCTTGCTGAACTCTGTACTGGTCAGTGGCTGCTAGGGTGTGTGACTAGAATGAGGAGGAGGTGGGCTGGGGGGCAGCTCATAAGCTTTCCTTCCTCAGCTTTGGGCTTAATAGTTTCACCATGGGCGTGATAGCGCCGGTCGGCTTAGAGCCCTGAAGCCCTTCAGCACCTCTCACCACTGTGTCCCGGCTGGAATGGGAGTCTAGTCTTCTAGAGGTGATGCCCATTATACAGACAAAGAAGCTGAGGGAAGAGCTTTTTCCTTTTTCCTCAGGGTTATATTTGGGGGTTGGCGCTAGCACTAAAGCCCACTGCTCCCGGTGGCCATTTTTCTATTTCATTGGATAGCACAGAGAGAAAGTGAGGGGAGAGGAGACAGGGAGAGAGAGACACTTGCAGACCTGCTTCAGTACTCATAAAGTGTCTCCCCTGCAGTGGGGAGCGGGGCCTTGAACACAGATCCTTGCGCTTAATTTTATGTGTGATTAACCGGATGCACCATTGCCGGGCCTTGGGCCCAGCGGTCTGAACTGAGATACCCAGATCAGGCCCAGACAATGAGGCTGAAGGAGCCAGATGTGCTGGAGAACAGAGCTCTGGGGCCAACTGCCTGGACTGGAGTTCCGGGTCTCCCGCTGTCCAGCGGTCTGGCTGGAGGACAGACAGGGAGAAGCAGGACTTTGTGGGCAGAGGAGGGGTCTGCCTAGAACGCTGGGGTGCAGTCAGTCCTGTCGCTTGCAGATAAAGGTTTAGGGACTATTTCTTCGCATTTGATCTTGTCTTTTCTTAATATCAAACTTAACCTAAGATGTTTCTCAGAGGGTGGGGATTACGGAGTCCAGCCTATGCCACGCCACGTGAAGGCCTCACCAGTGTCCCACTGAGCTTGCAAATGACCTGCTGGACTGGGCAGATCCTTTGCTGTCTGTTGACCAATGGCGCCTCAGAGACAGTTTGGGGAGGGGGATGAGATCCAAATGATTCTTCAGTAGCCAGACCCAAGCTACAAGTTCTTTTTAAAAAAATTTATTAGCAATTTAATAATGATGAACAAGATTGCAAGACCACAGGAGGACAATTCCACACAGCTCCTTCCACCAGAGCTCCCTGTCCCATCCGCTCCATTGGAAGCTTCCCTGTTGTTTATTCCTCTGGGAGTATGGACCAAAATTCTTTATGGGGAGTGGAAGGTGGGAGTTCTGGCTTCTGTAATTGCTTCTCCGCTGGACATGGGTGTTGGCAGGTGGATCCACACCTCCAGCCTGTTTCTCTCTTTCCCTAGTGGGGCAGGGCTCTGGGGAGGGGGGGCTCCAGGACACACTGGTGAGGGCTTCTGCCCAGGGAAGTCAGGATGGTGTCATGGTAGCATCTGCAACTTGGTGGCTGAAAGGTGGTAAGATATAAAGCAAATTGTTCAGTAAACAGGAACCCAAAGGTCAGAATAGAGCAGATGAAATTAGGGGTCTTCTTGTGGGAAGAAGCCAGGAAGTATCTTTTAGGTATGTTCCAAGGGGTGCATGACCTTAGTAATTTTCGCCTGAGCCTGACAGCTAACATGCAGGTGGGGTAAAGTTTTGTCTGGGGAGATGGTGTCAGAGTTGAGAACAGGACTAGAAAGCAGACAGTAGTTCCCAAATATGATGAAAATATATGGTGACCAAAAGGGCCATTATGTGAGGCAGCCTCTTGCCCTTACATAGACTTTTTGGTCCTTACTTTGGCTCATGAGCTTCCAAGGTGCAGTTTCCAAGCTGCGGTCACTGTGTGAATGTCCACCAGAGCCAGGGCCATGAACTTCAGCCCCACCTTCCCCCAAGTCCATTTTCTGTCCTATCTGCATGAGTTTGTATTCACTCCTGCAGGGTGGCGCCCCACCTTCCCCCAAGTCCATTTTCTGTCCTATCTGCATGAGTTTGTATTCACTCCTGCAGGGTGGCTGACAGAGCTTGCTGGGTCCAGTGCAAAATGAAAACACAATATAAATTTATCAAGAATTCTAAGAACCAGGCTGGGAAAGGTGACCTTGGGAACATGGGGCCTGTGTCACTATTCACACACCCTTGAAATCAATCTTAACTTTTGGCCACACCTGGACATCTGAATAAACTGCAGTCCTCCCTCAGCTGGCCAGAGGAAAGGAGGGCAGAGGAGAGGAGGGCAGGGCAGGGCAGGGAGAGCAGAGGAGAGGAGGGCAGAGGAGAGGAGGGCAGAGGAGAGGAGGGCAGAGTAGGGCAGAGGAGCAGAGGAGAGCAGAGCAGAGCAGGGGAGCAGAGGAGAGGAGAGTAGAGCAGGGCAGGGGAGCAGAGCAGAGGAGAAGAGCAGGGCAGAGCTGGGGAGCAGAGGAGAGTAGAGTAGGGCAGGAGGAGCAGAGGAGGGGAGAGCAGAGCAGGGCAGGGGGAGCAGGGCAGAGCAGGGGAGCAGAGGAGGGGAGAGTAGAGCAGGGCAGGGGAAGCAGAGCAGGGCTGGGGAGCAGAGGAGAGTAGAGCAGGGCAGGGGGAGCAGAGCAGGGAAGCAGAGGAGGGGAGAGTAGAGCAGGGCAGGGGAGCAGGGCAGGGCTCCATATTTGTTCAGGGAGACTTGGTCTCACTCCTCACCCTGCGACACCCTCACAGGCCCTCTGGGGCAGGGTCACACTGTGGCAGGGGAGAGGGCCAGACGTCCTGCATGTCCACCCTCAGCTGGTTGTCCCTGCCCCTGCTTTGGGCTCCTCCCTGAAGACTTCTCAGATTTGCTCTCAGTGGCTACAGGAGACTGGCAGAGCCATGGGCTCTGTGGGGAGCATCACAGGGCAACTGGCTGAGGTCTGGGCAGGGACAGAGCCGAGTCCCGCAGGCCCTGCTGCTCAGGGTGTCTGGGGAGGGACAGCCGGCAAGGCAGGCGGCCCGTTCAGCTGTGACATCACGTCCAGCGAGACCCTCCCTCTGGCCCCTGGCCGCTCGAGGGGTGTGGGCTCACAGGCGGTTTTAGCATCACCGTGGAGAATGTTGGGGACGCAGAGTCTTGGGCCCCAGCCTGAGCACCTGACCTGGGCTTGTGTCACATTCCGCGGATTCCCATGTGAGCTGGAGTTGGACACGTGGGGCGGCCCTGGCTGCACGGTGGGGTCTGTGGAGATCATGAGCCCTTTGCCACTGAGAACCGACCCTGGCTGCCGACTCTGTGGGGCTGCCGTGAGCCCCAGGCTCTCCATGTGACTGGGAGGTGCAGGGGCCCTCGGGTACGGGTGATGGGCCCGCAGCCCGTGGGGAGTCTGGCGGCCCAGGGACAGGACGGTACCTAGCGGCTTTGGAGCAGGCACGTCTGCACATCTGATTGGACCTCACAGGGCCACCGCACCTCCATTTTAAAGAAATAAATGAATAAACGATAATCCAAAAGACAAACAGGCACAGATCTTTTCTCTCTTTAATTTTTTTTCCCAAAAAATTAGATTTTATTTATTTTAATTTTAACCAGAGCACGACTCAGCTCTGGCTTAGGGTGGTGCTGGGTATTGAACCCGGGGCATTAAAGCCTCAGGTACGAAAGGATTTTTGCAGAACCATAATGCTACTTCCCTAGTTTGATCTCCCTCTCTTCCTTTCTCCCTCCCTCCCTCCCTCCCTCCCTTCTTCCCTTTATTATTACTAGTAAACTTAAAGGTCGCAGGTTAGGTAAAGAACATGGAGATTCTCTATGGACATGGTCGAGCTGCTTCTTACAGGGACAAAGTGCAGCCCAGCACAGAGTATGAGGGAGGTGAAGGCTCACAGTGAAGAGTCAAGTGGTTTTTCTGAACAGGTCTCCAGACCTGGGACCTCTTTCCAATAACCTGCTTTCTTGTTCTTTTCATTGTCTTTATGCCTGTGGTCATTCATGCTCTCCTTATCATATTTCAACATCTTTTTTTATTGATCCGTTTTTAAAACTTATCCGTTAGCCAGTCGCAGGCTAAAGGACACTTCAATAGACTCTTTGGCTTGGCTGGAGTTAAGTCCTGGCAGCCTGGCCGATGCCGCTCAGAACCTTGCACTGGCTGCTTGTGTCACCCGGAGCTCCTGAGGCTTGGTGAGCGGATGGGCACCAGGGTGACGCAGTGTCCAGGAGGACATGTCCTGCTGCAGCCACAGACAAGGCGTACGCAGCCTCGCTCAGTGAGGAGTAGGAGATGGCTCTGCTCTTACTCACCGAGCAGCTTGTCTGCTAGACAAGGTCTTCCCAGACACGATGTCCAAAGGGAAAGCTCCTGAAAGGGGCCCTTGGGGATGAGAGACATGGGAACTGCAGATGGAGTGCAGGCATCTGAAGGAAACTGAGCTCCTAGAGCCAGGCACAGCCCCCCTGTTCTGTTTCCCGGTGACAGGGCTCTATGTCCTCTCAAAAGGGGGCAGATGCCTTGCCTGTCTTCAGGATATCCTCACTCTTCCCAGCACCAAACTGGCTGCTCAGACCTGGCCGTTTCCTCCACTCTATTAGAGAAATATCTGCTCCTTGCTGTATTCACAAAACCACGTGCACAAGATGGGGTGACAGGCCACGCTGGGTGAGACAGGGTGCTCAGGCCACTACCTGCCTCTGCCTCCTCGCTGTGCCTAGGGAGGCACTACATCCAGGCTTCCTCTGAACCTGAGCAGGGCCAAGAGACTTGCCTCCCCAGGGGTGTCGAGCTGTGGTGTCCCTGACCTGGCTACATACCACTGAGCCTCCCTGGAGAGCTCTCCCAGGCTTGCTCTTCCCTGTTTGGTAGGAGGATTCCAGGCCCACATGGAGGTTGTGTCATGGCAGAGACAGACAGATTTACTGGATCTGAGTCAGCTTTTGACACTGAAGTCTGATGGCCAGAAATGCTGTCAGAGTTTGGGGGGTAAGAAATGAAGAGCAGGGCAGGGGGAGCAGAGGAGAAGAGAGGAGAGCAGGGCAGGGGGAGGAGTCTTTCCTGTGTTTACACATTTTAATTTTCTTATTTTGACTATGCAGAGATTGAGAAGGGAGGGGAGGGGAGGGGAGGGGAGAGGTGGGGAAGGGAGAAGAGAGAGAGAGAGACAGAGAGTAGGAAATGAAGCTCTTCTTCATCACTTGTGAAGCTTCCCCTAACCAGAACCATGACTTCACCTTGCAAAGGCCCTGGATTGTCTCTGGCTCCACACTCAGACCCTGTCTCCCTGGACTGTCTCTGGCTCCACACTCAGACCCTGTCTCCCTGGCCTGTCTCTGGCTCCACACTCAGACCCTGTCTCCCTGGCCTGTCTCTGGCTCCACACTCAGACCCTGGCCTGTCTCTGGCTACACACTTAGACCCTGTCTCCCTGGAGTGTCTCTGGCTCCACACTCAGACCCTGTCTCCTTGGCCTGTCTCTGGCTCCACACTCAGACCCTGTCTCCCTGGATTGTCTCTGGCTCCTCACTCAGACCCTGTCTCCCTGGCCTGTCTCTGGCTCCACACTCAGACCCTGTCTCCCTGGCATGTCTCTGGCTCCACACTCAGACACTGTATCCCTGGATTGTCTCTGGCTCCACACACACCCTGTCTCCCTGGCCTGTCTCTGGCTCCACACTCAGACCCTGTCTCCCTGGCCTGTCTCTGGCTCCACACACAGACCCTGTCTCCCTGGCCTGTCTCTGGCTCCACACTCAGACCCTGTCTCCCTGGACTGTCTCTGGCTCCACACTCAGACCCTGTCTCCCTGGCCCTGTCTCTGGCTCCACACTCAGACCGTGTCTCCCTGGCCCTGTCTCTGGCTCCACACACAGACCCTGTCTCCCTGGCCTGTCTCTGGCTCCACACACAGACCCTGTCTCCCTGGACTGTCTCTAGCTCCACACTCAGACCCTGTCTCCCTGGCCCTGTCTCTGGCTCCACACACAGACCCTGTCTCCCTGGCCTGTCTCTGGCTCCACACTCAGACCCTGTCTCCCTGGCCTGTCTCTGGCTCCACACACAGACCCTGTCTCCCTGGCCTGTCTATGGCTCCACACTCAGACCCTATCTCCCTGGATGTCTCTGCTTCCATACTCAGACCCTATCTCCCTGGATGTCTCTGGCTCCACACTCAGACCCTGTCTCCCTGGATTGTCTCTGGCTCCACACTCAGACCCTGTCTCCATGGCCTGTCTCTGGCTCCACACTCAGACCCTGTCTTCCTGGATTGTATCTGGCTCCACACTCAGACCCTGTCTCCCTGGCCTGTCTCTGGCTCCACAGTCAGACCCTGTCTCCCTGGCCTGACTCTGGCTCCACACAGAACCTGTCTCCCTGGATTGTCTCTGGCTCCACACTCAGACCCTGTCTCCCTGGATTGTTTCTGGCTCCACACTCAGACCCTGTCTTCCTGGACTGTCTCTGGCTCCACACACAGACCCTGTCTCCCTGGCCCTGTCTCTGGCTCCACACTCAGACCCTGTTTCTCTGGCCTGTCTCTGGCTCCACACTCAGACCCTGTCTCCCTGGCCTGTCTCTGGCTCCACACTCAGACCCTGTCTCCCTGGATTGTCTCTGGCTCCACACTCAGACCCTGTCTCCCTGGCCTGTCTCTGGCTCCACACTCAGATCCTGTCTCCCTGGATTGTCTCTGGCTCCACACTCAGACCCTGTCTCCCTGGCCCTGTCTCTGGCTCCACACTCAGACCCTGTCTGCCTGGCCCTGTCTCTGGCTCCACACTCAGACCCTGACTCCCTGGCCCTGTCTCTGGCTCCACACTCAGACCCTGTCTCCCTGGCCTGTCTCTGGCTCCACACTCAGACCCTGTCTCCCTGGACTGTCTCTGGCTCCACACTCAGACCCTGACTCCCTGGCCCTGTCTCTGGCTCCACACTCAGACCCTGTCTCCCTGGCCTGTCTCTGGCTCCACACTCAGACCCTGTCTCCCTGGCCTGTCTCTGGCTCCACACTCAGACCCTGTCTCCCTGGCCTGTCTCTGGCTCCACACACAGACCCTGTCTCCCTGGCCTGTCTATGGCTCCACACTCAGACCCTACCTCCCTGGATGTCTCTGCTTCCACACTCAGACCCTATCTCCCTGGATGTCTCTGGCTCCACACTCAGACCCTGTCTCCCTGGATTGTCTCTGGCTCCACACTCAGACCCTGTCTCCATGGCCTGTCTCTGGCTCCACACTCAGACCCTGTCTTCCTGGATTGTATCTGGCTCCACACTCAGACCCTGTCTCCCTGGCCTGTCTCTGGCTCCACAGTCAGACCCTGTCTCCCTGGCCTGACTCTGGCTCCACACAGAACCTGTCTCCCTGGATTGTCTCTGGCTCCACACTCAGACCCTGTCTCCCTGGATTGTTTCTGGCTCCACACTCAGACCCTGTCTTCCTGGACTGTCTCTGGCTCCACACACAGACCCTGTCTGCCTGACCCTGTCTCTGGCTCCACACTCAGACCCTGTCTCCCTGGCCCTGTCTCTGGCTCCACACTCAGACCCTGTCTCCCTGGCCCTGTCACTGGCTCCAAACTCAGACCCTGTCTCTCTGGATTATCTCTGGCTCCACACTCAGACCCTGTCTTTCTGGTCCTGTCTCTGGCTTCACACTCAGACCCTGTCTCCCTGGATTGTCTCTGGCTCCACACTCAGACCCTGTCTCCCTGGCCCTGTCTCTGGCTCCACACTCAGACCCTGTCTCCCTGGATTGTCTCTGGCTCCACACTCAGACCCTGTCTCCCAGGACTGTCTCTGGCTCCACACTCAGACCCTGTCTCCCTGGACTGTCTCTGGCTCCATACTCAGACCATGTCTCCCTGGCCTGTCTCTGGCTCCACACTCAGACACTGTCTCCCTGGCCTGTTTCTGGCTTCACACTCAGACCCTATCTCCCTGGACTGTCTCTGGCTTCACACACAGACCCTGTCTCCCTGGACTGTCTCTGGCTCCACACTCAGACCCTGTCTCCCTGGCCTGTCTCTGGCTCCACACTCAGACCCTGTCTCCCTGGATTGTCTCTGGCTTCACAATCAGACCCTGTCTCTCTGGACTGTCTCTGGCTTCACACTCAGACCCTGTCTCCATGGACTGTCTCTGGCTTCACACTCAGACCCTGTCTCTCTGGTCCTGTCTCTCGCTCCACACTCAGAACCTGTCTCCCTGGATTGTCTCTGGCTCTACACTCAGACCCTGTCTCCCTGGCCTGTCTCTGGCTCCACACTCAGACCCTGTCTCCCTGGCCTGTCTCTGGCTCCACACTCAGACCCTGTCTCCCTGGACTATCTCTGGTTCCACACTCAGACCATGTCTCCCTGGACTGTCTCTGGTTCCAGACTCAGACCTTGTCTCCCTGACCCTGTCTCTGGCTCCACACTCAGATCCTGTCTCTCTGGATTGTCTCTGACTCCACACTCAGACCCTGTCTCCCTGGCCTGTCTATGGCTCCACACTCAGACCCTGTCTCCCTGGACTGTCTCTGGTTCCAGACTCAGACCCTGTCTCCCTGGCATGTCTCTGGCTCCACACTCAGACTCTGTCTCCCTGGATTGGCTCAGGCTCCACACTCAGACCCTGTCTCCCTGGATTGTCTCTGGCTCCAGACTTAGACCCTGTCTCCCTGGCCTGTCTCTTTCTCCACACTCAGACCCTGTCTCCCTGGCCTGTCTCTTACTCCACACTCAGAACCTGTTTCCCTGGATTGTCTCTGGCTCCACACACAGACCCTTTCTCCCTGGACTGTCTCTGGCTCCAAACTCAGACCCTGTCTCCCTGGCCTGTCTCTGGATCCACACTCAGACCCTGTCTTCCTGGCCTGTCTCTGGCCCCACACTCAGACCGTGACTCCCTGGACTGTCTCTGGCTCCACACTCAGACCCTGTCTCCCTGGATTGCCTCTGGCTCCACACTCAGACCCTGTCTCTCTGGCCTGTCTCTGGCTCCACACTCAGACCCTGTCTCCCTGGATTGTCTCTGGCTCCACACTCAGACCCTGTCTCTCTGGCCTGTCTCTGGCTCCACACTCAGACCCTGGCTCCCTGGCCTGTCCTGGTTCCACACTGAGAACCTGTCTCCCTGGATTGTCTCTGGATCCACACTTAGACCCTGTCTCCCTGGACTGTCTCTGGCTCCACACTCAGACCCTATCTCCCTGGATTGTCTCTGGCTCCACACTCAGACCCTGTCTCCCTGGCCCTGTCTCTGGCTCCACACTCAGAACCTGTCTCCCTGGCTATGTCTCTGGCTCCACATTCAGACCCTGTCTCCCTGGACTGTCTCTGGCTCCACACTCAGACCCTGTCTCCCTGGATTGTCTCTGGCTCCACACTCAGACCCTGTCTCCCTGGATTGTCTCTGGCTCCACACCCAGACCCTGTCTCCCTGGCCTGTCTCTGGCTCCACACTCAGACCCTGTCTCCCTGGCCCTGTCTCTGGCTCCGCACTCATAACCCGTCTCCCTGGCCCTGTCTCTGGCTCCACACTCGGAACCTGTCTCCCTGGCTCTGTCTCTGGCTCCACACTCAGACCCTGTCTCCCTGGACTGTCTCTGGCTCCACACACAGACCCTGTCTCCCTGGATTGTCTCTGGCTCCACACTCAGACCCTGTCTCCCTGGATTGTCTCTGGCTCCACACTCAGACCCTGTCTCCCTGGCCTGTCTCTGGCTCCACATTCAGACCCTGTCTCCCTGGCCTGTCTCTGGCTCCACACTCAGACCCTGTCTCTCTGGCCTGTCTCTGGCTCCACACTCAGACCCTGTCTCCCTGGCCTGTCTCTGGCTCCACACTCAGACCCTGTCTCTCTGGCCTGTCTCTGGCTCCACACTCAGACCCTGTCTCCCAGGATTTTCACTGGCTCCACACTCAGACCCTGTCTCTCTGGCCTGTCTCTGGCTGCACACTCAGACGCTGTCTTCCTGGCCTGTCTCTGGCTCCACACTCAGACCCTGTCTCCCTGGCCTGTCTCTGGCTCCACACTCAGACCCTGTCTCCCTGGATTGTCTCTGGCTCCACACTCAGACCCTGTGTCCCTGGCCCTGTCTATGGCTCCACACTCAGACCCTGTCTCCCTGGATTGTCTCTGGCTCCACACTGAGACCCTGTCTACCTGGATTGTCTCTGGCTCCACACTCAGACCCTGTCTCCCTGGCCATGTCTCTGGTTCCACACTCTGACCCTGTCTGCCTGGCCCTGTCTCTGGCTCCACACTCAGACCCTGTCTCCCTGGCCCTGTCTCTGGCTCCACATTCAGACCCTGTCTCCCTGGCCCTGTCTCTGGCTCCACACTCAGACCCTGTCTCTCTGGATTGTCTCTGGCTCCACACTAAGACCCTGTCTCCCTGGACTGTCTCTGGCTCCATACTCAGACCCTGTCTCCATGGCCTGTCTCTGGCTCCACACTCAGACCCTGTCTCCCTGGCCTGTTTCTGGCTTCACACTCAGACCCTATCTCCCTGGACTGTCTCTGGCTTCACACTCAGACCCTGTCTCCCTGGCCTGTCTCTGGCTCCACACTCAGACCCTGTCTCCCTGGATTGTCTCTGGCTTCACACTCAGACCCTGTCTCCCTGGACTGTCTCTGGCTTCCCACTCAGATCCTGTCTCCCTGGACTGTCTCTGGCTTCACAATCAGACCCTGTATCTCTGGTCCTGTCTCTCGCTCCACACTCAGACCCTGTCTCCCTGGATTGTCTCAGGCTCTACACTCAGACCCTGTCTCCCTGGATTGTCTTTGGCTCCACACTCAGACCCTGTCTCCGTGGACTGTCTCTGGCTCCACACTCAGACCCTGTCTCCCTGGCCTGTCTCTGGCTCCAAACTCAGACCCTGTCTCCCTGGCCCTGTCTCTGGCTCCACACTCAGACCCTGTCTCCCTAGACTATCTCTGGCTCCACACTCAGACCCTGTCTCCCTGGACTATCTCTGGCTCCACACTCAGACCCTGTCTCTCTGGATTGTCTCTGGATCCACACTCAGACCCTGTCTCCCTGGCCTGTCTCTGGCTCCACACTCAGACGCTGTCTCCCTGGCCTGTCTCTCGCTCCACACTCAGACCCTGTCTCCCTGGATTGTCTCTGGATGCACACTCAGACCCTGTCTCCCTGGCCCTGTCTCTGGCTCCACACTCAGACCCTGTCTCCCTGGCCTGTTTCTGGCTTCACACTCAGACCCTATCTCCCTGGACTGTCTCTGGCTTCACACTCAGACCCTGTCTCCCTGGACTGTCTCTGGCTCCACACTCAGACCCTGTCTCCCTGGCCTGTCTCTGGCTCCACACTCAGACCCTGTCTCCCTGGATTGTCTCTGGCTTCACAATCAGACCCTGTCTCTCTGGACTGTCTCTGGCTTCACACTCAGACCCTGTCTCCATGGACTGTCTCTGGCTTCACACTCAGACCCTGTCTCTCTGGTCCTGTCTCTCGCTCCACACTCAGACCCTGTCTCCCTGGATTGTCTCTGGCTCTACACTCAGACCCTGTCTCCCTGGCCTGTCTCTGGCTCCACACTCAGACCCTGTCTCCCTGGCCTGTCTCTGGCTCCACACTCAGACCCTGTCTCCCTGGACTATCTCTGGTTCCACACTCAGACCATGTCTCCCTGGACTGTCTCTGGTTCCAGACTCAGACCCTGTCTCCCTGACCCTGTCTCTGGCTCCACACTCAGATCCTGTCTCTCTGGATTGTCTCTGACTCCACACTCAGACCCTGTCTCCCTGGCCTGTCTCTGGCTCCACACTCAGACCCTGTCTCCCTGGACTGTCTCTGGTTCCAGACTCAGACCCTGTCTCCCTGGCATGTCTCTGGCTCCACACTCAGACTCTGTCTCCCTGGATTGGCTCAGGCTCCACACTCAGACCCTGTCTCCCTGGATTGTCTCTGGCTCCAGACTTAGACCCTGTCTCACTGGCCTGTCTCTTTCTCCACACTCAGACCCTGTCTCCCTGGCCTGTCTCTTACTCCACACTCAGAACCTGTTTCCCTGGATTGTCTCTGGCTCCACACACAGACCCTGTCTCCCTGGCCTGTCTCTGGATCCACACTCAGACCCTGTCTTCCTGGCCTGTCTCTGGCCCCACACTCAGACCGTGAATCCCTGGACTGTCTGTGGCTCCACACTCAGACCCTGTCTCCCTGGATTGCCTCTGGCTCCACACTCAGACCCTGTCTCTCTGGCCTGTCTCTGGCTCCACACTCAGACCCAGTCTCCCTGGATTGTCTCTGGCTCCACACTCAGACCCTGTCTCTCTGGCCTGTCTCTGGCTCCAAACTCAGACCCTGGCTCCCTGGCCTGTCTCTGGCTCCACACTGAGAACCTGTCTCCCTGGATTGTCTCTGGATCCACACTTAGACCCTGTCTCCCTGGACTGTCTCTGGCTCCACACTCAGACCCTGTCTCTCTGGATTGTCTCTGGCTCCACACTCAGACCCTGTCTCCCTGGCCCTGTCTCTGGCTCCACACTCAGAACCTGTCTCCCTGGCTATGTCTCTGGCTCCACATTCAGACCCTGTCTCCCTGGACTGTCTCTGGCTCCACACTCAGACCCTGTCTCCCTGGATTGTCTCTGGCTCCACACTCAGACCCTGTCTCCCTGGATTGTCTCTGGCTCCACACCCAGACCCTGTCTCCCTGTCCTGTCTCTGGCTCCACACTCAGACCCTGTCTCCCTGGCCCTGTCTCTCGCTCCGCACTCATAACCCGTCTCCCTGGCCCTGTCTCTGGCTCCACACTCAGAACCTGTCTCCCTGGCTCTGTCTCTGGCTCCACACTCAGACCCTGTCTCCCTGGACTGTCTCTGGCTCCACACACAGACCCTGTCTCCCTGGATTGTCTCTGGCTCCACACTCAGACCCTGTCTCCCTGGATTGTCTCTGGCTCCACACTCAGACCCTGTCTCCCTGGCCTGTCTCTGGCTCCACATTCAGACCCTGTCTCCCTGGCCTGTCTCTGGCTCCACACTCAGACCCTGTCTCTCTGGCCTGTCTCTGGCTCCACACTCAGACCCTGTCTCCCTGGCCTGTCTCTGGCTCCACACTCAGACCCTGTCTCTCTGGCCTGTCTCTGGCTCCACACTCAGACCCTGTCTCCCAGGATTTTCACTGGCTCCACACTCAGACCCTGTCTCTCTGGCCTGTCTCTGGCTGCACACTCAGACGCTGTCTTCCTGGCCTGTCTCTGGCTCCACACTCAGACCCTGTCTCCCTGGCCTGTCTCTGGCTCCACACTCAGACCCTGTCTCCCTGGATTGTCTCTGGCTCCACACTCAGACCCTGTGTCCCTGGCCCTGTCTATGGCTCCACACTCAGACCCTGTCTCCCTGGATTGTCTCTGGCTCCACACTGAGACCCTGTCTACCTGGATTGTCTCTGGCTCCACACTCAGACCCTGTCTCCCTGGCCATGTCTCTGGTTCCACACTCTGACCCTGTCTGCCTGGCCCTGTCTCTGGCTCCACACTCAGACCCTGTCTCCCTGGCCCTGTCTCTGGCTCCACATTCAGACCCTGTCTCCCTGGCCCTGTCTCTGGCTCCACACTCAGACCCTGTCTCTCTGGATTGTCTCTGGCTCCACACTCAGACCCTGTCTCCCTGGACTGTCTCTGGCTCCATACTCAGACCCTATCTCCATGGCCTGTCTCTGGCTCCACACTCAGACCCTGTCTCCCTGGCCTATTTCTGGCTTCACACTCAGACCCTATCTCCCTGGACTGTCTCTGGCTTCACACTCAGACCCTGTCTCCCTGGCCTGTCTCTGGCTCCACACTCAGACCCTGTCTCCCTGGATTGTCTCTGGCTTCACACTCAGACCCTGTCTCCCTGGACTGTCTCTGGCTTCCCACTCAGATCCTGTCTCCCTGGACGGTCTCTGGCTTCACAATCAGACCCTGTATCTCTGGTCCTGTCTCTCGCTCCACACTCAGACCCTGTCTCCCTGGATTGTCTCAGGCTCTACACTCAGACCCTGTCTCCCTGGATTGTCTTTGGCTCCACACTCAGACCCTGTCTCCCTGGACTGTCTCTGGCTCCACACTCAGACCCTGTCTCCCTGGCCTGTCTCTGGCTCCAAACTCAGACCCTGTCTCCCTGGCCCTGTCTCTGGCTCCACACTCAGACCCTGTCTCCCTAGACTATCTCTGGCTCCACACTCAGACCCTGTCTCCCTGGACTATCTCTGGCTCCACACTCAGACCCTGTCTCTCTGGATTGTCTCTGGATCCACACTCAGACCCTGTCTCCCTGGCCTGTCTCTGGCTCCACACTCAGACGCTGTCTCCCTGGCCTGTCTCTCGCTCCACACTCAGACCCTGTCTCCCTGGATTGTCTCTGGATGCACACTCAGACCCTGTCTCTCTGGCCCTGTCTCTGGCTCCACACTCAGACCCTGTCTCCCTGGCCTGTCTCTGGATCCACACTCAGACCCTGTCTCCCTGGACTGTCTCTGGCTCCACACTCACACCGTTTCTCCCTGGATTGTTTCTGGCTCCACACTCAGAACCTGTCTCGCTGGATTGTTTCTGGCTCCACACTCAGACCCTGTCTCTCTGGCCTGTCTCTGGCTCCACACTCAGACCCTGTCTCCCTGGACTGTCTCTGGCTCCACACTCAGACCCTGTCTCTCTGGATTGAATCTCGCTCCACACTCAGACCCTGTCTACCTGGCCTGTCTCTGGCTCCAACTCAGACCCTGTCTCTCTGGATTGTCTCTGGCTCCACACTCAGACCCTGTCTCCCTGGATTGTCTCTGGCTCCACACTCAGACACTGTCTCCCTGGCCAGGCTTTAGCTCCACACTCAGACCCTGTCTCTCTGGCCTGTCTCTGGCTCCACATCAGACGCTGTCTCCCTGGATTGTCTCTGGCTCCACACTCAGACCCTGTCTCCCTGGCCTGTCTCTGGCTCCACACTCAGACCCTGTCTCCCTGGATTGTCTCTGGCTCCACACTCAGACCCTGTCTCCCTGGATTGTCTCTGGCTCCACACTCAGACCCTGTCTCCCTGGATTGTCTCTGGCTCCACACTCAGACCCTGTCTCTCTGGCCTTTCTCTTGCTCCACATTCAGACCCTGTCTCCCTCGATTTTCTCTCGCTCCACACTCATACCCTGTCTCCCTGGACTGTCTCTGGCTCCAAACTCAGACCCTGTCTCCCTGGCCTGTCTCTGGCTCCACACTCAGACCCTTTCTCCCTGGACTGTCTCTGGCTCCAAACTCAGACCCTGTCTCCCTGGCCTGTCTCTGGCTCCACATTCAGACCTTGTCTCCCTGGCCTGTCTCTGGCTCCAAACTCAGACCCTGTCTCCCTGGATTGTCTCTGGCTCCACACTCAGACACTGTCTCTCTGGATTGTTTCTGGCTCCACACTCAGACCCTGTCTCTCTGGCCTGTCTCTCGCTCCACACTCAGACCCTGTCTCCCTGGCCTGTCTCTGGCTCCAAACTCAGACCCTGTCTCCCTGGATTGTCTATGGCTCCACACTCAGACCCTGTCTCCCTGGATTGTCTCTGGCTCCACACTCAGACCCTGTCTCTCTGGGCTGTCTCTGGCTCCACACTCAGACCCTGTCTCCCTGGCCTGTCTCTTACTCCACACTCAGAACCTGTTTCCCTGGATTCTCTCTGGCTCCACACACAGACCCTGTCTCCCTGGCCTGTCTCTGGCTTCACACTCAGACCCTGTCTCCCTGGCCTGTCTCTGGCTCCACGCTCAGACACTGTCTCCCTGGCCTGTCTCTGGCTCCAAACTCAGACCCTATCTCCCTGTCCCTGTCTCTGGCTCCACACTCAGACCCTGTATCCCTGGCCAGTCTCTGGCTTCACACTCAGACCCTGTCTCCCTGGCCTGTCTCTGGCTCCACACTCAGACCTTGTCTCCCTGGCCTGTCTGTGGCTCCACACTCAGACCCTGTCTCCCTGGCCTGTCTCTGGCTCCACACTCAGACCCTGTCTCCCTGGATTGTCTCTGGCTCCACACTCAGACCCTGTCTCCCTGGCCTGTCTGTGGCTCCACACTCAGACCCTGTCTCCCTGGATTGTCTCTGGCTCCACACTCAGATCCTGTCTCCCTGGGTTGTCTCTGGCTCCACATTCAGACCCTGTCTCCCTGGCCTGTCTCTGGCTCCAAACTCAGACCGTGTCTCCCTGGACTGTCTCTTACTCCACACTCAGAACCTGTTTCCCTGGATTGTCTCTGGCTCCACACACAGACTCTGTCTCCCTGGCCTGTCTCTGGCTTCACACTCAGACCCTGTCTCCCTGTCCCTGTCTCTGGCTCCACACTCAGACCCTGTCTCCCTGGCCTGTCTCTGGCTCCACACTCAGACCCTGTCTCCCTGGCCTCTCTCTGGCTCCACACTCAGACCCTGTCTCCCTGGCCCTGTCTCTGGCTCCACACTCAGACCCTGTCTCCCTGGCCTGTCTCTGGCTCCACACTCAGACCCTGTCTCCCTGGATTGTCTCTGGCTCCACACTCAGACCCTGTCTCCCTGGCCTGTTTCTGGCTTCACACTCGGACCCTATCTCCCTGGATTGTCTCTGGCTCCACACTCAGACCCTGTCTCCCTGGCCTGTCTCTGGCTCCACACTCAGACCCTGTCTCCCTGGCCTGTCTCTGGCTCCACACTCAGACCCTGTCTCCCTGGCCTGTCTCTGGCTCCACACACAGACCCTGTCTCCCTGGCCTGTCTCTGGCTCCACACACAGACCCTGTCTCCCTGGCCTGTCTCTGGCTCCACACTCAGACCCTGTCTCCCTGGCCTGTCTCTGGCTTCACACTCAGACCCTGTCTCCCTGGCCTTCTCTGGCTCCACGCTCAGACCCTGTCTCCCTGGCCTGTCTCTGGCTCCAAACTCAGACCCTGTCTCCCTGGCTTGTCTCTGGCTCCACACTCAGACCCTGTCTCCCTGGCCAGTCTCTGCCTCCAAACTCAGACCCTGTCTCCCTGGCCAGTCTCTGGCTTCACACTCAGACCCTGTCTCCCTGGCCTCTCTCTGGCTCCACGCTCAGACACTGTCTCCCTGGCCTGTCTCTGGCTCCACACTCAGACCCTGTCTCCCTGGCCCTGTTCTGGCTCCAAACTCAGACCCTGTCTCCCTGGCCTGTCTCTGGCTCCACACTCAGACCCTTTCTCCCTGGACTGTCTCTGGCTCCAAACTCAGACCCTGTCTCCCTGGCCTGTCTCTGGCTCCACATTCAGACCCTGTCTCCCTGGCCTGTCTCTGGCTCCACACTCAGACCCTGTCTCCCTGGCCTGTCTCTTACTCCACACTCAGAACCTGTTTCCCTGGATTCTCTCTGGCTCCACACACAGACCCTGTCTCCCTGGCCCTGTCTCTGGCTCCACTCTCAGACCCTGTCTTCCTGGATTGTCTCTGGCTCCACACTCAGACCCTGTCTCCCTGGACTGTCTCTGGCTCCACACTCAGACCATGTCTGCCTGGCCCTGTCTCTGGCTCCACACTCAGACCCTGTCTCCCTGGCCTGTCTCTGGCTCCACGCTCAGACACTGTCTCCCTGGCCTATCTCTGGCTCCAAACTCAGACCCTATCTCCCTGGCCTGTCTCTGGCTCCACACTCAGACCCTGTATCCCTGGCCAGTCTCTGGCTTCACACTCAGACCCTGTCTCCCTGGCCTGTCTCTGGCTCCACACTCAGACCTTGTCTCCTTGGCCTGTCTGTGGCTCCACACTCAGACCCTGTCTCCCTGGCCTGTCTCTGGCTCCACACTCAGACCCTGTCTCCCTGGATTGTCTCTGGCTCCACACTCAGACCCTGTCTCCCTGGCCTGTCTGTGGCTCCACACTCAGACCCTGTCTCCCTGGATTGTCTCTGGCTCCACACTCAGATCCTGTCTCCCTGGGTTGTCTCTGGCTCCACATTCAGACCCTGTCTCCCTGGCCTGTCTATGGCTCCACACTCAGACCCTATCTCCCTGGATTGTCTCTGGCTCCAGACACAGACCCTGTCTCCCTGGCCCTGATCTGGCTCCACACTGAGACCCTGTCTCCCTGGATTTTCTCTGGCTCCACACTCAGACCCTGTCTCCCTGGCCCTGTCTCTGGCTCCACACACAGACCCTGTCTCCCTGGCCTTTCTCTGGTTCCACACTCAGACCCTGTCTCCCTGTATTTTCTCTGGCTCCACACTCAGACCCTGTCTCCCTGGCCTGTTTCTGGCTTCACACTCAGACCCTATCTCCCTGGACTGTCTCTGGCTCCACACTCAGACCCTCTCTCCCTGGCCTGTCTCTGGCTCCACGCTCAGACCCTGTATCCCTGGCCTGTCTCTGGCTCCAAACTCAGACCGTGTCTCCCTGGACTGTCTCTGGCTCCACACTCAGACCCTGTATCCCTGGCCTGTCTCTGGCTCCACACTCAGACCCTGTCTCCCTGGCCTGTCTCTGGCTCCACACTCAGACCCTGTCTCCCTGGCCTGTCTCTGGCTCCACACTCAGACACTGTCTCCCTGGACTGTCTCTTGCTCCACACTCAGACCGTGTCTCCCTGGCCCTATCTCTGGCTCCACACTCAGATCCTGTCTCTCTGGATTGTCACTTACTCCACACTCAGACCCTGTCTCCCTGGCCTGTCTGTGGCTCCACACTCAGACCCTGTCTCCCTGGATTGTCTCTGGCTCCACACTCAGATCCTGTCTCCCTGGGTTGTCTCTGGCTCCACATTCAGACCCTGTCTCCCTGGCCTGTCTCTGGCTCCACACTCAGAACCTGTTTCCCTGGATTGTCTCTGGCTCCACACACAGACTCTGTCTCCCTGGCCTGTCTCTGGCTTCACACTCAGACCCTGTCTCCCTGTCCCTGTCTCTGGCTCCACACTCAGACCCTGTCTCCCTGGACTGTCTCTGGCTCCACACTCAGACCCTGTCTCCCTGGCCTGTCTCTGGCTCCACACTCAGACCCTGTCTCCCTGGCCTCTCTCTTGCTCCACACTCAGACCCTGTCTCCCTGGCCCTGTCTCTGGCTCCACACTCAGACCCTGTCTCCCTGGTATGTCTCTGGCTCCACACTCAGACCCTGTCTCCCTGGATTGTCTCTGAGTCCACACTCAGACCCTGTCTCCCTGGCCTGTTTCTGGCTTCACACTCGGACCCTATCTCCCTGGACTGTCTCTGGCTCCACACTCAGACCCTGTCTCCCTGTCCTGTCTCTGGCTCCACACTCAGACCCTGTCTCCCTGGCCTGTCTCTGGCTCCACACTCAGACCCTGTCTCCCTGGCCTGTCTCTGGCTCCACACACAGACCCTGTCTCCCTGGCCTGTCTCTGGCTCCACACACAGACCCTGTCTCCCTGGCCTGTCTCTGGCTCCACACTCAGACCCTGTCTCCCTGGCCTGTCTCTGGCTTCACACTCAGACCCTGTCTCCCTGGCCTTCTCTGGCTCCACGCTCAGACCCTGTCTCTCTGGCCCTGTTCTGGCTCCACACACAGACCCTGTCTCCCTGGCCCTGTCTCTGGCTCCACTCTCAGACCCTGTCTTCCTGGATTGTCTCTGGCTCCACACTCAGACCCTGTCTCCCTGGCCCTGTCTCTGGCTCCACACTCAGACCCTGTCTCCCTGGATTGTCTCTGGCTCCACACTCAGACCCTGTCTCCCTGGATTGTCTCTGGCTCCACACTCAGACCCTGTCTCCCTGGCCCTGTCTCTGGCTCCACACTCAGACCCTGTCACCCTGGCCTGTCTCTGGCTCCACACTCAGACCCTGTCTCCCTGGCCCTGTCTCTGGCTCCACCGTCAGACCCTGTCTCTCTGGATTATCTCTGGCTCCACACTCAGACCCTGTATTTCTGGCCCTGTCTCTGGCTTCACACTCAGACCCTGTCTCCCTGGATTGTCTCTGGCTCCACACTCTGACCCTGTCTCCCTGGCCCTGTCTCTGGCTCCACACTCAGACCTTGTCTCCCTGGATTGTCTCTGGCTCAACACTCAGACCCTGTCTCCCTGGACTGTCTCTGGCTCCCAACTCAGACCCTGTCTCCCTGGCCTGTCTCCGGCTCCACACTCAGACCCTGTCTCCCTGTCCTGTCTCTTACTCCACACTCAGAACCTGTTTCCCTGGATTGTCTCTGGCTCCACACTCAGACCCTGTCTTCCTGGATTGTCTCTGGCTCCAGACACAGACCCTGTCTCCCTGGCACTGTTCTGGCTGCTCACTCAGACCCTGTCTCCCTGGATTTTCTCTGGCTCCACACACAGACCCTGTATCCCTGGACTGTCTCTGGCTCCAGACACAGACCCTGTCTCCCTGGCCCTGTCTCTGGCTCCACTCTCAGACCCTGTCTCCCTGGATTGTCTCTGGCTCCACACTAGACCCTGTCTCCCTTGATTGTCTCTGGCTCCACACTCAGACCCTGTCTCCCTGGATTGTCTCTGGCTCCACACTCAGACCCTGTCTCCCTGGCCCTGTCTCTGGCTCCACACTCAGACCCTGTCTGCCTGGCCCTGTCTCTGGCTCCACACTCAGACCCTGTCTCCCTGGCCCTGTCTCTGGCTCCACACTCAGACCATGTCTGCCTGGCCCTGTCTCTGGCTCCACACTCAGACCCTGTCTCCCTGGCCTGTCTCTGGCTCCACGCTCAGACACTGTCTCCCTGGCCTATCTCTGGCTCCAAACTCAGACCCTATCTCCCTGGCCTGTCTCTGGCTCCACACTCAGACCCTGTATCCCTGGCCAGTCTCTGGCTTCACACTCAGACCCTGTCTCCCTGGCCTGTCTCTGGCTCCACACTCAGACCTTGTCTCCTTGGCCTGTCTGTGGCTCCACACTCAGACCCTGTCTCCCTGGCCTGTCTCTGGCTCCACACTCAGACCCTGTCTCCCTGGATTGTCTCTGGCTCCACACTCAGACCCTGTCTCCCTGGCCTGTCTGTGGCTCCACACTCAGACCCTGTCTCCCTGGATTGTCTCTGGCTCCACACTCAGATCCTGTCTCCCTGGGTTGTCTCTGGCTCCACATTCAGACCCTGTCTCCCTGGCCTGTCTATGGCTCCACACTCAGACCCTATCTCCCTGGATTGTCTCTGGCTCCAGACACAGACCCTGTCTCCCTGGCCCTGATCTGGCTCCACACTGAGACCCTGTCTCCCTGGATTTTCTCTGGCTCCACACTCAGACCCTGTCTCCCTGGCCCTGTCTCTGGCTCCACACACAGACCCTGTCTCCCTGGCCTTTCTCTGGTTCCACACTCAGACCCTGTCTCCCTGTATTTTCTCTGGCTCCACACTCAGACCCTGTCTCCCTGGCCTGTTTCTGGCTTCACACTCAGACCCTATCTCCCTGGACTGTCTCTGGCTCCACACTCAGACCCTCTCTCCCTGGCCTGTCTCTGGCTCCACGCTCAGACCCTGTATCCCTGGCCTGTCTCTGGCTCCAAACTCAGACCGTGTCTCCCTGGACTGTCTCTGGCTCCACACTCAGACCCTGTATCCCTGGCCTGTCTCTGGCTCCACACTCAGACCCTGTCTCCCTGGCCTGTCTCTGGCTCCACACTCAGACCCTGTCTCCCTGGCCTGTCTCTGGCTCCACACTCAGACACTGTCTCCCTGGACTGTCTCTTGCTCCACACTCAGACCGTGTCTCCCTGGCCCTATCTCTGGCTCCACACTCAGATCCTGTCTCTCTGGATTGTCACTTACTCCACACTCAGACCCTGTCTCCCTGGCCTGTCTGTGGCTCCACACTCAGACCCTGTCTCCCTGGATTGTCTCTGGCTCCACACTCAGATCCTGTCTCCCTGGGTTGTCTCTGGCTCCACATTCAGACCCTGTCTCCCTGGCCTGTCTCTGGCTCCACACTCAGAACCTGTTTCCCTGGATTGTCTCTGGCTCCACACACAGACTCTGTCTCCCTGGCCTGTCTCTGGCTTCACACTCAGACCCTGTCTCCCTGTCCCTGTCTCTGGCTCCACACTCAGACCCTGTCTCCCTGGACTGTCTCTGGCTCCACACTCAGACCCTGTCTCCCTGGCCTGTCTCTGGCTCCACACTCAGACCCTGTCTCCCTGGCCTCTCTCTTGCTCCACACTCAGACCCTGTCTCCCTGGCCCTGTCTCTGGCTCCACACTCAGACCCTGTCTCCCTGGTATGTCTCTGGCTCCACACTCAGACCCTGTCTCCCTGGATTGTCTCTGAGTCCACACTCAGACCCTGTCTCCCTGGCCTGTTTCTGGCTTCACACTCGGACCCTATCTCCCTGGACTGTCTCTGGCTCCACACTCAGACCCTGTCTCCCTGTCCTGTCTCTGGCTCCACACTCAGACCCTGTCTCCCTGGCCTGTCTCTGGCTCCACACTCAGACCCTGTCTCCCTGGCCTGTCTCTGGCTCCACACACAGACCCTGTCTCCCTGGCCTGTCTCTGGCTCCACACACAGACCCTGTCTCCCTGGCCTGTCTCTGGCTCCACACTCAGACCCTGTCTCCCTGGCCTGTCTCTGGCTTCACACTCAGACCCTGTCTCCCTGGCCTTCTCTGGCTCCACGCTCAGACCCTGTCTCTCTGGCCCTGTTCTGGCTCCACACACAGACCCTGTCTCCCTGGCCCTGTCTCTGGCTCCACTCTCAGACCCTGTCTTCCTGGATTGTCTCTGGCTCCACACTCAGACCCTGTCTCCCTGGCCCTGTCTCTGGCTCCACACTCAGACCCTGTCTCCCTGGATTGTCTCTGGCTCCACACTCAGACCCTGTCTCCCTGGATTGTCTCTGGCTCCACACTCAGACCCTGTCTCCCTGGCCCTGTCTCTGGCTCCACACTCAGACCCTGTCACCCTGGCCTGTCTCTGGCTCCACACTCAGACCCTGTCTCCCTGGCCCTGTCTCTGGCTCCACCGTCAGACCCTGTCTCTCTGGATTATCTCTGGCTCCACACTCAGACCCTGTATTTCTGGCCCTGTCTCTGGCTTCACACTCAGACCCTGTCTCCCTGGATTGTCTCTGGCTCCACACTCTGACCCTGTCTCCCTGGCCCTGTCTCTGGCTCCACACTCAGACCTTGTCTCCCTGGATTGTCTCTGGCTCAACACTCAGACCCTGTCTCCCTGGACTGTCTCTGGCTCCCAACTCAGACCCTGTCTCCCTGGCCTGTCTCCGGCTCCACACTCAGACCCTGTCTCCCTGTCCTGTCTCTTACTCCACACTCAGAACCTGTTTCCCTGGATTGTCTCTGGCTCCACACTCAGACCCTGTCTTCCTGGATTGTCTCTGGCTCCAGACACAGACCCTGTCTCCCTGGCACTGTTCTGGCTGCTCACTCAGACCCTGTCTCCCTGGATTTTCTCTGGCTCCACACACAGACCCTGTATCCCTGGACTGTCTCTGGCTCCAGACACAGACCCTGTCTCCCTGGCCCTGTCTCTGGCTCCACTCTCAGACCCTGTCTCCCTGGATTGTCTCTGGCTCCACACTAGACCCTGTCTCCCTTGATTGTCTCTGGCTCCACACTCAGACCCTGTCTCCCTGGATTGTCTCTGGCTCCACACTCAGACCCTGTCTCCCTGGCCCTGTCTCTGGCTCCACACTCAGACCCTGTCTGCCTGGCCCTGTCTCTGGCTCCACACTCAGACCCTGTCTCCCTGGCCCTGTCTCTGGCTCCACACTCAGACCCTGTCTCTCTGGATTATCTCTGGCTCCACACTCAGACCCTGTCTTTCTGGCCCTGTCTCTGGCTTCACACTCAGACCCTGTCTCCCTGGATTGTCTCTGGCTCAACACTCAGACCCTGTCTCCCTGGCCTGTCTGTGGCTCCACACTCAGACCCTGTCTCCCTGGCCTGTCTCTGGCTCCACACTCAGACCGTGTCTCCCTGGTCTGTCTCTTACTCCACACTCAGAACCTGTTTCCCTGGATTGTCTCTGGCTCCAGACACAGACCCTGTCTCCCTGGCCCTGATCTGGCTCCACACTGAGACCCTGTCTCCCTGGATTTTCTCTGGCTCCACACTCAGACCCTGTCTCCCTGGCCCTGTCTCTGGCTCCACACACAGACCCTGTCTCCCTGGCCTTTCTCTGGCTCCACACTCAGACCCTGTCTCCCTGGATTTTCTCTGGCTCCACACTCAGACCCTGTCTCCCTGGCCTGTTTCTGGCTTCACACTCAGACCCTATCTCCCTGGACTGTCTCTGGCTCCACACTCAGACCCTGTCTCCCTGGCCTGTCTCTGGCTCCACACTCAGACCCTGTCTCCCTGGCCTGTCTCTGGCTCCACACTCAGATCCTGTCTCTCTGGATTGTCACTTACTCCACACTCAGACCCTGTCTCCCTGGCCTGTCTCTGGCTCCACACTCAGACCCTGTCTCCCTGGCCTGTCTCTGGCTCCACACTCAGACACTGTCTCCCTGGACTGTCTCTTGCTCCACACTCAGACCGTGTCTCCCTGGCCCTATCTCTGGCTCCACACTCAGATCCTGTCTCTCTGGATTGTCACTTACTCCACACTCAGACCCTGTCTCCCTGGCCTGTCTGTGGCTCCACACTCAGACCCTGTCTCCCTGGATTGTCTCTGGCTCCACACTCAGATCCTGTCTCCCTGGGTTGTCTCTGGCTCCACATTCAGACCCTGTCTCCCTGGCCTGTCTCTGGCTCCACACTCAGAACCTGTTTCCCTGGATTGTCTCTGGCTCCACACACAGACTCTGTCTCCCTGGCCTGTCTCTGGCTTCACACTCAGACCCTGTCTCCCTGTCCCTGTCTCTGGCTCCACACTCAGACCCTGTCTCCCTGGACTGTCTCTGGCTCCACACTCAGACCCTGTCTCCCTGGCCTGTCTCTGGCTCCACACTCAGACCCTGTCTCCCTGGCCTCTCTCTTGCTCCACACTCAGACCCTGTCTCCCTGGCCCTGTCTCTGGCTCCACACTCAGACCCTGTCTCCCTGGTATGTCTCTGGCTCCACACTCAGACCCTGTCTCCCTGGATTGTCTCTGAGTCCACACTCAGACCCTGTCTCCCTGGCCTGTTTCTGGCTTCACACTCGGACCCTATCTCCCTGGACTGTCTCTGGCTCCACACTCAGACCCTGTCTCCCTGTCCTGTCTCTGGCTCCACACTCAGACCCTGTCTCCCTGGCCTGTCTCTGGCTCCACACTCAGACCCTGTCTCCCTGGCCTGTCTCTGGCTCCACACACAGACCCTGTCTCCCTGGCCTGTCTCTGGCTCCACACACAGACCCTGTCTCCCTGGCCTGTCTCTGGCTCCACACTCAGACCCTGTCTCCCTGGCCTGTCTCTGGCTTCACACTCAGACCCTGTCTCCCTGGCCTTCTCTGGCTCCACGCTCAGACCCTGTCTCTCTGGCCCTGTTCTGGCTCCACACACAGACCCTGTCTCCCTGGCCCTGTCTCTGGCTCCACTCTCAGACCCTGTCTTCCTGGATTGTCTCTGGCTCCACACTCAGACCCTGTCTCCCTGGCCCTGTCTCTGGCTCCACACTCAGACCCTGTCTCCCTGGATTGTCTCTGGCTCCACACTCAGACCCTGTCTCCCTGGATTGTCTCTGGCTCCACACTCAGACCCTGTCTCCCTGGCCCTGTCTCTGGCTCCACACTCAGACCCTGTCACCCTGGCCTGTCTCTGGCTCCACACTCAGACCCTGTCTCCCTGGCCCTGTCTCTGGCTCCACCGTCAGACCCTGTCTCTCTGGATTATCTCTGGCTCCACACTCAGACCCTGTATTTCTGGCCCTGTCTCTGGCTTCACACTCAGACCCTGTCTCCCTGGATTGTCTCTGGCTCCACACTCTGACCCTGTCTCCCTGGCCCTGTCTCTGGCTCCACACTCAGACCTTGTCTCCCTGGATTGTCTCTGGCTCAACACTCAGACCCTGTCTCCCTGGACTGTCTCTGGCTCCCAACTCAGACCCTGTCTCCCTGGCCTGTCTCCGGCTCCACACTCAGACCCTGTCTCCCTGTCCTGTCTCTTACTCCACACTCAGAACCTGTTTCCCTGGATTGTCTCTGGCTCCACACTCAGACCCTGTCTTCCTGGATTGTCTCTGGCTCCAGACACAGACCCTGTCTCCCTGGCACTGTTCTGGCTGCTCACTCAGACCCTGTCTCCCTGGATTTTCTCTGGCTCCACACACAGACCCTGTATCCCTGGACTGTCTCTGGCTCCAGACACAGACCCTGTCTCCCTGGCCCTGTCTCTGGCTCCACTCTCAGACCCTGTCTCCCTGGATTGTCTCTGGCTCCACACTAGACCCTGTCTCCCTTGATTGTCTCTGGCTCCACACTCAGACCCTGTCTCCCTGGATTGTCTCTGGCTCCACACTCAGACCCTGTCTCCCTGGCCCTGTCTCTGGCTCCACACTCAGACCCTGTCTGCCTGGCCCTGTCTCTGGCTCCACACTCAGACCCTGTCTCCCTGGCCCTGTCTCTGGCTCCACACTCAGACCCTGTCTCTCTGGATTATCTCTGGCTCCACACTCAGACCCTGTCTTTCTGGCCCTGTCTCTGGCTTCACACTCAGACCCTGTCTCCCTGGATTGTCTCTGGCTCAACACTCAGACCCTGTCTCCCTGGCCTGTCTGTGGCTCCACACTCAGACCCTGTCTCCCTGGCCTGTCTCTGGCTCCACACTCAGACCGTGTCTCCCTGGTCTGTCTCTTACTCCACACTCAGAACCTGTTTCCCTGGATTGTCTCTGGCTCCAGACACAGACCCTGTCTCCCTGGCCCTGATCTGGCTCCACACTGAGACCCTGTCTCCCTGGATTTTCTCTGGCTCCACACTCAGACCCTGTCTCCCTGGCCCTGTCTCTGGCTCCACACACAGACCCTGTCTCCCTGGCCTTTCTCTGGCTCCACACTCAGACCCTGTCTCCCTGGATTTTCTCTGGCTCCACACTCAGACCCTGTCTCCCTGGCCTGTTTCTGGCTTCACACTCAGACCCTATCTCCCTGGACTGTCTCTGGCTCCACACTCAGACCCTGTCTCCCTGGCCTGTCTCTGGCTCCACACTCAGACCCTGTCTCCCTGGCCTGTCTCTGGCTCCACACTCAGACCCTGTCTCCCTGGCCTGTCTCTGGCTCCACACACAGACCCTGTCTCCCTGGCCTGTCTCAGGCTCCACACTCAGACCCTCTCTCCCTGGCCTGTCTCTGGCTCCACGCTCAGACCCTGTATCCCTGGCCTGTCTCTGGCTCCAAACTCAGACCCTGTCTCCCTGGACTGTCTTTGGCTCCACACTCAGACCCTGTATCCCTGGCCTGTCTCTGGCTCCACACTCAGACCCTGTCTCCCTGGCCTGTCTCTGGCTCCACACTCAGACCCTGTCTCCCTGGCCTGTCTCTGGCTCCAAACTCAGACCCTGTCTCCCTGGCCTGTCTCTGGCTCCACACTCAGACACTGTCTCCCTGGACTGTCTCTTGCTCCACACTCAGACCGTGTCTCCCTGGCCCTATCTCTGGCTCCACACTCAGACCCTGTCTCTCTGGATTATCTCTGGCTCCACACTCAGACCCTGTCTTTCTGGCCCTGTCTCTGGCTTCACACTCAGACCCTGTCTCCCTGGATTGTCTCTGGCTCTACACTCAGACCCTGTCTACCTGGCCTGTCTCTGGCTCCACACTCAGACCCTGTCTCCCTGGATTGTCTCTGGCTCCACACTCAGACCCTGTCTCCCTGGATTGTCTCTGGCTCAACACTCAGACCCTGTCTCTCTGGCCTGTCTCTGGCTCCACACTCAGACCCTGTCTCCATGGCCTGTCTCTTACTCCAAACTCAGAACCTGTTTCCCTGGATTGTCTCTGGCTCCACACAGAGACCCTGTCTCCCTGGCCTGTCTCTGGCTTCACACTCAGACCCTGTCTCCCTGGCCTGTCTCTGGCTCCACGCTCAGACACTGTCTCCCTGGCCTGTCTCTGGCTCCACACCCAGACCCTGTCTCGCTGGCCTGTCTCTGGATCCACATTCAGACCCTGTCTCCCTGGCCCTGTTCTGGCTCCACACTCAGACCCTGTCTCCCTGGATTGTCTCTGGCTCCACACTCAGACCCTGTCTCCCTGGATTGTCTCTGGCTCCACACTCAGACCCTGTCTCCCTGGCCTGTTTCTGGCTTCACACTCAGACCCTATCTCCCTGGACTGTCTCTGGCTCCACACTCAGAACCTGTCTCCCTGGCCTGTCTCTGGCTCCACACACAGACCCTGTCTCCCTGGCCTGTCTCTGGCTCCACACACAGACCCTGTCTCCCTGGCCTGTCTCTGGCTCCACACTCAGACCCTGTCTCCCTGGCCTGTCTCTGGCTCCACGCTCAGACCCTGTCTCCCTGGCCTGTCTCTGGCTCCAAACTCAGACCCTGTCTCCCTGGCCTGTCTCTGGCTCCACACTCAGACCCTGTCTCCCTGGCCTGTCTCTGGCTCCACACTCAGACCCTGTCTCCCCGGCCTGTCTCTGCCTCCAAACTCAGACCCTGTCTCCCAGGCCTGTCTCTGGCTCCACACTCAGACCCTGTCTCCCTGGACTGTCTCTGGCTCCACACTCAGACCCTGTCTCCCTGGCCTGTCTCTGGCTCCACACTCAGACACTGTCTCCCTGGACTGTCTCTTGCTCCACACTCAGACCGTGTCTCCCTGGCCCTATCTCTGGCTCCACACTCAGATCCTGTCTCTCTGGATTGTCACTTACTCCACACTCAGACCCTGTCTCCCTGGCCTGTCTGTGGCTCCACACTCAGACCCTGTCTCCCTGGATTGTCTCTGGCTCCACACTCAGATCCTGTCTCCCTGGGTTGTCTCTGGCTCCACATTCAGACCCTGTCTCCCTGGCCTGTCTCTGGCTCCACACTCAGAACCTGTTTCCCTGGATTGTCTCTGGCTCCACACACAGACTCTGTCTCCCTGGCCTGTCTCTGGCTTCACACTCAGACCCTGTCTCCCTGTCCCTGTCTCTGGCTCCACACTCAGACCCTGTCTCCCTGGACTGTCTCTGGCTCCACACTCAGACCCTGTCTCCCTGGCCTGTCTCTGGCTCCACACTCAGACCCTGTCTCCCTGGCCTCTCTCTTGCTCCACACTCAGACCCTGTCTCCCTGGCCCTGTCTCTGGCTCCACACTCAGACCCTGTCTCCCTGGTATGTCTCTGGCTCCACACTCAGACCCTGTCTCCCTGGATTGTCTCTGAGTCCACACTCAGACCCTGTCTCCCTGGCCTGTTTCTGGCTTCACACTCGGACCCTATCTCCCTGGACTGTCTCTGGCTCCACACTCAGACCCTGTCTCCCTGTCCTGTCTCTGGCTCCACACTCAGACCCTGTCTCCCTGGCCTGTCTCTGGCTCCACACTCAGACCCTGTCTCCCTGGCCTGTCTCTGGCTCCACACACAGACCCTGTCTCCCTGGCCTGTCTCTGGCTCCACACACAGACCCTGTCTCCCTGGCCTGTCTCTGGCTCCACACTCAGACCCTGTCTCCCTGGCCTGTCTCTGGCTTCACACTCAGACCCTGTCTCCCTGGCCTTCTCTGGCTCCACGCTCAGACCCTGTCTCTCTGGCCCTGTTCTGGCTCCACACACAGACCCTGTCTCCCTGGCCCTGTCTCTGGCTCCACTCTCAGACCCTGTCTTCCTGGATTGTCTCTGGCTCCACACTCAGACCCTGTCTCCCTGGCCCTGTCTCTGGCTCCACACTCAGACCCTGTCTCCCTGGATTGTCTCTGGCTCCACACTCAGACCCTGTCTCCCTGGATTGTCTCTGGCTCCACACTCAGACCCTGTCTCCCTGGCCCTGTCTCTGGCTCCACACTCAGACCCTGTCACCCTGGCCTGTCTCTGGCTCCACACTCAGACCCTGTCTCCCTGGCCCTGTCTCTGGCTCCACCGTCAGACCCTGTCTCTCTGGATTATCTCTGGCTCCACACTCAGACCCTGTATTTCTGGCCCTGTCTCTGGCTTCACACTCAGACCCTGTCTCCCTGGATTGTCTCTGGCTCCACACTCTGACCCTGTCTCCCTGGCCCTGTCTCTGGCTCCACACTCAGACCTTGTCTCCCTGGATTGTCTCTGGCTCAACACTCAGACCCTGTCTCCCTGGACTGTCTCTGGCTCCCAACTCAGACCCTGTCTCCCTGGCCTGTCTCCGGCTCCACACTCAGACCCTGTCTCCCTGTCCTGTCTCTTACTCCACACTCAGAACCTGTTTCCCTGGATTGTCTCTGGCTCCACACTCAGACCCTGTCTTCCTGGATTGTCTCTGGCTCCAGACACAGACCCTGTCTCCCTGGCACTGTTCTGGCTGCTCACTCAGACCCTGTCTCCCTGGATTTTCTCTGGCTCCACACACAGACCCTGTATCCCTGGACTGTCTCTGGCTCCAGACACAGACCCTGTCTCCCTGGCCCTGTCTCTGGCTCCACTCTCAGACCCTGTCTCCCTGGATTGTCTCTGGCTCCACACTAGACCCTGTCTCCCTTGATTGTCTCTGGCTCCACACTCAGACCCTGTCTCCCTGGATTGTCTCTGGCTCCACACTCAGACCCTGTCTCCCTGGCCCTGTCTCTGGCTCCACACTCAGACCCTGTCTGCCTGGCCCTGTCTCTGGCTCCACACTCAGACCCTGTCTCCCTGGCCCTGTCTCTGGCTCCACACTCAGACCCTGTCTCTCTGGATTATCTCTGGCTCCACACTCAGACCCTGTCTTTCTGGCCCTGTCTCTGGCTTCACACTCAGACCCTGTCTCCCTGGATTGTCTCTGGCTCAACACTCAGACCCTGTCTCCGTGGCCTGTCTGTGGCTCCACACTCAGACCCTGTCTCCCTGGCCTGTCTCTGGCTCCACACTCAGACCGTGTCTCCCTGGTCTGTCTCTTACTCCACACTCAGAACCTGTTTCCCTGGATTGTCTCTGGCTCCAGACACAGACCCTGTCTCCCTGGCCCTGATCTGGCTCCACACTGAGACCCTGTCTCCCTGGATTTTCTCTGGCTCCACACTCAGACCCTGTCTCCCTGGCCCTGTCTCTGGCTCCACACACAGACCCTGTCTCCCTGGCCTTTCTCTGGCTCCACACTCAGACCCTGTCTCCCTGGATTTTCTCTGGCTCCACACTCAGACCCTGTCTCCCTGGCCTGTTTCTGGCTTCACACTCAGACCCTATCTCCCTGGACTGTCTCTGGCTCCACACTCAGACCCTGTCTCCCTGGCCTGTCTCTGGCTCCACACTCAGACCCTGTCTCCCTGGCCTGTCTCTGGCTCCACACTCAGATCCTGTCTCTCTGGATTGTCACTTACTCCACACTCAGACCCTGTCTCCCTGGCCTGTCTCTGGCTCCACACTCAGACCCTGTCTCCCTGGCCTGTCTCTGGCTCCACACTCAGACACTGTCTCCCTGGACTGTCTCTTGCTCCACACTCAGACCGTGTCTCCCTGGCCCTATCTCTGGCTCCACACTCAGATCCTGTCTCTCTGGATTGTCACTTACTCCACACTCAGACCCTGTCTCCCTGGCCTGTCTGTGGCTCCACACTCAGACCCTGTCTCCCTGGATTGTCTCTGGCTCCACACTCAGATCCTGTCTCCCTGGGTTGTCTCTGGCTCCACATTCAGACCCTGTCTCCCTGGCCTGTCTCTGGCTCCACACTCAGAACCTGTTTCCCTGGATTGTCTCTGGCTCCACACACAGACTCTGTCTCCCTGGCCTGTCTCTGGCTTCACACTCAGACCCTGTCTCCCTGTCCCTGTCTCTGGCTCCACACTCAGACCCTGTCTCCCTGGACTGTCTCTGGCTCCACACTCAGACCCTGTCTCCCTGGCCTGTCTCTGGCTCCACACTCAGACCCTGTCTCCCTGGCCTCTCTCTTGCTCCACACTCAGACCCTGTCTCCCTGGCCCTGTCTCTGGCTCCACACTCAGACCCTGTCTCCCTGGTATGTCTCTGGCTCCACACTCAGACCCTGTCTCCCTGGATTGTCTCTGAGTCCACACTCAGACCCTGTCTCCCTGGCCTGTTTCTGGCTTCACACTCGGACCCTATCTCCCTGGACTGTCTCTGGCTCCACACTCAGACCCTGTCTCCCTGTCCTGTCTCTGGCTCCACACTCAGACCCTGTCTCCCTGGCCTGTCTCTGGCTCCACACTCAGACCCTGTCTCCCTGGCCTGTCTCTGGCTCCACACACAGACCCTGTCTCCCTGGCCTGTCTCTGGCTCCACACACAGACCCTGTCTCCCTGGCCTGTCTCTGGCTCCACACTCAGACCCTGTCTCCCTGGCCTGTCTCTGGCTTCACACTCAGACCCTGTCTCCCTGGCCTTCTCTGGCTCCACGCTCAGACCCTGTCTCTCTGGCCCTGTTCTGGCTCCACACACAGACCCTGTCTCCCTGGCCCTGTCTCTGGCTCCACTCTCAGACCCTGTCTTCCTGGATTGTCTCTGGCTCCACACTCAGACCCTGTCTCCCTGGCCCTGTCTCTGGCTCCACACTCAGACCCTGTCTCCCTGGATTGTCTCTGGCTCCACACTCAGACCCTGTCTCCCTGGATTGTCTCTGGCTCCACACTCAGACCCTGTCTCCCTGGCCCTGTCTCTGGCTCCACACTCAGACCCTGTCACCCTGGCCTGTCTCTGGCTCCACACTCAGACCCTGTCTCCCTGGCCCTGTCTCTGGCTCCACCGTCAGACCCTGTCTCTCTGGATTATCTCTGGCTCCACACTCAGACCCTGTATTTCTGGCCCTGTCTCTGGCTTCACACTCAGACCCTGTCTCCCTGGATTGTCTCTGGCTCCACACTCTGACCCTGTCTCCCTGGCCCTGTCTCTGGCTCCACACTCAGACCTTGTCTCCCTGGATTGTCTCTGGCTCAACACTCAGACCCTGTCTCCCTGGACTGTCTCTGGCTCCCAACTCAGACCCTGTCTCCCTGGCCTGTCTCCGGCTCCACACTCAGACCCTGTCTCCCTGTCCTGTCTCTTACTCCACACTCAGAACCTGTTTCCCTGGATTGTCTCTGGCTCCACACTCAGACCCTGTCTTCCTGGATTGTCTCTGGCTCCAGACACAGACCCTGTCTCCCTGGCACTGTTCTGGCTGCTCACTCAGACCCTGTCTCCCTGGATTTTCTCTGGCTCCACACACAGACCCTGTATCCCTGGACTGTCTCTGGCTCCAGACACAGACCCTGTCTCCCTGGCCCTGTCTCTGGCTCCACTCTCAGACCCTGTCTCCCTGGATTGTCTCTGGCTCCACACTAGACCCTGTCTCCCTTGATTGTCTCTGGCTCCACACTCAGACCCTGTCTCCCTGGATTGTCTCTGGCTCCACACTCAGACCCTGTCTCCCTGGCCCTGTCTCTGGCTCCACACTCAGACCCTGTCTGCCTGGCCCTGTCTCTGGCTCCACACTCAGACCCTGTCTCCCTGGCCCTGTCTCTGGCTCCACACTCAGACCCTGTCTCTCTGGATTATCTCTGGCTCCACACACAGACCCTGTCTTTCTGGCCCTGTCTCTGGCTTCACACTCAGACCCTGTCTCCCTGGATTGTCTCTGGCTCAACACTCAGACCCTGTCTCCCTGGCCTGTCTGTGGCTCCACACTCAGACCCTGTCTCCCTGGCCTGTCTCTGGCTCCACACTCAGACCGTGTCTCCCTGGTCTGTCTCTTACTCCACACTCAGAACCTGTTTCCCTGGATTGTCTCTGGCTCCAGACACAGACCCTGTCTCCCTGGCCCTGATCTGGCTCCACACTGAGACCCTGTCTCCCTGGATTTTCTCTGGCTCCACACTCAGACCCTGTCTCCCTGGCCCTGTCTCTGGCTCCACACACAGACCCTGTCTCCCTGGCCTTTCTCTGGCTCCACACTCAGACCCTGTCTCCCTGGATTTTCTCTGGCTCCACACTCAGACCCTGTCTCCCTGGCCTGTTTCTGGCTTCACACTCAGACCCTATCTCCCTGGACTGTCTCTGGCTCCACACTCAGACCCTGTCTCCCTGGCCTGTCTCTGGCTCCACACTCAGACCCTGTCTCCCTGGCCTGTCTCTGGCTCCACACTCAGACCCTGTCTCCCTGGCCTGTCTCTGGCTCCACACTCAGACCCTGTCTCCCTGGCCTGTCTCTGGCTCCACACTCAGACCCTGTCTCCCTGGCCTGTCTCTGGCTCCACACACAGACCCTGTCTCCCTGGCCTGTCTCAGGCTCCACACTCAGACCCTCTCTCCCTGGCCTGTCTCTGGCTCCACGCTCAGACCCTGTATCCCTGGCCTGTCTCTGGCTCCAAACTCAGACCCTGTCTCCCTGGACTGTCTTTGGCTCCACACTCAGACCCTGTATCCCTGGCCTGTCTCTGGCTCCACACTCAGACCCTGTCTCCCTGGCCTGTCTCTGGCTCCACACTCAGACCCTGTCTCCCTGGCCTGTCTCTGGCTCCAAACTCAGACCCTGTCTCCCTGGCCTGTCTCTGGCTCCACACTCAGACCCTGTCTCCCTGGCCTGTCTCTGGCTCCACACTCAGACCCTGTCTCCCCGGCCTGTCTCTGCCTCCAAACTCAGACCCTGTCTCCCTGGCCTGTCTCTGGCTCCACACTCAGACCCTGTCTCCCTGGACTGTCTCTGGCTCCACACTCAGACCCTGTCTCCCTGGCCCTGTCTCTGGCTCCACACTCAGATCCTGTCTCTCTGGATTGTCTCTTACTCCACACTGAGACCCTGTCTCCCTGGCCTGTCTCTGGCTCCACACTCAGACCCTGTCTTTCTGGCCCTGTCTCTGGCTTCACACTTAGACCCTGTCTCCCTGGATTGTCTCTGGCTCCACACTCTGACCCTGTATCCCTGGCCCTGTCTCTGGCTCCACACTCAGACCCTGTCTCCCTGTATTGTCTCTGGCTCCACACTCAGACCCTGTCTCCCTGGACTGTCTCTGGCTCCACACTCAGACCCTGTCTCCCTGGCCTGTCTCTGGCTCCACACTCAGACCCTGTCTCCCTGGCCTGTCTCTGGCTCCACACTCAGACCCTGTCTCCCAGGATTGTCTCTGGCTCCACACTCAGACCCTGTCTCCCTGGACTGTCTCTGGCTCCACACTCAGACCCTGTCTCCCTGGACTGTCTCTGGCTCCACACTCAGACCCTGTCTCCCTCGATTTTCTCTGGCTCCACACTCAGACCCTGTTTCCCTGTATTGTCTCTGGCTCCAGACACAGACCCTGTTTCCCTGGATTGTCTCTGGCTCCACAGACAGACCCTGTCTCCCTGTCTGTCTCTGGCTTCACACTCAGACCCTGTCTCCCTGGCCTGTCTCTGGCTCCACACTCAGACCTTGTCTCCTTGGCCTGTCTCTGGCACCACACTCAGACCATGTCTCCCTGGCCTGTCTCTGGCTCCACACTGAGACCCTGTCTCCCTGGATTGTCTCTGGCTCCACACTCAGACCCTGTCTCCCTGGCCCTGTCTCTGGCTCCACACTCAGACCCTGTCTGCCTGGCCCTGTCTACGGCTACACACTCAGACCCTGTCTCCCTGGCCCTGTCTCTGGCTCCACACTCAGACCCTGTCTCTCTGGATTATCTCTGGCTACACACTCAGACCCTGTATTTCTGGCCCTGTCTCTGGCTTCACACTCAGACCCTGTCTCCCTGGATTGTCTCTGGCTCCACACTCTGACCCTGTATCCCTGGCCCTGTCTCTGGCTCCACACTCAGACGCTGTCTCCCTGTATTGTCTCTGGCTCCACACTCAGACCCTGTCTCCCTGGACTGTCTCTGGCTCCACACTCAGACCCTGTCTCCCTGGCCTGTCTCTGGCTCCACACTCAGACCATGTCTCCCTGGATTGTCTCTGGCTCCACACTCAGATCCTGTCTCCCTGGGTTGTCTCTGGCTCCACACTCAGACCCTGTCTCCCTGGCCTGTCTCTGGCTCCACACTCAGACCCTGTATCCCTGGCCTGTCTCTTACTCCACACTCAGAACCTGTTTCCCTGGCCCTGTCTCTGGCTCCACACTCAGACCCTGTCTCCCTGGCCTGTCTCTGGTTCCACACTCAGACCCTGTCTTCCTGGATTGTCTCTGGCTCCACACTCAGACCCTGTCTACATGGCCTCTCTATGGCTCCACACTCAGACCCTGTCTCCCTGGCCTGTCTCTGGCTCCACACTCAGACCCTGTCTCCCTGGCCTGTCTCTGGCTCCAAACTCTGAACCTGTCTCCCTGGCCTGTCTCTGGCTCCACACTCAGACCCTGTCTCCCTGGCCTGTCTCTGGCTCCAAACTCAGACCATGTCTCCCTGGCATGTCTCTGGCTCCACACTCAGACACTGTCTCCCTGGATTGTCTCTGGCTGCACACTCAGACCCTGTCTCCCTGGATTGTCTCTGGCTCCACACTCAGAACCTGTCTTCCTGGATTGTCTCAGGCTCCACACTCAGACCCTGTCTCCCTGGCCCTGTCTCTGGCTCCACACTCAGACCCTGTCTCCCTGGCCTGTCTCTGGCTCCACACTCAGACCCTGTCTCCCTGGCCTGTCTCTGGCTCCACACTCAGACCCTGTCTCCCTGGCCTGTCTCTTACTCCACACTCAGAACCTGTTTCCCTGGATTGTCTCTGGCTCCACACTCAGACCCTGTCTCCCTGGCCTGTCTCTGGCTCCACACTCAGACCCTGTCTCCCTGGCCTGTCTCTTACTCCACACTCAGAACCTGTTTCCCTGGATTGTCTCTGGCTCCAGACACAGACCCTGTCTCCCTGGACCTGTTCTGGCTCCACACTCAGACCCTGTCTCCTTGGATTTTCTCTGGCTCCACACTCAGACCCTGTCTCCCTGGCCTGTCTCTGGCTCCACACTCAGACCCTGTCTCCCTGGCCTGTCTCTGCCTCCACACTCAGACCCTGTCTCCCTGGATTGTCTCTGGCTCCACACTCAGACCCTGTCTCCCTGGCCTGTCTCTGGTTCCACACTCAGACCCTGTCTCCCTGGCCTGTCTGTGGCTCCACACTCAGACCCTGTCTCCCTGGCCTGTCTCTGGCCTCACACACAGACCCTGTCTCCCTGGCCTGTCTCTGGCTCCACACTCAGACCCTGTCTCCCTGGCCTGTCTCTGGCTCCACGCTCAGACCCTGTCTCCCTGGCTTGTCTCTGGCTCCAAACTCAGACCCTGTCTCCCTGGCCTGTTTCTGGCTTCACACTCAGACCCTATCTCCCTGGCCTGTCTCTGGCTCCACACTCAGACCCTGTCTCCCTGGCCTGTCTCTGGCTCCACGCTCAGACCCTGTCTCCCTGGCCTGTCTCTGGCTCCAAACTCAGACCCTGTCTCCCTGGCCTGTCTCTGGCTATACACTCAGACCCTGTATCCCTGGCCTGTCTCTGGCTCCACACTCAGACCCTGTCTCCCTGGCCTGTCTCTGGCTCCACGCTCAGACCCTGTCTCCCTGGCCTGTCTCTGGCTCCAAACTCAGACCCTGTCTCCCTGGCCTGTCTCTGGCTCCACACTCCGACCCTGTCTCCCTGGCCTGTCTGTGGCTCCACACTCAGACCCTGTCTCCCTGGCCTGTCTCTGGCTCCAAACTCAGACCCTGTCTCCCTGGCCTGTCTCTGGCTCCACACTCAGACCCTGTCTCCCTGGACTGTCTCTGCTCCACACTCAGACCCTGTCTCCCTGGCCCTGTCTCTGGCTCCACACTCAGATCCTGTCTCTCTGGATTGTCTCTGACTGCACACTCAGACCCTCTCTCCCTGGCCTGTCTCTGGCTCCACACTCAGACCCTGTCTCCCTGGCCTGTCTGTGGCTCCACACTCAGACCCTGTCTCCCTGGATTGTCTCTGGCTCCACACTCAGAACCTGTTTCCCTGGATTGTCTCTGGCTCCAGACACAGACCCTGTCTCCCTGGACCTGTTCTGGCTCCACACTCAGACCCTGTCTCCTTGGATTTTCTCTGGCTCCACACTCAGACCCTGTCTCCCTGGCCTGTCTCTGGCTCCAAACTCAGACCCTGTCTCCCTGGACTGTCTCTGGCTCCAAACTCAGACCCTGTCTCCCTGGCCTGTCTCTGGCTCCACACTCAGACCCTGTCTCCCTGGCCTGTCTCTGGCTCCAAACTCAGACCCTGTCTCCCTGGCCTGTCTCTGGCTCCACACTCAGACCCTGTCTCCCTGGACTGTCTCTGGCTCCACACTCAGACCCTGTCTCCCTGGCCCTGTCTCTGGCTCCACACTCAGATCCTGTCTCTCTGGATTGTCTCTGGCTCCACACTCAGACCCTGTCTCCATGGATTGTCTCTGGCTCCACACTCAGACCCTGTCTCCCTGGCCTGTCTCTTACTCCACACTCAGAAACTGTTTCCCTGGATTGTCTCTGGCTCCACACACAGACCCTGTCTCCCTGGCCTGTCTCTGGCCTCACAATCAGACCCTGTCTCCCTGGCCTGTCTCTGGCTCCACCCTCAGACCCTGTATCCCTGGCCTGTCTCTGGCTCCACACTCAGACCCTGTCTCCCTGGCCTGTCTCTGGCTCCAAACTCAGACCCTGTCTCCCTGGCCCTGTCTCTGGCTCCACACTCAGACCCTGTCTCCCTAGACTATCTCTGGCTCCACACTCAGACCCTGTCTCCCTGGACTATCTCTGGCTCCACACTCAGACCCTGTCTCTCTGGATTGTCTCTGGATCCACACTCAGACCCTGTCTCCCTGGCCTGTCTCTGGCTCCACACTCAGACGCTGTCTCCCTGGCCTGTCTCTCGCTCCACACTCAGACCCTGTCTCCCTGGATTGTCTCTGGATGCACACTCAGACCCTGTCTCTCTGGCCCTGTCTCTGGCTCCACACTCAGACCCTGTCTCCCTGGCCTGTCTCTGGATCCACACTCAGACCCTGTCTCCCTGGACTGTCTCTGGCTCCACACTCACACCGTTTCTCCCTGGATTGTTTCTGGCTCCACACTCAGAACCTGTCTCGCTGGATTGTTTCTGGCTCCACACTCAGACCCTGTCTCTCTGGCCTGTCTCTGGCTCCACACTCAGACCCTGTCTCCCTGGACTGTCTCTGGCTCCACACTCAGACCCTGTCTCTCTGGATTGAATCTCGCTCCACACTCAGACCCTGTCTACCTGGCCTGTCTCTGGCTCCAACTCAGACCCTGTCTCTCTGGATTGTCTCTGGCTCCACACTCAGACCCTGTCTCCCTGGATTGTCTCTGGCTCCACACTCAGACACTGTCTCCCTGGCCAGGCTTTAGCTCCACACTCAGACCCTGTCTCTCTGGCCTGTCTCTGGCTCCACATCAGACGCTGTCTCCCTGGATTGTCTCTGGCTCCACACTCAGACCCTGTCTCCCTGGCCTGTCTCTGGCTCCACACTCAGACCCTGTCTCCCTGGATTGTCTCTGGCTCCACACTCAGACCCTGTCTCCCTGGATTGTCTCTGGCTCCACACTCAGACCCTGTCTCCCTGGATTGTCTCTGGCTCCACACTCAGACCCTGTCTCTCTGGCCTTTCTCTTGCTCCACATTCAGACCCTGTCTCCCTCGATTTTCTCTCGCTCCACACTCATACCCTGTCTCCCTGGACTGTCTCTGGCTCCAAACTCAGACCCTGTCTCCCTGGCCTGTCTCTGGCTCCACACTCAGACCCTTTCTCCCTGGACTGTCTCTGGCTCCAAACTCAGACCCTGTCTCCCTGGCCTGTCTCTGGCTCCACATTCAGACCTTGTCTCCCTGGCCTGTCTCTGGCTCCAAACTCAGACCCTGTCTCCCTGGATTGTCTCTGGCTCCACACTCAGACACTGTCTCTCTGGATTGTTTCTGGCTCCACACTCAGACCCTGTCTCTCTGGCCTGTCTCTCGCTCCACACTCAGACCCTGTCTCCCTGGCCTGTCTCTGGCTCCAAACTCAGACCCTGTCTCCCTGGATTGTCTATGGCTCCACACTCAGACCCTGTCTCCCTGGATTGTCTCTGGCTCCACACTCAGACCCTGTCTCTCTGGGCTGTCTCTGGCTCCACACTCAGACCCTGTCTCCCTGGCCTGTCTCTTACTCCACACTCAGAACCTGTTTCCCTGGATTCTCTCTGGCTCCACACACAGACCCTGTCTCCCTGGCCTGTCTCTGGCTTCACACTCAGACCCTGTCTCCCTGGCCTGTCTCTGGCTCCACGCTCAGACACTGTCTCCCTGGCCTGTCTCTGGCTCCAAACTCAGACCCTATCTCCCTGTCCCTGTCTCTGGCTCCACACTCAGACCCTGTATCCCTGGCCAGTCTCTGGCTTCACACTCAGACCCTGTCTCCCTGGCCTGTCTCTGGCTCCACACTCAGACCTTGTCTCCCTGGCCTGTCTGTGGCTCCACACTCAGACCCTGTCTCCCTGGCCTGTCTCTGGCTCCACACTCAGACCCTGTCTCCCTGGATTGTCTCTGGCTCCACACTCAGACCCTGTCTCCCTGGCCTGTCTGTGGCTCCACACTCAGACCCTGTCTCCCTGGATTGTCTCTGGCTCCACACTCAGATCCTGTCTCCCTGGGTTGTCTCTGGCTCCACATTCAGACCCTGTCTCCCTGGCCTGTCTCTGGCTCCAAACTCAGACCGTGTCTCCCTGGACTGTCTCTTACTCCACACTCAGAACCTGTTTCCCTGGATTGTCTCTGGCTCCACACACAGACTCTGTCTCCCTGGCCTGTCTCTGGCTTCACACTCAGACCCTGTCTCCCTGTCCCTGTCTCTGGCTCCACACTCAGACCCTGTCTCCCTGGCCTGTCTCTGGCTCCACACTCAGACCCTGTCTCCCTGGCCTCTCTCTGGCTCCACACTCAGACCCTGTCTCCCTGGCCCTGTCTCTGGCTCCACACTCAGACCCTGTCTCCCTGGCCTGTCTCTGGCTCCACACTCAGACCCTGTCTCCCTGGATTGTCTCTGGCTCCACACTCAGACCCTGTCTCCCTGGCCTGTTTCTGGCTTCACACTCGGACCCTATCTCCCTGGATTGTCTCTGGCTCCACACTCAGACCCTGTCTCCCTGGCCTGTCTCTGGCTCCACACTCAGACCCTGTCTCCCTGGCCTGTCTCTGGCTCCACACTCAGACCCTGTCTCCCTGGCCTGTCTCTGGCTCCACACACAGACCCTGTCTCCCTGGCCTGTCTCTGGCTCCACACACAGACCCTGTCTCCCTGGCCTGTCTCTGGCTCCACACTCAGACCCTGTCTCCCTGGCCTGTCTCTGGCTTCACACTCAGACCCTGTCTCCCTGGCCTTCTCTGGCTCCACGCTCAGACCCTGTCTCCCTGGCCTGTCTCTGGCTCCAAACTCAGACCCTGTCTCCCTGGCTTGTCTCTGGCTCCACACTCAGACCCTGTCTCCCTGGCCAGTCTCTGCCTCCAAACTCAGACCCTGTCTCCCTGGCCAGTCTCTGGCTTCACACTCAGACCCTGTCTCCCTGGCCTCTCTCTGGCTCCACGCTCAGACACTGTCTCCCTGGCCTGTCTCTGGCTCCACACTCAGACCCTGTCTCCCTGGCCCTGTTCTGGCTCCAAACTCAGACCCTGTCTCCCTGGCCTGTCTCTGGCTCCACACTCAGACCCTTTCTCCCTGGACTGTCTCTGGCTCCAAACTCAGACCCTGTCTCCCTGGCCTGTCTCTGGCTCCACATTCAGACCCTGTCTCCCTGGCCTGTCTCTGGCTCCACACTCAGACCCTGTCTCCCTGGCCTGTCTCTTACTCCACACTCAGAACCTGTTTCCCTGGATTCTCTCTGGCTCCACACACAGACCCTGTCTCCCTGGCCCTGTCTCTGGCTCCACTCTCAGACCCTGTCTTCCTGGATTGTCTCTGGCTCCACACTCAGACCCTGTCTCCCTGGACTGTCTCTGGCTCCACACTCAGACCATGTCTGCCTGGCCCTGTCTCTGGCTCCACACTCAGACCCTGTCTCCCTGGCCTGTCTCTGGCTCCACGCTCAGACACTGTCTCCCTGGCCTATCTCTGGCTCCAAACTCAGACCCTATCTCCCTGGCCTGTCTCTGGCTCCACACTCAGACCCTGTATCCCTGGCCAGTCTCTGGCTTCACACTCAGACCCTGTCTCCCTGGCCTGTCTCTGGCTCCACACTCAGACCTTGTCTCCTTGGCCTGTCTGTGGCTCCACACTCAGACCCTGTCTCCCTGGCCTGTCTCTGGCTCCACACTCAGACCCTGTCTCCCTGGATTGTCTCTGGCTCCACACTCAGACCCTGTCTCCCTGGCCTGTCTGTGGCTCCACACTCAGACCCTGTCTCCCTGGATTGTCTCTGGCTCCACACTCAGATCCTGTCTCCCTGGGTTGTCTCTGGCTCCACATTCAGACCCTGTCTCCCTGGCCTGTCTATGGCTCCACACTCAGACCCTATCTCCCTGGATTGTCTCTGGCTCCAGACACAGACCCTGTCTCCCTGGCCCTGATCTGGCTCCACACTGAGACCCTGTCTCCCTGGATTTTCTCTGGCTCCACACTCAGACCCTGTCTCCCTGGCCCTGTCTCTGGCTCCACACACAGACCCTGTCTCCCTGGCCTTTCTCTGGTTCCACACTCAGACCCTGTCTCCCTGTATTTTCTCTGGCTCCACACTCAGACCCTGTCTCCCTGGCCTGTTTCTGGCTTCACACTCAGACCCTATCTCCCTGGACTGTCTCTGGCTCCACACTCAGACCCTCTCTCCCTGGCCTGTCTCTGGCTCCACGCTCAGACCCTGTATCCCTGGCCTGTCTCTGGCTCCAAACTCAGACCGTGTCTCCCTGGACTGTCTCTGGCTCCACACTCAGACCCTGTATCCCTGGCCTGTCTCTGGCTCCACACTCAGACCCTGTCTCCCTGGCCTGTCTCTGGCTCCACACTCAGACCCTGTCTCCCTGGCCTGTCTCTGGCTCCACACTCAGACACTGTCTCCCTGGACTGTCTCTTGCTCCACACTCAGACCGTGTCTCCCTGGCCCTATCTCTGGCTCCACACTCAGATCCTGTCTCTCTGGATTGTCACTTACTCCACACTCAGACCCTGTCTCCCTGGCCTGTCTGTGGCTCCACACTCAGACCCTGTCTCCCTGGATTGTCTCTGGCTCCACACTCAGATCCTGTCTCCCTGGGTTGTCTCTGGCTCCACATTCAGACCCTGTCTCCCTGGCCTGTCTCTGGCTCCACACTCAGAACCTGTTTCCCTGGATTGTCTCTGGCTCCACACACAGACTCTGTCTCCCTGGCCTGTCTCTGGCTTCACACTCAGACCCTGTCTCCCTGTCCCTGTCTCTGGCTCCACACTCAGACCCTGTCTCCCTGGACTGTCTCTGGCTCCACACTCAGACCCTGTCTCCCTGGCCTGTCTCTGGCTCCACACTCAGACCCTGTCTCCCTGGCCTCTCTCTTGCTCCACACTCAGACCCTGTCTCCCTGGCCCTGTCTCTGGCTCCACACTCAGACCCTGTCTCCCTGGTATGTCTCTGGCTCCACACTCAGACCCTGTCTCCCTGGATTGTCTCTGAGTCCACACTCAGACCCTGTCTCCCTGGCCTGTTTCTGGCTTCACACTCGGACCCTATCTCCCTGGACTGTCTCTGGCTCCACACTCAGACCCTGTCTCCCTGTCCTGTCTCTGGCTCCACACTCAGACCCTGTCTCCCTGGCCTGTCTCTGGCTCCACACTCAGACCCTGTCTCCCTGGCCTGTCTCTGGCTCCACACACAGACCCTGTCTCCCTGGCCTGTCTCTGGCTCCACACACAGACCCTGTCTCCCTGGCCTGTCTCTGGCTCCACACTCAGACCCTGTCTCCCTGGCCTGTCTCTGGCTTCACACTCAGACCCTGTCTCCCTGGCCTTCTCTGGCTCCACGCTCAGACCCTGTCTCTCTGGCCCTGTTCTGGCTCCACACACAGACCCTGTCTCCCTGGCCCTGTCTCTGGCTCCACTCTCAGACCCTGTCTTCCTGGATTGTCTCTGGCTCCACACTCAGACCCTGTCTCCCTGGCCCTGTCTCTGGCTCCACACTCAGACCCTGTCTCCCTGGATTGTCTCTGGCTCCACACTCAGACCCTGTCTCCCTGGATTGTCTCTGGCTCCACACTCAGACCCTGTCTCCCTGGCCCTGTCTCTGGCTCCACACTCAGACCCTGTCACCCTGGCCTGTCTCTGGCTCCACACTCAGACCCTGTCTCCCTGGCCCTGTCTCTGGCTCCACCGTCAGACCCTGTCTCTCTGGATTATCTCTGGCTCCACACTCAGACCCTGTATTTCTGGCCCTGTCTCTGGCTTCACACTCAGACCCTGTCTCCCTGGATTGTCTCTGGCTCCACACTCTGACCCTGTCTCCCTGGCCCTGTCTCTGGCTCCACACTCAGACCTTGTCTCCCTGGATTGTCTCTGGCTCAACACTCAGACCCTGTCTCCCTGGACTGTCTCTGGCTCCCAACTCAGACCCTGTCTCCCTGGCCTGTCTCCGGCTCCACACTCAGACCCTGTCTCCCTGTCCTGTCTCTTACTCCACACTCAGAACCTGTTTCCCTGGATTGTCTCTGGCTCCACACTCAGACCCTGTCTTCCTGGATTGTCTCTGGCTCCAGACACAGACCCTGTCTCCCTGGCACTGTTCTGGCTGCTCACTCAGACCCTGTCTCCCTGGATTTTCTCTGGCTCCACACACAGACCCTGTATCCCTGGACTGTCTCTGGCTCCAGACACAGACCCTGTCTCCCTGGCCCTGTCTCTGGCTCCACTCTCAGACCCTGTCTCCCTGGATTGTCTCTGGCTCCACACTAGACCCTGTCTCCCTTGATTGTCTCTGGCTCCACACTCAGACCCTGTCTCCCTGGATTGTCTCTGGCTCCACACTCAGACCCTGTCTCCCTGGCCCTGTCTCTGGCTCCACACTCAGACCCTGTCTGCCTGGCCCTGTCTCTGGCTCCACACTCAGACCCTGTCTCCCTGGCCCTGTCTCTGGCTCCACACTCAGACCCTGTCTCTCTGGATTATCTCTGGCTCCACACTCAGACCCTGTCTTTCTGGCCCTGTCTCTGGCTTCACACTCAGACCCTGTCTCCCTGGATTGTCTCTGGCTCAACACTCAGACCCTGTCTCCCTGGCCTGTCTGTGGCTCCACACTCAGACCCTGTCTCCCTGGCCTGTCTCTGGCTCCACACTCAGACCGTGTCTCCCTGGTCTGTCTCTTACTCCACACTCAGAACCTGTTTCCCTGGATTGTCTCTGGCTCCAGACACAGACCCTGTCTCCCTGGCCCTGATCTGGCTCCACACTGAGACCCTGTCTCCCTGGATTTTCTCTGGCTCCACACTCAGACCCTGTCTCCCTGGCCCTGTCTCTGGCTCCACACACAGACCCTGTCTCCCTGGCCTTTCTCTGGCTCCACACTCAGACCCTGTCTCCCTGGATTTTCTCTGGCTCCACACTCAGACCCTGTCTCCCTGGCCTGTTTCTGGCTTCACACTCAGACCCTATCTCCCTGGACTGTCTCTGGCTCCACACTCAGACCCTGTCTCCCTGGCCTGTCTCTGGCTCCACACTCAGACCCTGTCTCCCTGGCCTGTCTCTGGCTCCACACTCAGATCCTGTCTCTCTGGATTGTCACTTACTCCACACTCAGACCCTGTCTCCCTGGCCTGTCTCTGGCTCCACACTCAGACCCTGTCTCCCTGGCCTGTCTCTGGCTCCACACTCAGACACTGTCTCCCTGGACTGTCTCTTGCTCCACACTCAGACCGTGTCTCCCTGGCCCTATCTCTGGCTCCACACTCAGATCCTGTCTCTCTGGATTGTCACTTACTCCACACTCAGACCCTGTCTCCCTGGCCTGTCTGTGGCTCCACACTCAGACCCTGTCTCCCTGGATTGTCTCTGGCTCCACACTCAGATCCTGTCTCCCTGGGTTGTCTCTGGCTCCACATTCAGACCCTGTCTCCCTGGCCTGTCTCTGGCTCCACACTCAGAACCTGTTTCCCTGGATTGTCTCTGGCTCCACACACAGACTCTGTCTCCCTGGCCTGTCTCTGGCTTCACACTCAGACCCTGTCTCCCTGTCCCTGTCTCTGGCTCCACACTCAGACCCTGTCTCCCTGGACTGTCTCTGGCTCCACACTCAGACCCTGTCTCCCTGGCCTGTCTCTGGCTCCACACTCAGACCCTGTCTCCCTGGCCTCTCTCTTGCTCCACACTCAGACCCTGTCTCCCTGGCCCTGTCTCTGGCTCCACACTCAGACCCTGTCTCCCTGGTATGTCTCTGGCTCCACACTCAGACCCTGTCTCCCTGGATTGTCTCTGAGTCCACACTCAGACCCTGTCTCCCTGGCCTGTTTCTGGCTTCACACTCGGACCCTATCTCCCTGGACTGTCTCTGGCTCCACACTCAGACCCTGTCTCCCTGTCCTGTCTCTGGCTCCACACTCAGACCCTGTCTCCCTGGCCTGTCTCTGGCTCCACACTCAGACCCTGTCTCCCTGGCCTGTCTCTGGCTCCACACACAGACCCTGTCTCCCTGGCCTGTCTCTGGCTCCACACACAGACCCTGTCTCCCTGGCCTGTCTCTGGCTCCACACTCAGACCCTGTCTCCCTGGCCTGTCTCTGGCTTCACACTCAGACCCTGTCTCCCTGGCCTTCTCTGGCTCCACGCTCAGACCCTGTCTCTCTGGCCCTGTTCTGGCTCCACACACAGACCCTGTCTCCCTGGCCCTGTCTCTGGCTCCACTCTCAGACCCTGTCTTCCTGGATTGTCTCTGGCTCCACACTCAGACCCTGTCTCCCTGGCCCTGTCTCTGGCTCCACACTCAGACCCTGTCTCCCTGGATTGTCTCTGGCTCCACACTCAGACCCTGTCTCCCTGGATTGTCTCTGGCTCCACACTCAGACCCTGTCTCCCTGGCCCTGTCTCTGGCTCCACACTCAGACCCTGTCACCCTGGCCTGTCTCTGGCTCCACACTCAGACCCTGTCTCCCTGGCCCTGTCTCTGGCTCCACCGTCAGACCCTGTCTCTCTGGATTATCTCTGGCTCCACACTCAGACCCTGTATTTCTGGCCCTGTCTCTGGCTTCACACTCAGACCCTGTCTCCCTGGATTGTCTCTGGCTCCACACTCTGACCCTGTCTCCCTGGCCCTGTCTCTGGCTCCACACTCAGACCTTGTCTCCCTGGATTGTCTCTGGCTCAACACTCAGACCCTGTCTCCCTGGACTGTCTCTGGCTCCCAACTCAGACCCTGTCTCCCTGGCCTGTCTCCGGCTCCACACTCAGACCCTGTCTCCCTGTCCTGTCTCTTACTCCACACTCAGAACCTGTTTCCCTGGATTGTCTCTGGCTCCACACTCAGACCCTGTCTTCCTGGATTGTCTCTGGCTCCAGACACAGACCCTGTCTCCCTGGCACTGTTCTGGCTGCTCACTCAGACCCTGTCTCCCTGGATTTTCTCTGGCTCCACACACAGACCCTGTATCCCTGGACTGTCTCTGGCTCCAGACACAGACCCTGTCTCCCTGGCCCTGTCTCTGGCTCCACTCTCAGACCCTGTCTCCCTGGATTGTCTCTGGCTCCACACTAGACCCTGTCTCCCTTGATTGTCTCTGGCTCCACACTCAGACCCTGTCTCCCTGGATTGTCTCTGGCTCCACACTCAGACCCTGTCTCCCTGGCCCTGTCTCTGGCTCCACACTCAGACCCTGTCTGCCTGGCCCTGTCTCTGGCTCCACACTCAGACCCTGTCTCCCTGGCCCTGTCTCTGGCTCCACACTCAGACCCTGTCTCTCTGGATTATCTCTGGCTCCACACTCAGACCCTGTCTTTCTGGCCCTGTCTCTGGCTTCACACTCAGACCCTGTCTCCCTGGATTGTCTCTGGCTCAACACTCAGACCCTGTCTCCCTGGCCTGTCTGTGGCTCCACACTCAGACCCTGTCTCCCTGGCCTGTCTCTGGCTCCACACTCAGACCGTGTCTCCCTGGTCTGTCTCTTACTCCACACTCAGAACCTGTTTCCCTGGATTGTCTCTGGCTCCAGACACAGACCCTGTCTCCCTGGCCCTGATCTGGCTCCACACTGAGACCCTGTCTCCCTGGATTTTCTCTGGCTCCACACTCAGACCCTGTCTCCCTGGCCCTGTCTCTGGCTCCACACACAGACCCTGTCTCCCTGGCCTTTCTCTGGCTCCACACTCAGACCCTGTCTCCCTGGATTTTCTCTGGCTCCACACTCAGACCCTGTCTCCCTGGCCTGTTTCTGGCTTCACACTCAGACCCTATCTCCCTGGACTGTCTCTGGCTCCACACTCAGACCCTGTCTCCCTGGCCTGTCTCTGGCTCCACACTCAGACCCTGTCTCCCTGGCCTGTCTCTGGCTCCACACTCAGACCCTGTCTCCCTGGCCTGTCTCTGGCTCCACACACAGACCCTGTCTCCCTGGCCTGTCTCAGGCTCCACACTCAGACCCTCTCTCCCTGGCCTGTCTCTGGCTCCACGCTCAGACCCTGTATCCCTGGCCTGTCTCTGGCTCCAAACTCAGACCCTGTCTCCCTGGACTGTCTTTGGCTCCACACTCAGACCCTGTATCCCTGGCCTGTCTCTGGCTCCACACTCAGACCCTGTCTCCCTGGCCTGTCTCTGGCTCCACACTCAGACCCTGTCTCCCTGGCCTGTCTCTGGCTCCAAACTCAGACCCTGTCTCCCTGGCCTGTCTCTGGCTCCACACTCAGACACTGTCTCCCTGGACTGTCTCTTGCTCCACACTCAGACCGTGTCTCCCTGGCCCTATCTCTGGCTCCACACTCAGACCCTGTCTCTCTGGATTATCTCTGGCTCCACACTCAGACCCTGTCTTTCTGGCCCTGTCTCTGGCTTCACACTCAGACCCTGTCTCCCTGGATTGTCTCTGGCTCTACACTCAGACCCTGTCTACCTGGCCTGTCTCTGGCTCCACACTCAGACCCTGTCTCCCTGGATTGTCTCTGGCTCCACACTCAGACCCTGTCTCCCTGGATTGTCTCTGGCTCAACACTCAGACCCTGTCTCTCTGGCCTGTCTCTGGCTCCACACTCAGACCCTGTCTCCATGGCCTGTCTCTTACTCCAAACTCAGAACCTGTTTCCCTGGATTGTCTCTGGCTCCACACAGAGACCCTGTCTCCCTGGCCTGTCTCTGGCTTCACACTCAGACCCTGTCTCCCTGGCCTGTCTCTGGCTCCACGCTCAGACACTGTCTCCCTGGCCTGTCTCTGGCTCCACACCCAGACCCTGTCTCGCTGGCCTGTCTCTGGATCCACATTCAGACCCTGTCTCCCTGGCCCTGTTCTGGCTCCACACTCAGACCCTGTCTCCCTGGATTGTCTCTGGCTCCACACTCAGACCCTGTCTCCCTGGATTGTCTCTGGCTCCACACTCAGACCCTGTCTCCCTGGCCTGTTTCTGGCTTCACACTCAGACCCTATCTCCCTGGACTGTCTCTGGCTCCACACTCAGAACCTGTCTCCCTGGCCTGTCTCTGGCTCCACACACAGACCCTGTCTCCCTGGCCTGTCTCTGGCTCCACACACAGACCCTGTCTCCCTGGCCTGTCTCTGGCTCCACACTCAGACCCTGTCTCCCTGGCCTGTCTCTGGCTCCACGCTCAGACCCTGTCTCCCTGGCCTGTCTCTGGCTCCAAACTCAGACCCTGTCTCCCTGGCCTGTCTCTGGCTCCACACTCAGACCCTGTCTCCCTGGCCTGTCTCTGGCTCCACACTCAGACCCTGTCTCCCCGGCCTGTCTCTGCCTCCAAACTCAGACCCTGTCTCCCAGGCCTGTCTCTGGCTCCACACTCAGACCCTGTCTCCCTGGACTGTCTCTGGCTCCACACTCAGACCCTGTCTCCCTGGCCTGTCTCTGGCTCCACACTCAGACACTGTCTCCCTGGACTGTCTCTTGCTCCACACTCAGACCGTGTCTCCCTGGCCCTATCTCTGGCTCCACACTCAGATCCTGTCTCTCTGGATTGTCACTTACTCCACACTCAGACCCTGTCTCCCTGGCCTGTCTGTGGCTCCACACTCAGACCCTGTCTCCCTGGATTGTCTCTGGCTCCACACTCAGATCCTGTCTCCCTGGGTTGTCTCTGGCTCCACATTCAGACCCTGTCTCCCTGGCCTGTCTCTGGCTCCACACTCAGAACCTGTTTCCCTGGATTGTCTCTGGCTCCACACACAGACTCTGTCTCCCTGGCCTGTCTCTGGCTTCACACTCAGACCCTGTCTCCCTGTCCCTGTCTCTGGCTCCACACTCAGACCCTGTCTCCCTGGACTGTCTCTGGCTCCACACTCAGACCCTGTCTCCCTGGCCTGTCTCTGGCTCCACACTCAGACCCTGTCTCCCTGGCCTCTCTCTTGCTCCACACTCAGACCCTGTCTCCCTGGCCCTGTCTCTGGCTCCACACTCAGACCCTGTCTCCCTGGTATGTCTCTGGCTCCACACTCAGACCCTGTCTCCCTGGATTGTCTCTGAGTCCACACTCAGACCCTGTCTCCCTGGCCTGTTTCTGGCTTCACACTCGGACCCTATCTCCCTGGACTGTCTCTGGCTCCACACTCAGACCCTGTCTCCCTGTCCTGTCTCTGGCTCCACACTCAGACCCTGTCTCCCTGGCCTGTCTCTGGCTCCACACTCAGACCCTGTCTCCCTGGCCTGTCTCTGGCTCCACACACAGACCCTGTCTCCCTGGCCTGTCTCTGGCTCCACACACAGACCCTGTCTCCCTGGCCTGTCTCTGGCTCCACACTCAGACCCTGTCTCCCTGGCCTGTCTCTGGCTTCACACTCAGACCCTGTCTCCCTGGCCTTCTCTGGCTCCACGCTCAGACCCTGTCTCTCTGGCCCTGTTCTGGCTCCACACACAGACCCTGTCTCCCTGGCCCTGTCTCTGGCTCCACTCTCAGACCCTGTCTTCCTGGATTGTCTCTGGCTCCACACTCAGACCCTGTCTCCCTGGCCCTGTCTCTGGCTCCACACTCAGACCCTGTCTCCCTGGATTGTCTCTGGCTCCACACTCAGACCCTGTCTCCCTGGATTGTCTCTGGCTCCACACTCAGACCCTGTCTCCCTGGCCCTGTCTCTGGCTCCACACTCAGACCCTGTCACCCTGGCCTGTCTCTGGCTCCACACTCAGACCCTGTCTCCCTGGCCCTGTCTCTGGCTCCACCGTCAGACCCTGTCTCTCTGGATTATCTCTGGCTCCACACTCAGACCCTGTATTTCTGGCCCTGTCTCTGGCTTCACACTCAGACCCTGTCTCCCTGGATTGTCTCTGGCTCCACACTCTGACCCTGTCTCCCTGGCCCTGTCTCTGGCTCCACACTCAGACCTTGTCTCCCTGGATTGTCTCTGGCTCAACACTCAGACCCTGTCTCCCTGGACTGTCTCTGGCTCCCAACTCAGACCCTGTCTCCCTGGCCTGTCTCCGGCTCCACACTCAGACCCTGTCTCCCTGTCCTGTCTCTTACTCCACACTCAGAACCTGTTTCCCTGGATTGTCTCTGGCTCCACACTCAGACCCTGTCTTCCTGGATTGTCTCTGGCTCCAGACACAGACCCTGTCTCCCTGGCACTGTTCTGGCTGCTCACTCAGACCCTGTCTCCCTGGATTTTCTCTGGCTCCACACACAGACCCTGTATCCCTGGACTGTCTCTGGCTCCAGACACAGACCCTGTCTCCCTGGCCCTGTCTCTGGCTCCACTCTCAGACCCTGTCTCCCTGGATTGTCTCTGGCTCCACACTAGACCCTGTCTCCCTTGATTGTCTCTGGCTCCACACTCAGACCCTGTCTCCCTGGATTGTCTCTGGCTCCACACTCAGACCCTGTCTCCCTGGCCCTGTCTCTGGCTCCACACTCAGACCCTGTCTGCCTGGCCCTGTCTCTGGCTCCACACTCAGACCCTGTCTCCCTGGCCCTGTCTCTGGCTCCACACTCAGACCCTGTCTCTCTGGATTATCTCTGGCTCCACACTCAGACCCTGTCTTTCTGGCCCTGTCTCTGGCTTCACACTCAGACCCTGTCTCCCTGGATTGTCTCTGGCTCAACACTCAGACCCTGTCTCCGTGGCCTGTCTGTGGCTCCACACTCAGACCCTGTCTCCCTGGCCTGTCTCTGGCTCCACACTCAGACCGTGTCTCCCTGGTCTGTCTCTTACTCCACACTCAGAACCTGTTTCCCTGGATTGTCTCTGGCTCCAGACACAGACCCTGTCTCCCTGGCCCTGATCTGGCTCCACACTGAGACCCTGTCTCCCTGGATTTTCTCTGGCTCCACACTCAGACCCTGTCTCCCTGGCCCTGTCTCTGGCTCCACACACAGACCCTGTCTCCCTGGCCTTTCTCTGGCTCCACACTCAGACCCTGTCTCCCTGGATTTTCTCTGGCTCCACACTCAGACCCTGTCTCCCTGGCCTGTTTTTGGCTTCACACTCAGACCCTATCTCCCTGGACTGTCTCTGGCTCCACACTCAGACCCTGTCTCCCTGGCCTGTCTCTGGCTCCACACTCAGACCCTGTCTCCCTGGCCTGTCTCTGGCTCCACACTCAGATCCTGTCTCTCTGGATTGTCACTTACTCCACACTCAGACCCTGTCTCCCTGGCCTGTCTCTGGCTCCACACTCAGACCCTGTCTCCCTGGCCTGTCTCTGGCTCCACACTCAGACACTGTCTCCCTGGACTGTCTCTTGCTCCACACTCAGACCGTGTCTCCCTGGCCCTATCTCTGGCTCCACACTCAGATCCTGTCTCTCTGGATTGTCACTTACTCCACACTCAGACCCTGTCTCCCTGGCCTGTCTGTGGCTCCACACTCAGACCCTGTCTCCCTGGATTGTCTCTGGCTCCACACTCAGATCCTGTCTCCCTGGGTTGTCTCTGGCTCCACATTCAGACCCTGTCTCCCTGGCCTGTCTCTGGCTCCACACTCAGAACCTGTTTCCCTGGATTGTCTCTGGCTCCACACACAGACTCTGTCTCCCTGGCCTGTCTCTGGCTTCACACTCAGACCCTGTCTCCCTGTCCCTGTCTCTGGCTCCACACTCAGACCCTGTCTCCCTGGACTGTCTCTGGCTCCACACTCAGACCCTGTCTCCCTGGCCTGTCTCTGGCTCCACACTCAGACCCTGTCTCCCTGGCCTCTCTCTTGCTCCACACTCAGACCCTGTCTCCCTGGCCCTGTCTCTGGCTCCACACTCAGACCCTGTCTCCCTGGTATGTCTCTGGCTCCACACTCAGACCCTGTCTCCCTGGATTGTCTCTGAGTCCACACTCAGACCCTGTCTCCCTGGCCTGTTTCTGGCTTCACACTCGGACCCTATCTCCCTGGACTGTCTCTGGCTCCACACTCAGACCCTGTCTCCCTGTCCTGTCTCTGGCTCCACACTCAGACCCTGTCTCCCTGGCCTGTCTCTGGCTCCACACTCAGACCCTGTCTCCCTGGCCTGTCTCTGGCTCCACACACAGACCCTGTCTCCCTGGCCTGTCTCTGGCTCCACACACAGACCCTGTCTCCCTGGCCTGTCTCTGGCTCCACACTCAGACCCTGTCTCCCTGGCCTGTCTCTGGCTTCACACTCAGACCCTGTCTCCCTGGCCTTCTCTGGCTCCACGCTCAGACCCTGTCTCTCTGGCCCTGTTCTGGCTCCACACACAGACCCTGTCTCCCTGGCCCTGTCTCTGGCTCCACTCTCAGACCCTGTCTTCCTGGATTGTCTCTGGCTCCACACTCAGACCCTGTCTCCCTGGCCCTGTCTCTGGCTCCACACTCAGACCCTGTCTCCCTGGATTGTCTCTGGCTCCACACTCAGACCCTGTCTCCCTGGATTGTCTCTGGCTCCACACTCAGACCCTGTCTCCCTGGCCCTGTCTCTGGCTCCACACTCAGACCCTGTCACCCTGGCCTGTCTCTGGCTCCACACTCAGACCCTGTCTCCCTGGCCCTGTCTCTGGCTCCACCGTCAGACCCTGTCTCTCTGGATTATCTCTGGCTCCACACTCAGACCCTGTATTTCTGGCCCTGTCTCTGGCTTCACACTCAGACCCTGTCTCCCTGGATTGTCTCTGGCTCCACACTCTGACCCTGTCTCCCTGGCCCTGTCTCTGGCTCCACACTCAGACCTTGTCTCCCTGGATTGTCTCTGGCTCAACACTCAGACCCTGTCTCCCTGGACTGTCTCTGGCTCCCAACTCAGACCCTGTCTCCCTGGCCTGTCTCCGGCTCCACACTCAGACCCTGTCTCCCTGTCCTGTCTCTTACTCCACACTCAGAACCTGTTTCCCTGGATTGTCTCTGGCTCCACACTCAGACCCTGTCTTCCTGGATTGTCTCTGGCTCCAGACACAGACCCTGTCTCCCTGGCACTGTTCTGGCTGCTCACTCAGACCCTGTCTCCCTGGATTTTCTCTGGCTCCACACACAGACCCTGTATCCCTGGACTGTCTCTGGCTCCAGACACAGACCCTGTCTCCCTGGCCCTGTCTCTGGCTCCACTCTCAGACCCTGTCTCCCTGGATTGTCTCTGGCTCCACACTAGACCCTGTCTCCCTTGATTGTCTCTGGCTCCACACTCAGACCCTGTCTCCCTGGATTGTCTCTGGCTCCACACTCAGACCCTGTCTCCCTGGCCCTGTCTCTGGCTCCACACTCAGACCCTGTCTGCCTGGCCCTGTCTCTGGCTCCACACTCAGACCCTGTCTCCCTGGCCCTGTCTCTGGCTCCACACTCAGACCCTGTCTCTCTGGATTATCTCTGGCTCCACACACAGACCCTGTCTTTCTGGCCCTGTCTCTGGCTTCACACTCAGACCCTGTCTCCCTGGATTGTCTCTGGCTCAACACTCAGACCCTGTCTCCCTGGCCTGTCTGTGGCTCCACACTCAGACCCTGTCTCCCTGGCCTGTCTCTGGCTCCACACTCAGACCGTGTCTCCCTGGTCTGTCTCTTACTCCACACTCAGAACCTGTTTCCCTGGATTGTCTCTGGCTCCAGACACAGACCCTGTCTCCCTGGCCCTGATCTGGCTCCACACTGAGACCCTGTCTCCCTGGATTTTCTCTGGCTCCACACTCAGACCCTGTCTCCCTGGCCCTGTCTCTGGCTCCACACACAGACCCTGTCTCCCTGGCCTTTCTCTGGCTCCACACTCAGACCCTGTCTCCCTGGATTTTCTCTGGCTCCACACTCAGACCCTGTCTCCCTGGCCTGTTTCTGGCTTCACACTCAGACCCTATCTCCCTGGACTGTCTCTGGCTCCACACTCAGACCCTGTCTCCCTGGCCTGTCTCTGGCTCCACACTCAGACCCTGTCTCCCTGGCCTGTCTCTGGCTCCACACTCAGACCCTGTCTCCCTGGCCTGTCTCTGGCTCCACACTCAGACCCTGTCTCCCTGGCCTGTCTCTGGCTCCACACTCAGACCCTGTCTCCCTGGCCTGTCTCTGGCTCCACACACAGACCCTGTCTCCCTGGCCTGTCTCAGGCTCCACACTCAGACCCTCTCTCCCTGGCCTGTCTCTGGCTCCACGCTCAGACCCTGTATCCCTGGCCTGTCTCTGGCTCCAAACTCAGACCCTGTCTCCCTGGACTGTCTTTGGCTCCACACTCAGACCCTGTATCCCTGGCCTGTCTCTGGCTCCACACTCAGACCCTGTCTCCCTGGCCTGTCTCTGGCTCCACACTCAGACCCTGTCTCCCTGGCCTGTCTCTGGCTCCAAACTCAGACCCTGTCTCCCTGGCCTGTCTCTGGCTCCACACTCAGACCCTGTCTCCCTGGCCTGTCTCTGGCTCCACACTCAGACCCTGTCTCCCCGGCCTGTCTCTGCCTCCAAACTCAGACCCTGTCTCCCTGGCCTGTCTCTGGCTCCACACTCAGACCCTGTCTCCCTGGACTGTCTCTGGCTCCACACTCAGACCCTGTCTCCCTGGCCCTGTCTCTGGCTCCACACTCAGATCCTGTCTCTCTGGATTGTCTCTTACTCCACACTGAGACCCTGTCTCCCTGGCCTGTCTCTGGCTCCACACTCAGACCCTGTCTTTCTGGCCCTGTCTCTGGCTTCACACTTAGACCCTGTCTCCCTGGATTGTCTCTGGCTCCACACTCTGACCCTGTATCCCTGGCCCTGTCTCTGGCTCCACACTCAGACCCTGTCTCCCTGTATTGTCTCTGGCTCCACACTCAGACCCTGTCTCCCTGGACTGTCTCTGGCTCCACACTCAGACCCTGTCTCCCTGGCCTGTCTCTGGCTCCACACTCAGACCCTGTCTCCCTGGCCTGTCTCTGGCTCCACACTCAGACCCTGTCTCCCAGGATTGTCTCTGGCTCCACACTCAGACCCTGTCTCCCTGGACTGTCTCTGGCTCCACACTCAGACCCTGTCTCCCTGGACTGTCTCTGGCTCCACACTCAGACCCTGTCTCCCTCGATTTTCTCTGGCTCCACACTCAGACCCTGTTTCCCTGTATTGTCTCTGGCTCCAGACACAGACCCTGTTTCCCTGGATTGTCTCTGGCTCCACAGACAGACCCTGTCTCCCTGTCTGTCTCTGGCTTCACACTCAGACCCTGTCTCCCTGGCCTGTCTCTGGCTCCACACTCAGACCTTGTCTCCTTGGCCTGTCTCTGGCACCACACTCAGACCATGTCTCCCTGGCCTGTCTCTGGCTCCACACTGAGACCCTGTCTCCCTGGATTGTCTCTGGCTCCACACTCAGACCCTGTCTCCCTGGCCCTGTCTCTGGCTCCACACTCAGACCCTGTCTGCCTGGCCCTGTCTACGGCTACACACTCAGACCCTGTCTCCCTGGCCCTGTCTCTGGCTCCACACTCAGACCCTGTCTCTCTGGATTATCTCTGGCTACACACTCAGACCCTGTATTTCTGGCCCTGTCTCTGGCTTCACACTCAGACCCTGTCTCCCTGGATTGTCTCTGGCTCCACACTCTGACCCTGTATCCCTGGCCCTGTCTCTGGCTCCACACTCAGACGCTGTCTCCCTGTATTGTCTCTGGCTCCACACTCAGACCCTGTCTCCCTGGACTGTCTCTGGCTCCACACTCAGACCCTGTCTCCCTGGCCTGTCTCTGGCTCCACACTCAGACCATGTCTCCCTGGATTGTCTCTGGCTCCACACTCAGATCCTGTCTCCCTGGGTTGTCTCTGGCTCCACACTCAGACCCTGTCTCCCTGGCCTGTCTCTGGCTCCACACTCAGACCCTGTATCCCTGGCCTGTCTCTTACTCCACACTCAGAACCTGTTTCCCTGGCCCTGTCTCTGGCTCCACACTCAGACCCTGTCTCCCTGGCCTGTCTCTGGTTCCACACTCAGACCCTGTCTTCCTGGATTGTCTCTGGCTCCACACTCAGACCCTGTCTACATGGCCTCTCTATGGCTCCACACTCAGACCCTGTCTCCCTGGCCTGTCTCTGGCTCCACACTCAGACCCTGTCTCCCTGGCCTGTCTCTGGCTCCAAACTCTGAACCTGTCTCCCTGGCCTGTCTCTGGCTCCACACTCAGACCCTGTCTCCCTGGCCTGTCTCTGGCTCCAAACTCAGACCATGTCTCCCTGGCATGTCTCTGGCTCCACACTCAGACACTGTCTCCCTGGATTGTCTCTGGCTGCACACTCAGACCCTGTCTCCCTGGATTGTCTCTGGCTCCACACTCAGAACCTGTCTTCCTGGATTGTCTCAGGCTCCACACTCAGACCCTGTCTCCCTGGCCCTGTCTCTGGCTCCACACTCAGACCCTGTCTCCCTGGCCTGTCTCTGGCTCCACACTCAGACCCTGTCTCCCTGGCCTGTCTCTGGCTCCACACTCAGACCCTGTCTCCCTGGCCTGTCTCTTACTCCACACTCAGAACCTGTTTCCCTGGATTGTCTCTGGCTCCACACTCAGACCCTGTCTCCCTGGCCTGTCTCTGGCTCCACACTCAGACCCTGTCTCCCTGGCCTGTCTCTTACTCCACACTCAGAACCTGTTTCCCTGGATTGTCTCTGGCTCCAGACACAGACCCTGTCTCCCTGGACCTGTTCTGGCTCCACACTCAGACCCTGTCTCCTTGGATTTTCTCTGGCTCCACACTCAGACCCTGTCTCCCTGGCCTGTCTCTGGCTCCACACTCAGACCCTGTCTCCCTGGCCTGTCTCTGCCTCCACACTCAGACCCTGTCTCCCTGGATTGTCTCTGGCTCCACACTCAGACCCTGTCTCCCTGGCCTGTCTCTGGTTCCACACTCAGACCCTGTCTCCCTGGCCTGTCTGTGGCTCCACACTCAGACCCTGTCTCCCTGGCCTGTCTCTGGCCTCACACACAGACCCTGTCTCCCTGGCCTGTCTCTGGCTCCACACTCAGACCCTGTCTCCCTGGCCTGTCTCTGGCTCCACGCTCAGACCCTGTCTCCCTGGCTTGTCTCTGGCTCCAAACTCAGACCCTGTCTCCCTGGCCTGTTTCTGGCTTCACACTCAGACCCTATCTCCCTGGCCTGTCTCTGGCTCCACACTCAGACCCTGTCTCCCTGGCCTGTCTCTGGCTCCACGCTCAGACCCTGTCTCCCTGGCCTGTCTCTGGCTCCAAACTCAGACCCTGTCTCCCTGGCCTGTCTCTGGCTATACACTCAGACCCTGTATCCCTGGCCTGTCTCTGGCTCCACACTCAGACCCTGTCTCCCTGGCCTGTCTCTGGCTCCACGCTCAGACCCTGTCTCCCTGGCCTGTCTCTGGCTCCAAACTCAGACCCTGTCTCCCTGGCCTGTCTCTGGCTCCACACTCCGACCCTGTCTCCCTGGCCTGTCTGTGGCTCCACACTCAGACCCTGTCTCCCTGGCCTGTCTCTGGCTCCAAACTCAGACCCTGTCTCCCTGGCCTGTCTCTGGCTCCACACTCAGACCCTGTCTCCCTGGACTGTCTCTGCTCCACACTCAGACCCTGTCTCCCTGGCCCTGTCTCTGGCTCCACACTCAGATCCTGTCTCTCTGGATTGTCTCTGACTGCACACTCAGACCCTCTCTCCCTGGCCTGTCTCTGGCTCCACACTCAGACCCTGTCTCCCTGGCCTGTCTGTGGCTCCACACTCAGACCCTGTCTCCCTGGATTGTCTCTGGCTCCACACTCAGAACCTGTTTCCCTGGATTGTCTCTGGCTCCAGACACAGACCCTGTCTCCCTGGACCTGTTCTGGCTCCACACTCAGACCCTGTCTCCTTGGATTTTCTCTGGCTCCACACTCAGACCCTGTCTCCCTGGCCTGTCTCTGGCTCCAAACTCAGACCCTGTCTCCCTGGACTGTCTCTGGCTCCAAACTCAGACCCTGTCTCCCTGGCCTGTCTCTGGCTCCACACTCAGACCCTGTCTCCCTGGCCTGTCTCTGGCTCCAAACTCAGACCCTGTCTCCCTGGCCTGTCTCTGGCTCCACACTCAGACCCTGTCTCCCTGGACTGTCTCTGGCTCCACACTCAGACCCTGTCTCCCTGGCCCTGTCTCTGGCTCCACACTCAGATCCTGTCTCTCTGGATTGTCTCTGGCTCCACACTCAGACCCTGTCTCCATGGATTGTCTCTGGCTCCACACTCAGACCCTGTCTCCCTGGCCTGTCTCTTACTCCACACTCAGAAACTGTTTCCCTGGATTGTCTCTGGCTCCACACACAGACCCTGTCTCCCTGGCCTGTCTCTGGCCTCACAATCAGACCCTGTCTCCCTGGCCTGTCTCTGGCTCCACCCTCAGACCCTGTATCCCTGGCCTGTCTCTGGCTCCACACTCAGACCCTGTCTCCCTGGCTTGTCTCTGGCTCCACACTCAGACCCTGTCTCCCTGGCGTGTCTCTGGCTCCACACTCAGACCCTGTCTCCCTGGATTGTCTCTGGCTCCACACTCAGACCCTGTCTCCCTGGCCTGTCTCTGGCTCCACACTCAGACCCTGTCTCCCTGGATTGTCTCTGGCTCCAAACTCAGACCCTGTCTCCCTGGCCTGTCTCTGGCTCCACACTCAGACCCTGTCTCCCTGGCCTGTCTCTGGCTCCACACTCAGACCCTGTCTCCCTGGCCCTGTCTCTGGCTCCACACTCAGATCCTGTCTCTCTGGATTGTCTCTGACTGCACACTCAGACCCTGTCTCCCTGGCCTGTTTCTGGCTTCACACTCAGACCCTGTCTCCCTGGATTGTCTCTGGCTCCACACTCAGACCCTGTCACCCTGGCCCTGTCTCTGGCTCCACACTCAGACCATGTCTGCCTGGCCCTGTCTCTGGCTCCACACTCAGACCCTGTCTCCCTGGCCCAGTCTCTGGCTCCACACTCAGACCCTGTCTCTCTGGATTATCTCTGGCTCCACACTCAGACCCTTTCCTTCTGGCCCTGTCTCTGGCTTCACACTCAGACCCTGTCTCCCTGGCCCTGTCTCTGGCACCAAATTCAGATCCTGTCTCTCTGGATTGTCTCTGACTGCACACTCAGACCCTCTCTCCCTGGCCTGTCTCTGGCTGCACACTCAGACCCTGTCTCCCTGGATTGTCTCTGGCTCCACACTCAGACCCTGTCTCCCTGGATTGTCTCTGGCTCCACACTCAGACCCTGTCTCCCTGGATTGTCTCTTTCTCCACACTCAGACCTTGTCTCCCTGGATTGTCTCTTTCTCCACCCTCAGACCCTGTCTCCCTGGCCTGTCTCTTACTCCACACTCAGAACCTGTTTCCCTGGATTGTCTCTGGCTCCACACTCAGACCCTGTCTCCCTGGCCTGTCTCTGGCTTCACACTCAGACCCTGTCTCCCTGGCCTGTCTCTGGCTCCACGCTCAGACACTGTCTCCCTGGCCTGTCTCTGGCTCCACACTCAGACCCTGTCTCCCTGACCTGTCTCTGGCTCCACATCAGACCCTGTCTCCCTGGCCTGTCTCTGGCTCCACACTCAGACCCTGTCTCCCTGGCCTGTCCTTGGCTCCACACTCAGACCCTGTCTCCCTGGATTGTCTCTGGCTCCACACTCAGACCCTGTCTCCCTGGCCTGTCTGTGGCTCCACATTCAGACCCTGTCTCCCTGGATTGTCTCTGGCTCCACACTCAGATCCTGTCTCCCTGGGTTGTCTCTGGCTCCACACTCAGACCCTGTCTCCCTGGCCTGTCTCCGGCTCCACACTCAGACCGTGTCTCCCTGACCCTGTCTCTGGCTTCACACTCAGACCCTGTCTCCCTGGCCCTGTCTCTGGCTCCACGCTAAGACCCTGTCTCCCTGGCCTGTCTGTGGCTCCACACTCAGACCCTGTCTCCCTGGGTTGTCTCTGGCTCCACACTCAGACCCTGTCTCCCTGGCCTGTCTCCGGCTCCACACTCAGACCGTGTCTCCCTGGCCCTGTCTCTGGCTTCACACTCAGACCCTGTCTCCCTGGCCTGTCTCTGGCTATACACTCAGACCCTGTCTCCCTGGCCTGTCTCTGGCTCCAAACTCAGACCCTGTCTCCCTGGACTGTCTCTTGCTCCACACTCAGACCCTGTCTCCCTGGCCTGTCTCTGGCTCCACACTCAGACCCTGTCTCCCTGGCCCTGTCTCTTGCTCCACACTCAGACCCTGTCTCCCTGGCCCTGTCTCTGGCTCCACACTCAGATCCTGTCTCTCTGGATTGTCTCTGACTGCACACTCAGACCCTGTCTCCCTGGCCTGTCTCTAGCTCCACACTCAGACCCTGTCTCACTGGATTGTCTCTGGCTCCACACTCAGACCATGTCTCCCTGGATTGTCTCTGGCTCCACACTCAGACCCTGTCTCTCTGGCCTGTCTCTTACTCCACACTCAGAACCTGTTTCCCTGGATTGTCTCTGGCTCCAGACACAGACCCTGTCTCCCTGGCCTGTCTCTGGCTTCACACTCAGACCCTGTCTCTCTGGCCTGTCTCTGGCTCCACGCTCAGACACTGTCTCCCTGGCCTCTCTCTGGCTCCACACTCAGACCCTGTCTCCCTGGCCTGTCTCTGGCTCCACACTCAGACCCTGTCTCCCTGGCCTGTCTCTGGCTCCACACTCAGACCCTGTCTCCCTGGCCTTTCTCTGGCTCCACACTCAGACCCTGTCTCCCTGGATTGTCTCTGGCTCCACACTCAGACCCTGTCTCCCTGGCCTGTCTGTGGCTCCACACTCAGACCCTGTCTCCCTGGATTGTCTCTGGCTCCACACTCAGATCCTGTCTCCCTGGGTTGTCTCTGGCTCCACATTCAGACACTGTCTTCCTGGCCTGTCTCTGGCTCCACACTTAGACCCTGTCTCCCTGGCCTGTCTCTTACTCCACACTCAGAACCTGTTTCCCTGGATTGTCTCTGGCTCCACACACAGACTCTGTCTCCCTGGCCTGTCTCTGGCTTCACACTCAGACCCTGTATCCCTGGCCTGTCTGTGGCTCCACACTCAGACCCTGTCTCCCTGGATTGTCTCTTTCTCCACACTCTGACCCTGTATCCCTGGCCCTGTCTCTGGCTCCACACTCAGACCCTGTCTCCCTGTATTGTCTCTGGCTCCACACTCAGACCCTGTCTACCTGGACTGTCTCTGGCTCCACACTCAGACCCTGTCTCCCTGGCCTGTCTCTGGCTCCACACTCAGACCCTGTCTCCCTGGCCTGTCTCTGGCTCCACACTCAGACCCTGTCTCCCTGGATTGTATCTGGCTCCACACTCAGACCCTGTCTCCCTGGCCTGTCTGTGCCTCCACACTCAGACCCTGTCTCCCTGGATTGTCTCTGGCTCCACACTCAGATCCTGTCTCCCTGGGTTGTCTCTGGCTCCACACTCAGACACTGTCTCCCTGGTCTGTCTCTGGCTCCACACTCAGACCCTGTATCCCTGGCCTGTCTCTTACTCCACACTCAGAACCTGTTTCCCTGGCCCTGTCTCTGGCTCCACACTCAGACCCTGTCTCCCTGGCCTGTCTCTGGTTCCACACTCAGACCCTGTCTTCCTGGATTGTCTCTGGCTCCACACTCAGACCCTGTCTCCCTGGCCCTGTGTCTGGCTCCACACTCAGACCCTGTCTCCCTGGATTGTCTCTGGTTCCACACTCAGAACCTGTCTCCCTGGATTGTCTCTGGCTCCACACTCAGACCCTGTCTCCCTGGATTGTCTCTGGCTCCAAACTCAGACCCTGTCTCCCTGGCCTGTCTCTGGCTCCACACTCAGACCCTGTCTCCCTGGCCTGTCTCTGGCTCCACACTCAGACCCTGTCTCCCTGGCCCTGTCTCTGGCTCCACACTCAGATCCTGTCTCTCTGGATTGTCTCTGACTGCACACTCAGACCCTGTCTCCCTGGCCTGTTTCTGGCTTCACACTCAGACCCTGTCTCCCTGGATTGTCTCTGGCTCCACACTCAGACCCTGTCACCCTGGCCCTGTCTCTGGCTCCACACTCAGACCATGTCTGCCTGGCCCTGTCTCTGGCTCCACACTCAGACCCTGTCTCCCTGGCCCAGTCTCTGGCTCCACACTCAGACCCTGTCTCTCTGGATTATCTCTGGCTCCACACTCAGACCCTGTCTTTCTGGCCCTGTCTCTGGCTTCACACTCAGACCCTGTCTCCCTGGCCCTGTCTCTGGCACCAAATTCAGATCCTGTCTCTCTGGATTGTCTCTGACTGCACACTCAGACCCTCTCTCCCTGGCCTGTCTCTGGCTGCACACTCAGACCCTGTCTCCCTGGATTGTCTCTGGCTCCACACTCAGACCCTGTCTCCCTGGATTGTCTCTGGCTCCACACTCAGACCCTGTCTCCCTGGATTGTCTCTTTCTCCACACTCAGACCCTGTCTCCCTGGATTGTCTCTTTCTCCACACTCAGACCCTGTCTCCCTGGCCTGTCTCTTACTCCACACTCAGAACCTGTTTCCCTGGATTGTCTCTGGCTCCACACACAGACCCTGTCTCCCTGGCCTGTCTCTGGCTTCACACTCAGACCCTGTCTCCCTGGCCTGTCTCTGGCTCCACGCTCAGACACTGTCTCCCTGGCCTGTCTCTGGCTCCACACTCAGACCCTGTCTCCCTGACCTGTCTCTGGCTCCACATCAGACCCTGTCTCCCTGGCCTGTCTCTGGCTCCACACTCAGACCCTGTCTCCCTGGATTGTCTCTGGCTCCACACTCAGACCCTGTCTCCCTGGCCTGTCTGTGGCTCCACACTCAGACCCTGTCTCCCTGGATTGTCTCTGGCTCCACACTCAGATCCTGTCTCCCTGGGTTGTCTCTGGCTCCACACTCAGACCCTGTCTCCCTGGCCTCTCTCCGGCTCCACACTCAGACCGTGTCTCCCTGGCCCTGTCTCTGGCTTCACACTCAGACCCTGTCTCCCTGGCCTGTCTCTGGCTCCACGCTAAGACCCTGTCTCCCTGGCCTGTCTGTGGCTCCACACTCAGACCCTGTCTCCCTGGGTTGTCTCTGGCTCCACACTCAGACCCTGTCTCCCTGGCCTGTCTCCGGCTCCACACTCAGACCGTGTCTCCCTGGCCCTGTCTCTGGCTTCACACTCAGACCCTGTCTCCCTGGCCTGTCTCTGGCTATACACTCAGACCCTGTCTCCCTGGCCTGTCTCTGGCTCCACACTCAGACCCTGTCTCCCTGGACTGTCTCTTGCTCCACACTCAGACCCTGTCTCCCTGGCCTGTCTCTGGCTCCACACTCAGACCCTGTCTCCCTGGCCCTGTCTCTTGCTCCACACTCAGACCCTGTCTCCCTGGCCCTGTCTCTGGCTCCACACTCAGATCCTGTCTCTCTGGATTGTCTCTGACTGCACACTCAGACCCTGTCTCCCTGGCCTGTCTCTAGCTCCACACTCAGACCCTGTCTCACTGGATTGTCTCTGGCTCCACACTCAGACCATGTCTCCCTGGATTGTCTCTGGCTCCACACTCAGACCCTGTCTCCCTGGCCTGTCTCTTACTCCACACTCAGAACCTGTTTCCCTGGATTGTCTCTGGCTCCACACACAGACCCTGTCTCCCTGGCCTGTCTCTGGCTTCACACTCAGACCCTGTCTCTCTGGCCTGTCTCTGGCTCCACGCTCAGACACTGTCTCCCTGGCCTCTCTCTGGCTCCACACTCAGACCCTGTCTCCCTGGCCTCTCTCTGGCTCCACACTCAGACCCTGTCTCCCTGGCCTGTCTCTGGCTCCACACTCAGACCCTGTCTCCCTGGCCTGTCTCTGGCTCCACACTCAGACCCTGTCTCCCTGGATTGTCTCTGGCTCCACACTCAGACCCTGTCTCCCTGGCCTGTCTGTGGCTCCACACTCAGACCCTGTCTCCCTGGATTGTCTCTGGCTCCACACTCAGATCCTGTCTCCCTGGGTTGTCTCTGGCTCCACATTCAGACACTGTCTTCCTGGCCTGTCTCTGGCTCCACACTTAGACCCTGTCTCCCTGGCTTGTCTCTTACTCCACACTCAGAACCTGTTTCCCTGGATTGTCTCTGGCTCCACACACAGACTCTGTCTCCCTGGCCTGTCTCTGGCTTCACACTTAGACCCTGTATCCCTGGCCTGTCTGTGGCTCCACACTCAGACCCTGTCTCCCTGGATTGTCTCTTTCTCCACACTCTGACCCTGTATCCCTGGCCCTGTCTCTGGCTCCACACTCAGACCCTGTCTCCCTGTATTGTCTCTGGCTCCACACTCAGACCCTGTCTACCTGGACTGTCTCTGGCTCCACACTCAGACCCTGTCTCCCTGGCCTGTCTCTGGCTCCACACTCAGACCCTGTCTCCCTGGCCTGTCTCTGGCTCCACACTCAGACCCTGTCTCCCTGGATTGTCTCTGGCTCCACACTCAGACCCTGTCTCCCTGGCCTGTCTGTGCCTCCACACTCAGACCCTGTCTCCCTGGATTGTCTCTGGCTCCACACTCAGATCCTGTCTCCCTGGGTTGTCTCTGGCTCCACACTCAGACACTGTCTCCCTGGTCTGTCTCTGGCTCCACACTCAGACCCTGTATCCCTGGCCTGTCTCTTACTCCACACTCAGAACCTGTTTCCCTGGCCCTGTCTCTGGCTCCACACTCAGACCCTGTCTCCCTGGCCTGTCTCTGGTTCCACACTCAGACCCTGTCTTCCTGGATTGTCTCTGGCTCCACACTCAGACCCTGTCTCCCTGGCCCTGTGTCTGGCTCCACACTCAGACCCTGTCTCCCTGGATTGTCTCTGGTTCCACACTCAGAACCTGTCTCCCTGGATTGTCTCTGGCTCCACACCCTGACCCTGTCTCCCTGGCCCTGTCTCTGGCTCCACACTCAGACCCTGTCTCCCTGGCCTGTCTCTGGCTCCACACTCAGACCCTGTCTCCCTGGCCCTTTCTCTGGCTCCACACTCAGACCCTGTCTTTCTGGCCCTGTCTCTGGCTCCACACTCAGACCCTGTCTCTCTGGATTGTCTCTGGCTCCACACTCAGACCCTGTCTCCATGGATTGTCAGTGGCTCCACACTCAGACACTGTTTCCCTGGCCAGGCTTTAGCTCCACACTCAGACCCTGTCTCTCTGGCCTGTCTCTGGCTCCACACTCAGACCCTGTCTACCTGGCCTGTCTCTGGCTCCACACTCAGACCCTATCTCCCTGGCCTGTCTTTGGCTCCACACTCAGACCCTGTCTCTTTGTATTGTCTCTGGCTCCACACTCAGACCCCGTCTCCCTGGATTGTCTCTGGCTCCACACACAGACCCTGTCTCCCTGGATTCCTTGGCTCCACACTCAGACCCTGTCTCTCCTGCCTGTCTCTTTCTCCAAACTCAGACCCTGTCTCCCTCGATTTACTCTGGCTCCACACTCAGACCCTGTCTCCCTGGACTGTCTCTGGCTCCACACTCAGACCCTGTCTCCCTGGCCTGTCTCTGGCTCCACACTATGACCCTGTCTCCCTGGCCTGTCTCTGGCTCCACACTCAGACCCTGTCTCCCTGGATTGTCTCTGGCTCCACACTCAGACCCTGTCTCCCTGGCCTGTCTCTGGCTCCAAACTCAGACCCTGTCTCCCTGGCCTGTCTCTTACTCCACACTCAGACCCTGTCTCCCTGGCCTGTCTCTGGCGCCACACTCAGACCATCTCTCCCTGGATTGTCTCTGGCTCCACACTCAGACCCTGTCTCCCTGGCCAGTCTGTGGCTCCACACTCAGACCCTGTCTCCCTGGATTGTCTCTTATTCCACACTCAGACCCTGTTTCCCTGGATTGTCTCTGGCTCCACACACAGACTCTGTCTCCCTGGCCTGTCTCTGGCTTCACACTCAGACCCTGTCTCCCTGTCCCTGTCTCTGGCTCCACACTCAGACCCTGTCTCCCTGGACTGTCTCTGGTTTCAAACTCAGAACCTGTCTCTCTGGCCTGTCTCTGGCTCCACACTCAGACCCTGTCTACATGGCCTCTCTCTGGCTCCACACTCAGACCCTGTCTCCCTGGCCTGTCTCTGGCTCCACACTCAGACCCTGTCTCCCTGGCCTGTCTCTGGCTCCAAACTCTGAACCTGTCTCCCTGGCCTGTCTCTGGCTCCACACTCAGACCCTGTCTCCCTGGCCTGTCTCTGGCTCCAAACTCAGACCATGTCTCCCTGGCATGTCTCTGGCTCCACACTCAGACACTGTCTCCCTGGATTGTCTCTGGCTGCACACTCAGACCCTGTCTCCCTGGATTGTCTCTGGCTCCACACTCAGAACCTGTATTCCTGGATTGTCTTAGGCTCCACACTCAGACCCTGTCTCCCTGGCCCTGTCTCTGGCTCCACACTCAGACCCTGTCTCCCTGGCCTGTCTCTGGCTCCACACTCAGACCCTGTCTCCCTGGCCTGTCTCTTACTCCACACTCAGACCCTGTCTCCCTGGATTGTCTCTGGCTCCACACTCAGAACCTGTCTTCCTGGATTGTCTCAGGCTCCACACTCAGACCCTGTCTCCCTGGCCCTGTCTCTGGCTCCACACTCAGACCCTGTCTCCCTGGCCTGTCTCTGGCTCCACACTCAGACCCTGTCTCCCTGGATTGTCTCTGGCTCCACACTCAGACCCTGTCTCCCTGGGCCTGTCTCTGGCTCCACACTCAGACCCTGTCTGCCTGGCCCTGTCTCTGGCTCCACACTCAGACCCTGTCTCCCTGGCCCTGTTTCTGGTTCCACACTCAGACCCTGTCTCTCTGGATTATCTCTGGCTCCACACTCAGACCCTGTCTTTCTGGCCCTGTCTCTGGCTTCACACTCAGACCCTGTCTCCCTGGATTGTCTCTGGCTCCACACTCTGACCCTGTCTCCCTGGCCCTGTCTCTGGCTCCACACTCAGACCGTGTCTCCCTGGATTGTCTCTGGCTCAACACTAGACCCTGTCTACCTGGACTGTCTCTGGCTCCACACTCAGACCCTGTCTCCCTGGCCTGTCTCTGGCTCCACACTCAGACCGTGTCTCCCTGGCCTGTCTTTTACTCCACACTCAGAACCTGTTTCCCTGGATTGTCTCTGGCTCCAGACACAGACCCTGTCTCCCTGGACCTGTTCTGGCTCCACACTCAGACCCTGTCTCCTTGGATTTTCTCTGGCTCCACACTCAGACCCTGTCTCCCTGGCCTGTCTCTGGCTCCACACTCAGACCCTGTCTCCCTGGCCTGTCTCTGCCTCCACACTCAGACCCTGTCTCCCTGGATTGTCTCTGGCTCCACACTCAGACCCTGTCTCCCTGGCCTGTCTCTGGCTCCACACTCAGACCCTGTCTCCCTGGCCTGTCTCTGCCTCCACACTCAGACCCTGTCTCCCTGGATTGTCTCTGGCTCCACACTTAGACCATGTATCCCTGGCCTGTCTCTGGCCTCACACTCAGACCCTGTCTCCCTGGCCTGTCTGTGGCTCCACACTCAGACCCTGTCTCCCTGGCCTGTCTCTGGCCTCACACACAGACCCTGTCTCCCTGGCCTGTCTCTGGCTCCACACTCAGACCCTGTCTCCCTGGCCTGTCTCTGGCTCCACGCTCAGACCCTGTCTCCCTGGCTTGTCTCTGGCTCCAAACTCAGACCCTGTCTCCCTGGCCTGTTTCTGGCTTCACACTCAGACCCTATCTCCCTGGCCTGTCTCTGGCTCCACACTCAGACCCTGTCTCCCTGGCCTGTCTCTGGCTCCACACTCAGACCCTGTCTCCCTGGCCTGTCTCTGGCTCCAAACTCAGACCCTGTCTCCCTGGCCTGTCTCTGGCTATACACTCAGACCCTGTATCCCTGGCCTGTCTCTGGCTCCACACTCAGACCCTGTCTCCCTGGCCTGTCTCTGGCTCCACGCTCAGACCCTGTTTCCCTGGCCTGTCTCTGGCTCCAAACTCAGACCCTGTCTCCCTGGCCTGTCTCTGGCTCCACACTCAGACCCTGTCTCCCTGGCCCTGTCTCTGGCTCCACACTCAGACCCTGTCTACCTGGTCTGTCTCTGGCTCCAAACTCAGACCCTGTCTCCCTGGGCTGTCTCTGGCTCCACATTCAGACCCTGTCTCCCTGGCCTGTCTCTGGCTCCAAACTCAGACCCTGTCTCCCTGGACTGTCTCTGGCTCCAAACTCAGACCCTGTCTCCCTGGCCTGTCTCTCGCTGCACACTCAGACCCTGTCTCCCTGGCCTCTCTGTGGCTCCACACTCAGACCCTGTCTCCCTGGCCTGTCTCTGGCTCCAAACTCAGACCCTGTCTCCCTGGCCTGTCTCTGGCTCCACACTCAGACCCTGTCTCCCTGGACTGTCTCTGCTCCACACTCAGACCCTGTCTCCCTGGCCCTGTCTCTGGCTCCACACTCAGATCCTGTCTCTCTGGATTGTCTCTGACTGCACACTCAGACCCTCTCTCCCTGGCCTGTCTCTGGCTCCACACTCAGACCCTGTCTCCCTGGCCTGTCTGTGGCTCCACACTCAGACCCTGTCTCCCTGGATTGTCTCTGGCTCCACACTCAGAACCTGTTTCCCTGGATTGTCTCTGGCTCCAGACACAGACCGTGTCTCCCTGGACCTGTTCTGGCTCCACACTCAGACCCTGTCTCCTTGGATTTTCTCTGGCTCCACACTCAGACCCTGTCTCCCTGGCCTGTCTCTGGCTCCAAACTCAGACCCTGTCTCCCTGGACTGTCTCTGGCTCCAAACTCAGACCCTGTCTCCCTGGCCTGTCTCTGGCTCCACACTCAGACCCTGTCTCCCTGGCCTGTCTCTGGCTCCAAACTCAGACCCTGTCTCCCTGGCCTGTCTCTGGCTCCACACTCAGACCCTGTCTCCCTGGACTGTCTCTTGCTCCACACTCAGACCCTGTCTCCCTGGCCCTGTCTCTGGCTCCACACTCAGATCCTGTCTCTCTGGATTGTCTCTGGCTCCACACTCAGACCCTGTCTCCATGGATTTTCTCTGGCTCCACACTCAGACCCTGTCTCCCTGGCCTGTCTGTGGCTCCACACTCAGACCCTGTCTCCCTGGCCTGTCTCTGGCTCCACACTCAGACCTTGTCTCCCTGGACTGTCTCTGGCCTCACAATCAGACCCTGTCTCCCTGGCCTGTCTCTGGCTCCACCCTCAGACCCTGTCTCCCTGGCCTGTCTCTGGCTCCACACTCAGACCCTGTCTCCCTGGCTTGTCTCTGGCTCCACACTCAGACCCTGTCTCCCTGGCCTGTCTCTGGCTCCACACTCAGAACCTGTCTCCCTGGATTGACTCTGGCTCCACACTCAGACCCTGTCTCCCTGGCCTGTCTCTGGCTCCACACTCAGACCCTGTCTCCCTGGATTGTCTCTGGCTCCACACTCAGACCCTGTCTCCCTGGACTGTCTCTTGCTCCACACTCAGACCCTGTCTCCCTGGCCCTGTCTCTGGCTCCACACTCAGATCCTGTCTCTCTGGATTGTCTCTGACTGCACACTCAGACCCTGTCTCCCTGGCCTGTTTCTGGCTTCACACTCAGACCCTGTCTCCCTGGATTGTCTCTGGCTCCACACTCAGACCCTGTCTCCCTGGCCCTGTCTCTGGCTCCACACTCAGACCATGTCTGCCTGGCCCTGTCTCTGGCTCCACACTCAGACCTTGTCTCCCTGGCCCTGTCTCTGGCTCCACACTCAGACCCTGTCTCTCTGGATTATCTCTGGCTCCACACTCAGACCCTGTCTTTGTGGCCCTGTCTCTGGCTTCACACTCAGACCCTGTCTCCCTGGCCCTGTCTCTGGCACCAAACTCAGATCCTGTCTCTCTGGATTGTCTCTGACTGCACACTCAGACCCTCTCTCCCTGGCCTGTCTCTGGCTCCACACTCAGACCCTGTCTCCCTGGATTGTCTCTGGCTCCACACTCAGACCCTGTCTCCCTGGATTGTCTCTGGCTCCACACTCAGACCCTGTCTCCCTGGATTGTCTCTTTCTCCACACTCAGACCCTGTCTCCCTGGATTGTCTCTTTCTCCACACTCAGACCCTGTCTCCCTGGCCTGTCTCTTACTCCACACTCAGAACCTGATTCCCTGGATTGTCTCTGGCTCCACACACAGACCCTGTCTCCCTGGCCTGTCTCTGGCTTCACACTCAGACCCTGTCTCCCTGGCCTGTCTCTGGCTCCACGCTCAGACACTGTCTCCCTGGCCTGTCTCTGGCTCCACACTCAGACCCTGTCTCCCTGACCTGTCTCTGGCTCCACACTCAGACCCTGTCTCCCTGGCCTGTCTCTGGCTCCACACTCAGACCCTGTCTCCCTGGCCTGTCCTTGGCTCCACACTCATACCCTGTCTCCCTGGATTGTCTCTGGCTCCACACTCAGACCCTGTCTCCCTGGCCTGTCTGTGGCTCCACACTCAGACCCTGTCTCCCTGGATTGTCTCTGGCTCCACACTCAGATCCTGTCTCCCTGGGTTGTCTCTGGCTCCACACTCAGACCCTGTCTCCCTGGCCTGTCTCTGGCTCCACACTCAGACCGTGTCTCCCTGGCCCTGTCTCTGGCTTCACACTCAGACCCTGTCTCCCTGGCCTGTCTCTGGCTCCACGCTAAGACCCTGTCTCCCTGGCCTGTCTCTGGCTCCACACTCAGACCCTGTCTCCCTGGATTGTCTCTGGCTCCACACTCAGATCCTGTCTCCCTGGGTTGTCTCTGGCTCCACACTCAGACCCTGTCTCCCTGGCCTGTCTCCGGCTCCACACTCAGACCGTGTCTTCCTGGCCCTGTCTCTGGCTTCACACTCAGACCCTGTCTCCCTGGCCTGTCTCTGGCTATACACTCAGACCCTGTCTCCCTGGCCTGTCTCTGTCTCCACACTCAGACCCTGTCTCCCTGGACTGTCTCTTGCTCCACACTCAGACCCTGTCTCCCTGGCCCTGTCTCTGGCTCCACACTCAGATCCTGTCTCTCTGGATTGTCTCTGACTGCACACTCAGACCCTGTCTCCCTGGCCTGTTTCTGGCTTCACACTCAGACCCTGTCTCCCTGGCCTGTCTCTGGCTCCAAACTCAGACCCTGTCTCCCTGGCCTGTCTCTGGCTCCACACTCAGACCCTGTCTCCCTGGCCCTGTCTCTTGCTCCACACTCAGACCCTGTCTCCCTGGCCCTGTCTCTGGCTCCACACTCAGATCCTGTCTCTCTGGATTGTCTCTGACTGCACACTCAGACCCTGTCTCCCTGGCCTGTCTCTAGCTCCACACTCAGACCCTGTCTCCCTGGATTGTCTCTGGCTCCACACTCAGACCCTGTCTCCCTGGATTGTCTCTGGCTCCACACTCAGACCCTGTCTCCCTGGCCTGTCTCTTACTCCACACTCAGAACCTGTTTCCCTGGATTGTCTCTGGCTCCACACACAGACCCTGTCTCCCTGGCCTGTCTCTGGCTTCACACTCAGACCCTGTCTCTCTGGCCTGTCTCTGGCTCCACGCTCAGACACTGTCTCCCTGGCCTCTCTCTGGCTCCACACTCAGACCCTGTCTCCCTGGCCTGTCTCTGGCTCCACACTCAGTCCCTGTCTCCCTGGCCTGTCTCTGGCTCCACACTCAGACCCTGTCTCCCTGGCCTGTCTCTGGCTCCACACTCAGACCCTGTCTCCCTGGATTGTCTCTGGCTCCACACTCAGACCCTGTCTCCCTGGCCTGTCTGTGGCTCCACACTCAGACCCTGTCTCCCTGGATTGTCTCTCGCTCCACACTCAGATCCTGTCTCCCTGGGTTGTCTCTGGCTCCACATTCAGACACTGTCTTCCTGGCCTGTCTCTGGCTCCACACTCAGACCCTGTCTCCCTGGCCTGTCTCTTACTCCACAATCAGAACCTGTTTCCCTGGATTGTCTCTGGCTCCACACACAGACTCTGTCTCCCTGGCCTGTCTCTGGCTTCACACTCAGACCCTGTCTCCCTGGCCTGTCTGTGGCTCCACACTCAGACCCTGTCTCCCTGGATTGTCTCTGGCTCCACACTCAGACCCTGTATCCCTGGCCTGTCTCTGGCTCCACACTCAGATCCTGTCTCCCTGGCCTGTCTCTGGCTCCTCACTCAGACCCTGTCTCCCTGGCCTGTCTCTGGCTCCACACTCAGACCCTGTCTCCCTGGCCTGTCTCTGGCTCCACACTCAGACCCTGTCTCCCTGGCCTGTCTCTGGCTCCACACTCAGACCCTGACTCCCTGGCCTGTCTCTGGCTCCGCACTCAGACCCTGTCTCCCTGGATTGTCTCTGGCTCCACACTCAGACCCTGTCTCCCTGGCCTGTCTGTGGCTCCACACTCAGACCCTGTCTCCCTGGCCTGTCTCTGGCTCCACACTCAGACCCTGTCTCCCTGGATTGTCTCTGGCTCCACACTCAGACCCTGTCTCCCTGGCCTGTCTGTGGCTCCACACTCAGACCCTGTCTCCCTGGATTTTCTCTGGCTCCACATTCAGACCCTGTCTCCCTGGCCTGTCTCTGGCTCCAAACTCAGACCCTGTCTCCCTGGACTGTCTCTGGCTCCAAACTCAGACCCTGTCTCCCTGGCCTGTCTCTGGCTCCACACTCAGACCCTGTCTCCCTGGCCTGTCTCTGGCTCCACACTCAGACCCTGTCTCCCTGGCCTGCCTCTGGCTCCAAACTCAGACCCTGTCTCCCTGGCCTGTCTCTGGCTCCACACTCAGACCCTGTCTCCCTGGAGTGTCTCTTGCTCCACACTCAGACCCTGTCTCCCTGGCCCTGTCACTGGCTCCACACTCAGATCCTGTCTCTCTGGATTGTCTCTGACTGCACACTCAGACCCTGTCTCCCTGGCCTGCCTCTGGCTCCAAACTCAGACCCTGTCTCCCTGGCCTGTCTGTGGCTCCACACTCAGACCCTGTCTCCCTGGCCTGTCTCTAGCTCCACACTCAGACCCTGTCTCCCTGGATTGTCTCTGGCTCCACACTCAGACCCTGTCTCCCTGGATTGTCTCTGGCTCCACAGTCAGACCCTGTCTCCCTGGCCTGTCTCTTACTCCACACTCAGAACCTGTTTCCCTGGATTGTCTCTGGCTCCACACACAGACCCTGTCTCCCTGGCCTGTCTCTGGCTTCACACTCAGACCCTGTCTCCCTGGCCTGTCTCTGGCTCCACACTCAGACACTGTCTCCCTGGCCTCTCTCTGGCTCCACACTCAGACCCTGTCTCCCTGGCCTGTCTCTGGCTCCACACTCAGACCCTGTCTCCCTGGATTGTCTCTGGCTCCACACTCAGACCCTGTCTCCCTGGCCTGTCTGTGGCTCCACACTCAGACCCTGTCTCCCTGGATTGTCTCTGGCTCCACACTCAGATCCTGTCTCCCTGGGTTGTCTCTGGCTCCACATTCAGACACTGTCTTCCTGGCCTGTCTCTGGCTCCACACTCAGACCCTGTCTCCCTGGCCTGTCTCTTACTCCACACTCAGAACCTGTTTCCCTGGATTGTCTCTGGCTCCACACACAGACTCTGTCTCCCTGGCCTGTCTCTGGCTTCACACTCAGACCCTGTCTCCCTGGCCTGTCTGTGGCTCCACACTCAGACCCTGTCTCCCTGGATTGTCTCTGGCTCCACACTCAGATCCTGTCTCCCTGGGTTGTCTCTGGCTCCACACTCAGACCCTGTCTCCCAGGCCTGTCTCTGGCTCCACACTCAGACCGTGTCTACCTGGCCCTGTCTCTGGCTTCACATTCAGACCCTGTCTCCCTGGCCTGTCTCTGGCTCCACACTCAGACACTGTCTCCCTGGCCTGTCTCTGGCTCCAAAATCAGACCCTGTCTCCCTGGCCTGTCTCTGGCTCCACACTCAGACCCTGTATCCCTGGCCTGTCTCTGGCTCCACACTCAGATCCTGTCTCCTTGGCCTGTCTCTGGCTCCTCACTCAGACCTTGTCTCCCTGGCCTGTCTCTGGCTCCACACTCAGACCCTGTCTCCCTGGCCTGTCTCTGGCTCCACACTCAGACCCTGTCTCCCTGGCCTGTCTCTGGCTCCACACTCAGACCCTGTCTCCCTGGCCTGTCTCTGGCTCCACACTCAGACCCTGTCTCCCTGGATTGTCTCTGGCTCCACACTCAGACCCTGTCTCCCTGGCCTGTCTGTGGCTCCACACTCAGACCCTGTCTCCCTGGATTGTCTCTGGCTCCACACTCAGATTTTGTCTCCCTGGGTTGTCTCTGGCTCCACATTCAGACCCTGTCTTCCTGGCCTGTCTCTGGCTCCACACTCAGACCCTGTCTCCCTGGCCTGTCTCTTACTCCACACTCAGACCCTGTCTCCCTGGATTGTCTCTGGCTCCACACTCAGACCCTGTCTCCCTGGCCCTGTCTCTGGCTCCACACTCAGACCCTGTCTCCCTGGCCCTGTCTCTGGCTCCACACTCAGACCCTGTCTCCCTGGCCCTGTCTCTGGCTCCACACTCAGACCCTGTCTCTCTGGATTATCTCTGGCTCCACACTCAGACCCTGTCTTTCTGGCCCTGTCTCTGGCTTCACACTCAGACCCTGTCTCCCTGGATTGTCTCTGGCTCCACACTCTGACCCTGTCTCCCTGGCCCTGTCTCTGGCTCCACACTCAGACCCTGTCTCCCTGGATTGTCTCTGGCTCAACACTCAGACCCTGTCTCCCTGGACTGTCTCTGGCTCCACACTCAGACCCTGTCTCCCTGGCCTGTCTCTTACTCCACACTCAGAACCTGTTTCCCTGGATTGTCTCTGGCTCCAGACACAGACCCTGTGTCCCTGGCCCTGTTCTGGCTCCACACTCAGACCCTGTCTCCCTGGCCCTGTCTCTGGCTCCACACTCAGACCCTGTCTCCCTGGCCTGTCTCTGGCTCCACACTCAGACCCTGTCTCCCTGGATTGTCTCTGGCTCCACACTCAGACCCTGTCTCCCTGGCCTGTTTCTGGCTTCACACTCAGACCCTATCTCCCTGGACTGTCTCTGGCTCCACACTCAGACCCTGTCTCCCTGGCCTGTCTCTGGCTCCACACTCAGACCCTGTCTCCCTGGCCTGTCTCTGGCTCCACACTCAGAACCTGTCTCCCTGGCCTGTCTCTGGCTCCAAACTCAGACCCTGTCTCCCTGGCCTGTCTCTGGCTCCACACTCAGACCCTGTATCCCTGGCCTGTCTCTGGCTCCACACTCAGACCCTGTCTCCCTGGCCTGTCTGTGGCTCCACACTCAGACCCTGTCTCCCTGGATTGTCTCTGGCTTCACACTCAGACCCTGTCTCCCTGGACTGTCTCTGGCTTCACACACAGACCCTGTCTCCCTGGTGCACGGTGCTGATCTGTGCTAGGATGTGCTGTCAGCTTTTCTGTTTGCTGACTCCAGCTGATCTAAGCCTCCTTGCTCTCCATCCTGTAGGAAAGTCCTCTTCTGCCATGCTAGTCCTGGCACTCAGTAGGGGCTGCTGTATTTCTTTTCCTTCCTTCCTTTCTTCCTTCCTTCCTTCCTTTCTCTCTCTCTTTCTTTATTTCTTCTTTCTTTCTTTCTTTCTTTCTTTCTTTCTTTCTTTCCTTCTTAAAAATTTTATTATATTATCTTTATTTATTTATTGGATAGAGACAGCCAGAAATTGGGCGGGGAGGGGAAGTTAGAGAGGGGAGATACAGAGAGACACCTACAGCCCTGCTTCAACACTCATGAAGCTTTCCCCCTGCAGGTGGGGACCTGGGGCTTGAACCAGGGTCCTTGCACACTGTAGCATGTGTGCTCAATGAGGTGTGCCACCTGGCCCCTCTTTCTTTCTTTCTTAAAATTTTTATTAGTGATTAAATTATCGTTAAAAAGATTGTAAGATAACAGGGTACAATTCCACACAGTTCCCACCACCAGAGTCCGTGTCCCATCCCCTCCATTGGAAGCTTCCCTGTTGTTTATCCTTCTGGGAGGATGGACCAAAATTCTTTATGGGATGCAGAAGGTGGAAGGTCTGGCTTCTGTCATTGATTCTCCACTGGACATGGGTGTTGGAAGGTGGAGCCACACCCCCAGCCTGTCTCTGTCTTTCCCTAGTGGGTCAGGGCTCTGGAGAGGAGAGGTTCTGGGACATGGGCTATGTTTCTAGGAAAACTTGACTCATTATTTATTGTTCTTCACTGGGTAGATTTCTGTCATATTTTAGGAAGATTAAGTGATCACACTGAGTGAGTGCTTATGTCTTTTCTCCTGCTTAGCCATGGCTTATGGTGGTATGGGGGATTGAACCTGGGACTTCAAAGCCTCAAGCATGAGAGCCTGTTTGCATAACCATTATTTCCCCGCCCCACCCTTGTTGCTTTTCTTTTAAAATATTTCCTTAGCTATCTGTCATAAGACCTGGCATACCTGATATATATATTTTAGGAGAATAGTCTGCCTGCTGGAAGAGGAGGGTCTGCAAGGAGGAATCTGTCTCTGGGGGCCACTCAGGACGGGGTTGGCAGAGCCTAGTTCCCAAGTGTGGGGCTTGGCCAGGGAGATGGAGCTGAAGCGGAAAGGGTTAGACTTGAGTCTCAGTCTGAAGCTACTGATCTCAAGATCTGCTGATGGCCTAGGTGTGGAGGGTGAGAGAAAGAGAAACTAAAGGGGATTCCAGGATTTGGGGCCAAGTTTCTTCCTCTGTCTTCTCATCAGTGTGTGTGTGTTCTGAAGTTTACTTTTTTAAATGAATAGTGACTTAATGTCGATTCACAGAACTATGAGATGACAGGGTCTAATTCCACACTGTTCCCACCACCAGCGTTCTGTGCCCCCAACCCCTCCATTGGGAACTGCAGTAGTTCTCCCAAGGCCACTGCTACGGGCTGACTGTTTTCTATAACTGTTCACATTTCTGTGTATTCGCACGTTTTTCTTTCCTGCCTTCTCTTCCTTTCTTTTTAAAAAATTTTATTAGTGACTTAATATTGTCACCCAGCTTTAGATGCAGACTGCAAGAGGGTCCTGAACGGGTGGGAGTGAGAGTACTCTATGTGTCCAGAAGGGACCAAAGGTCTGTTTCTAAGTCTTGTGTCTTCTTGTGACGCAATCAATGGCCGCCACTGATGAGTGGTGTGTGTGTGCAGGGCCACACCTCAGCCCTGAAGGGAACTGACATCCTGACAGACTTTACAGTAGCACTGAATCTTGAGGGACTGTGCTCACTGAAACAGGCTGGGTGCAAAGAAAGCTTCCATGTGGTTCCTCTCTATGGCTAAAACGTAGAACGGGCTGGAGGACGGGGCTCTGGGGCCGAGCTCATGGGGCACAGAGCTTCCGTCTCGGGGAACGCGCATCTGAGGGGGTCGGAAACTGCACGGCTGGGCTGAGTAGCGGCAGATCCCACAGGCCTGCAGCTGGAGCTGATGTCTCTCGTCCTCGCTCACTAAAGCCGCTAAAAAACTGAACTGCAGTTTATGACAACCTCCATGCCATCCAAAGAGAGGAACGTTTTAAATTTCAAGAAGGCCGGAGAGGTGTGTTCTCAAGGCATGGATTCATGACTAGAGCAGTATTGCTTGTTCTAGGTAAAAACAAAACAAACAAACAAAAAACTCCCAATAAAAAAAAATCCCCACTCTGACTTCTCTCCAGTCCCTCGTGGACTGTGCAACAGGTGTCTGTGGCTCCCTGGGAAGATGAGTGACTCCTTGTCGGGGAGAGAAGCCAGACAGGCCTCCATCTCTACTTCTATCTCCATCCCATCTGTTTGTCCTCTGTCCCAAAGCTTCACTGTCTGGGCTAACTCCCTTAGATAAAGACAGAGACTCAAGAATCCATCACAACACCAGGGCTTCCTCCAGGAGCTGGGCATCAGCTTTGAAGGTGAGCTGTACGTGTGGGAAGTGGGGGACCTACCCAAGTGAGCTCTTCTGTCCGCCCAAAATGCAGGGATCCTCCTGGTGGCTTGGAGCCCAACCTCTTTGGATATTTTTTCTCAGGGCACAGGCTGGGAAGGTGGGGCGGAAGAGGCTGAGCCCTTCAGACAGTGTGATTCCTACTGCTGTTCCTGCCCACCTGTCTCTCTCAGACTTGCTCTGAGCTAGACCTTGATACCCCAGCCCCCATCATCACCTCTCCTGTGGGGGAGTCCTGGGCAAGGCTCCTGAGCAAGTGTGTGTGTGACAGCACGTTTGCAAAGGGCCTTCCTGGGACTCGGCCCGTCTCAGGCCCTTGGTGAACTGTGGGTGTGATGTGTGCTTGAAAAGGGAAGGCTGACCCCCTCGGAAGTTCATCTGTCAGACTCCCCTTGGCGTGCCAGCCTTGTGGTCAGGTGAGATGTGGCCAGAGCACGCGGGGGAATTCCAGCCTTCCTGTCAGCCTCACTGCATCACCCACCCCTCCCCTTTCTGGTGGGCTTCGCCTTCCTTAAATTTCTGTCTCCTCGTTCCTGCACCACCATCCACACCTTCTCATTGCCTTGCTCTCTTTCCCTTATACAGAGACACTGGTCTCATTGGCCAGCTGGCTACTCCCTGCACAGCTGCCCCTTTACACACTTGTAGCTGCGTCAATAAAGATGTTCCGTTCCCTGCAATGGGACCCTAAAGATGTTTGTGTATCGTCCTCTGCCATGGTATGCTGGAATACCCCTTTAGCAAGCTCACTCCTGCCTCGTCCCCCCCATGAACCCCAACATCTGGCGCCCAACGTGGGGTGCCTCAACAGTGAACGACACCTGTTTTTAACCAGCACTTCTAGCAAAGTGCTGGCTTCCAGTTCATCGGAGTTTTGGATCAAATCCCTGTTTATAGTGACTTTGACCTTCAGCGAGTTACCTACATTCTCTGAGACCCAGTTTCTTTTTATTATTTTATTATTTTTTTATTTAAGAAAGGATTAATTAACAAAACCATAGGGTAGGAGGGGTACAACTCCACACAATTCCCACCACCCAATCTCCATATCCCACACCCTCCCCTGATAGCTTTCCCATTCTCCATCCCTCTGGGAGGATGGACCCAGGGTCATTGTGGGTTGCAGAGGGTAGAAGGTCTGGTTTCTGTAACTGCTTCCCCGCTGAACATGGGCATTGACTGGTCGGTCCATACTCCCAGTCTGCCTCTCTCTTTCCCTAGTTGGGTGTGTCTCTGGGGAAGCTGAGCTCCAGGACACATTGGTGGGGTCTTCAATCCAGGGAAGCCTGGCCAGCATCCTGATGGCATCTGGAACCTGGTGACTGAAAAGAGAGTTAACATATGAAGCCAAACAAATTGTTGGGCAATCATGGACCCAAAGCTTGGAATAGTGGAGAGGAAGTGTTAGGGAGGTACTCACTGCAAACTCTAGTGTACTTCTGCTTTCAGGTATATATTTTGCAGTAGTTTATAGATACGTGTGAAGATATGCTCTCTTTCACAGAAACTGGTGTATATCTAGGTTTTGGGACTTTGTTAGAAAGTGAACCACATGAGATGAAATTAGAGTATACTATGAAAGGAAAGGTCTCACCCGAGTAATGAAGCTGAAGGGTTGTCATTCCACACGTGAAGTCTCTGGACACAGTCTGAAGTGAAGCATGTTGAGGTGGCAATCGTTGCATTGGTTAGGTTGTGATCGGCGGACGCAATATTATTTGATATGGATTGGGAGATGCATACGGGAAAGTGGGCCCTATCCAATGGTTCCAGGACTGGGGGAAGTAGGGGCTCTATAGTGGAGATGTGAGGTTCCTGCTGCCTTAGGGTTCAAAAAGACAATCGATAGTTAATGTTATCATCACATTATTTGGTAATTGGGTTAACTTTGAAAAGTCCTTTTGTTATGGTTTGCTGTACAGTATCCAGTATCTTGTATATAGCTGTGCTATTGGATGCTTCTCATCTATTTGGTCCATATTGGTTTGTTTCTGCTTTAGTCTTCCTTGCAATTGGGTTTGATTCATCAAAGATGTCCTTGAGGTGTGGGTGGGAAACTGTTTTACCAATGTTTTCCTCTAAGTATTTGATTGTTTCTGGTCTGACATCTAGGTCTTTCATCCATTTGGAGTTGATTTTTGTTCTAGGCTTTTGAGAGAGTCCGCATATCAAATACACAGTCTATATATTAAAAAGATTCCATTTGTGTTTTGAAAAACTTTGAGACATACAATTGATTTTCCCCCTCTCATATTAATTAACTAGTGATTTATATGTCTACATTTTGCTAGGAGTGTACATAAACACCATTCCCACCACCAAAAGACTGTGACCCATCCCTCCCACCCACTCCCACCCCCATTGGCCCAGGAAGCTGCATGTCTACCCCTCACCACAGGGTTTTTACTTTGGTGCCCTACTTACAATTTGGTCATGTCCTGCTTTTAGTTTCCCTTTCAGATCTTCTTACTCAACTTATGTTGATGAGTGAGATCATCCCATACTCATCTTTATCTTTCTGACTTAGCTCACTTAACATAATTCCTTCTAGCTCTGTCCAAGATGGGTCAGAGAAGGTGGGTTAATTGTTCTTGATAGCTGCATAGTATTCCATTGTGTATATATACCACAGCTTTCTCAGCCACTCATCTGGTGTTGGGCACCTGGGTTGCTTCCAGGTTTTAGCTATTATGAATTGTGCTGCTATGAACATAGGAGTACACATATCTTTTTGGTTGGGTGTTATGGAGTCCTTGGGGTATAACCCCAGGAGAGGAATTACTGGATCATATGGAAGGTCCATGTCCAGCTTTCTGAGAGTTTCCCAGACTGGTCTCCACAGAGGCTGTACCAAGTTACATTCCCACCAGCAATGTAAAAGGGTTCCTCTGTCCCCACAGCCTCTCCAGCATTTGTTGCTGCTGTCCTTTTTGATGTATGCCATTCTTACAGGAGTGAGGTGGTATCTTAGTGTTGTCTTAATTTGCATTTCTCTAACAATCAGTGACCTAGAGCAGTTTTTCATGTTTGTTAGCCTTTTGGATCTCCTCTGAGGTGAATGTTTTGTTCATATCCTCTGCCCATTTTTGGATGGGGTCATTTGCTTTTTTGCGGCTAAGTTTGCTGAGCTCTTTATATATTTTGGTGATTAGTTTCTTGTCTGATGTCTGGCATGTGAAGATCTTCTCCTATTCTGTGAGGGGTCTCTTTGTTTAATAGTTTCTTTGGATGTGCAGAAGCTTTTCAATTTGATGTAGTCCCATTGGTTTGTTTCTGCTTTAGTTTTCCTTGCAATTGGGTTTGATTCATCAAAGATATCCTTGAGGTGTGGGTGGGAAACTGTTTTACCAATGTTTTCCTCTAAGTATTTGATTGTTTCTGGTCTGACATCTAGGTCTTTGATCCATTTGGAGTTGATTTTTGTTTCTGGTGAGATAAAGTGGTTCAATTTCATTCTTCTGCATGTTACAACCCAGTTTTCCCAGCACCATTTATTGAAGAGAGCCTCCTTCTTCCATTTAATCCTTTGGGCCCCCTTATCAAAGATTAGATGTCCATAGGTGTGGGGATTTATTTCTGGGCTTTCAATTCTGTTCCACTGGTCTGTGTGCCTATTTTTGTTTCAGTACCATGCTGTTTTGATGATGATGGCTTTATAATATAGTTTAAGGTCTGGGAGTGTGATGCCTCCATTTCTGTTTCTTTTCCTCAAGATGGTTTTGGCAATTCTAGGTGTTTTTAGGTTCCAGATAAATGATTGTAGTGTTTGTTCTAGTCTCTTAAAGAAGCTTGGTGGAACTTTGATGGGTATTGCATTAAATTTGTATATGGCTCTGGGGAGAATATTCATTTTGATGATATTTATTCTTCCAATCCATGAGCATGGGATATCTTTCCATTTCTTGGTATCAGTTTCTATTTCCTTGAGTAGTGACTCATAGTTTTCAGCATACAAGTCTTTCACTTCTTTGGTCAACTTTATTCCTAGGTATTTGATTGATTTTGCTGAAACAGTAAAGGGGAGTGATTTCTGGATGTTTTCTTCTTCAGATTTAGTGTTCGCATAAAGAAATGCCACTGATTTTTGTACATTGATTTTGTAGCCTGATACCTTGCTATATTGCCTAATAACTTCCATTAATTTTCTGCTGGATTCTTTAGGTTTTTCTATGTATACTATCATATCATCTGCAAATAGTGAGAGCTTGACTTCTTCCCTTCCGATCTGTATTCCTTTGATTCCTTTCTCTTGCCTGATTGCTATGGCAAGAACTTCCAATACTATGTTGAAGAGTAATGGTGACAGTGGACAGCCCTGAGACCCAGTTCCTTATCTGGAAAGTAGAGCCAGTGAAATCTCTTCCACAGAGATTTCTTTTGGAAAAAAAGAAATTAAATATAACAGTAGGATTTACTAATGTCTGTCAGTTACATAAGTCACTGCTGGCCATGCCACATGCTAAAAAATAACCATTTCTTCTTATTTTTTTATTAGTGATTTAATAACGATGGACAAGACTGTAAGATTATAGGGGCACAGCTCCACACACTTCCCATCCCCAGAGTTCCCTGTCCCTCCATTGGGAGCTTCCCTGTTCTTTGTCTTTTCCCTTTCTTTCTTTCTTTCTCCTTTCTTGTGTGTGTTTCCTTTTGTCTTCCTCCGTGTCTGCCTGCTTGTCTACCTTCCTTTCTCCTTCTTACCTTTTGTGATGCCTACCTTTCATTACTTTAAAAATGTTTTATGTGTTTATTTGGATAGAGACAGAGAAATTGAGCGGAGGTCGAGAGGGAGACAGAGACACCTGCAGCCCTGCTTCACGGCTCACAGAACCTCCCCCTCAGGCGGGGCTGGAGCTTGAACCCAGGCCCCCGGGCACTGTGATCTGTGTGTCCCTGCAGGTGTGCGAGGCCTGTGCCTGCACTGCCTCCTGGCCTCCCAGCCTCCTGACTCAAATCCTCAAGGTGCCTTCCCAAGGCCCCGTGGATGGGTCTTCTACGCGGACGAGGGGAGACTTGGTTCTGTTGAGCTGTCTGCCTCCTCTTCAGAACGTCTGTCTGAGACCATTTGGGCTGACGTGAAATCAGTCCAGAGCTTGGGCAGCTTATGAACAATAGAATTTTTTTCCTTCTTTCTCTCTCCTTCCCTTCCTCTTTCCCTCTCCTCCCCTCCTCTCCCTTCCTCTTTCCTTCCCTTCCCTTCCCTTCCCTTCCCTTCCCTTCCCTTCCCTTCCCTTCCCTTCCCTTCCCTTCCCTTCCCTTCCCCTCCCCTCCCCTCCCCTCCCCTCCCCTCCCCTCTCCTCCTCTCCCCTTCCCCTCCCCTCTCCTTCCCTTCCCTCCCCTCCCCTCCCCTCCCCTCCCCTTCCCTTCCCTCCCCTCCCCTCCCCTTCCCCTCCCCTCCCCTCCCCTTCCCCTCCCCTCTCCTTCCCTCCCCTCCCCTCTCCTCCTCTCCCCTTCCCCTCCCCTCTCCTTCCCTCCCCTCCCCTCCCCTCCCCTCCCCTTCCCTTCCCTTCCCTTCCCTACATTTCCCTCCCCTCCCCTTCCCTCCCCTCCCCTTCAGGGTTATCTCTGGAGCTCAGTACCAGCACTATGAATCTACTGCTCCTGGTGGCCACTTTTTTCCATTTTTATTGGACAAGACAGAGAGAAATGGAGAGAGGAGGGGAAGACAGAGAGGGAGAGACAAAAACAGACACCTGCAGACCTGCTTCACCACTTGTGAAGTGTCCCTTCTACAGATGGGGTGTGGGGGGCTTGAACCCGGATCCTCATGTGGGTCTTTGTGCTTAGTACTCTGTGTGCTTAACCAAGTGCACCACCGCCCGGCCCCCTCCCAGTTTCTAGAATGGTTGCTCTTGTAATTCAGGGGCTGTGTGCCCAAGGGCAGGACCTGACTGGATTGTGAAGCAAGTCCAACGTGTGCTGCAGGAGCCATCGCAGCTGTGGTTCTCAGGGCCGGGCTGACAGGCCACTGGCCCTCGGTGCCTCCTGGCCCTTTGCACTGTGTGGAGACCCTGGGGTAGCGGAGGGTGACACCCACACCCCCACCCACAGCAGCCTGTGCTCCCAGCTCTGATGGGAACTGGCTCGTCCCCCAGCAGCCTCAGAGGGGACTGGAAAGAGCTGTCAGGGGAGCGTGGACACCAGGCAGAGACTAGCCTTCCTCCAGCGGCGTCCACCCATCGGAAGGACAGTGGCAGGTGCAGAGGGCATGAGCACTGTGTGCTTTGGAGGGGCTGTTTCCTCAGATGAGGGGAATAGACCCTCGGCTGGTCTGGAAGCAGATGGGACAGGTGGGGGGTAATGGTTCTGCAAAAATTCTTTCATGTCTGAGGCTTCAAAGTCCCAGGTGTGAAGCCTTTCAGTCCCTTACACCACCATAAGCCAGAGCTGAGCAGTGCTTTGGTCAGTCTCTCTCTCTCTAATTAAAACCAAACAAACATAAATTTATAAGTGGGAAACTGTACTCCTAAAATACTGATTTTATAAGCCAATATCAAATCAACAAAAAATGATTTACGGGGTCCGGGTGGTGGCGCACCTGCTTGAGCACACACATCACAGTGCACAGGGACCCGGGTTCAAGCCCCTGGTCCCCACCTTTAGGGGAAACTTCACAAGTGGTGGAGCAGGGCTGCAGGGGTCTCTCTGTCTCTTCTCTCCACTCTCAATTCCTCTGTGTCTATTCAAAAACATATAAATAAGTAGAAAATCTTTAAAAAGCAAATTAGAATCAGACCACCTGCTGCATAGAAGCTCCAGGGGCTGAGCTGAATCTGGCTGCTTCCACCATCCACCAGGGTATCGCCCCCCCCAACGCCCCGGGCCACATGCGGCAGCTCTCTGGGGCCGTCTGCGTCCTGCCCCTTCAGCTCTGCCTCACCGTACTCAGCGGCTGCTGCTGGTGGAGGGGAGTGGGGACCCAGGGCAGGAGGAGGGCTCAGGCCTCTCACCTGTCTGGCTCTGGGCCCCTCCACACATGTCCTCCCGGACCCCCCACAACACGTCCACTTGGTTCTCGCTACCGCTGCTGGGACTAGGTGCTGTGTCCAGCGTACCTGGCAGAGGCCTCTGCCTGCCGCGGTTGCTGTCCTCGGGCTCCGTCTGCGATGGACGCCAGGGACTCAGCTGTGCTGTCAGGAGGCATAGCCGCACACGCTCTCTTCTTCCCGATGTGGCTGCCGGGCCATCAGGGGCAGAGGGCAGGGAAGAGGAACCAGGCCAGATTCCCTGAGAAGGGCAGGTGCGGAGCAGGGAACGGCCCACACGCCTTTGAGAGACGCGTGCAAAAGCTGCCTCACTTTCTGGAAATACATTATTTTTGGCCTTCTGGGTCATCACTGGGGCTTGGTGCCTGCACTACAAATCCACAGCTCCCTGTGGACATTTTTTTGTTTTTGTTTTTCTCTCCCTTTATTGGATAGGACAGAGAGAAATTGAGAAGGGAGGAGGAGAGAGAGGCCTGTAGGCCTGCTTCCCTCTTGTGAAGTGTCCCCCACCCCCCGCAGGTGGGGAGTAGGGGCACAAACCCAGGCCCTTGTGCTTAGTACTACGTGCCCTTAGCTGGGTGTGCCACCGCCTGGCCCTTGGATATTAAAAAGCGAACTATTCCGCCATTCTCCCGGGGGTGGAGAAAAGGCGATTTGTGAGGGGTGAAAAGTGGCATCTGAGACTGTTTACTGTTTCTGCTGCCTCCACCCTGGGAAACGTCTGAGCTTGAGGGAAAGAGTCAGGACAGTTGTGGCTTAGGGTCCGGTGGTGATGCGTCTGTCTGCGCAAAGGCCTGTGTTCAAGCCCAGGGCCCCGGCCCCTACCTGGAGGCCAGAGGCTTCACAAGTGGTGAGCAGGGCTGCGTGTGTCTCCTCTGCTCTCCCTCTCTACCCACCACTCTTCTCAGTTTCTTTTCCTTTAAACATTTTTATCATCTTTATTTATTGGATAGAGACGGTCAGAAATTGAGAGGGGAGGGGGAGACAGCGCAGGAAAGAGACAGAGAGACACTTGCAGCCCTGCAGGTGGGAACCAGGGGTTTGAACCCGGGTCCTTGTGCGTTGTGACTTGTGTGTTCAACCAGGTGTGCCACTGCCGGTCTCCCCTCTTCTCAAGTTCTCTCTGTCCTATCAAATAAAAGAAAGGAAAAGCATGGCTACCAGGGTTTGTGGATTTGCTGCATGGGCAACATGGGCAGGATAAGCCTGGTGGCCACTGAGACAGACAGACAGACAGAGAGAAAGGCAGTGACTCTATTTATTTATTTATTTATTTATTTATTTATTTATTTATAAAAAGGAAATACTGCAAAAACCATGGAATAAGAGGGGAACAAATCCACACAGTTCCCACCACCAGAACTCGTATCCCATCCCCTCCCCTGATAGCTTTCCTATTCTTTATCCCTCTGGGAGTGTGGACCCAGGGTCATTGTGGGATGCAGAAGGTGGAAGGTCTGGCTTCTGTCATTGCTTCCCCGCTGAACATGGGTGTTGGCAGGTGGATCCATACTCCCAGCCTGTCTCTCTCTTTCCCTAGTGGGGCAGGGCTCTGGGGAGGCAGAGCTCCAGGACACATTGGTGGGGTCGTCTGTCCAGGGAAGTCTGGTCGGCATCATGCTGGCATCTGGAATTTGGTGGTTGAAAAGAGAGTTAACATACAAAGCCTAATCATGGAGTAGTGCAGATGAAGAGATGGGGGGTGTCCATTTTGTAGGTAGCTAGTAGGCTTATTTTAGTTCTACTCCAAAGGGCCTGTGGCTACACTAGTTTCTCTTGCTGTCTTTTTTTCTCCCCGTGAGCCTGAAATCTGATATGCAGGTGGATCCAAGTTATTGTCTGGGGAGATGATATCATGGCTGGAAAAAGGACCAGAAAGCTGGATCAGGAAAGAGCATAGCTCCCAGATATGGGAAAGATATAAAAATTGTTGACTGTAAACCCCATCGATTTGATGTGATCTGGGGCCCATATAGCTAAAACCTGGAAGTAACCCAGGTGCCCAACAACAGATGAGAGGCTGAGAAGTGGTTTATATATACAATGGAGTATTATGCAGCTATTAAGAACAATGAATCCACTTTCTCTGACTCATCTTGGAGACAGTGACTCTATGCTGTATAGCCCAGGGTACTGTTAGCACAGTGCTGCCACCCTGATGACCACTGGAAGCTAGTAAAAGCAAAAGAAAGGCATTCTGCTTTTAAGAACTTGACAGGAAGCCCAGGCCCTGGGCTGGGGGCTCGGCCTTGGCGTCTGTCTGCACACACCCAGAGCCTGTGGGCCCCGGGCTGGGGGCTCGGCCTTGGCGTCTGTCTGCACACACCCAGAGCCTGCGGGCCCTGGACGTCCACTGGCCTGCAGGCTGGCCGCAGCAGTGCTGCTCAGAGGACTCAGCATGGGAGCACAAGCTCAGCTGTCACCCGGACAGAGTCCAGGCCCTCTCCCCCTGGTTTGCTCCGGATCTCACCTCTGCTCTTGATTGGCCTGCCTCCAAGCTTCGGGACAATTTTGGGAAGGGAGGAAACCTCCAGAGCGATTTGCCAAACTTCCTGCTTCTAAATAGGTGGGTGCTTAGGGACTGATTGGACGAAAAAGTGGAATGTGGCCCTGTTGTTCATATCAGCTGTGCTAATTATGCCAGAGGGCATTGTGAAATGCCCAGAGAGATTCGCTCTCAATTACCTTTTGTCTGTGGAGTCCAGCGTGAACAGTTCTTTTGGGCCACAGATAGCCTGCTTCCTGAGCACAGGGCAGAGGAGGGGAAGGCATGTTTGGGTCCTGGCAGAAAGCTTGCTCTGAAAGGGGTAGTGGAGAAGCTGGGAGGAAGTGCTGGTCTCCTGCAGGACAGCTAAACCTTCCTGCTGCACTGAGAGCCTGCTTGGAGGCTGCAAGGCTGATGTAATCCCCAAGGTGGCTGCTTGCCTGGGCATCCAGCACCCTCAGCCCTCAGACTCCTTATCCGTTCTCCAAAGCAGCCAGCTCGGCAGCTCTGCGTGGCCAGGATTGCGACACCGAATGTGTTTGTTCCCTGCGTTTGTGAAATACCTCAGAGGCACCGTTCCAGCCCCACCTGACTAGTTTTCTGATTGCCACATGGCTCTGCTCCATCTGCCAGTACTCAGCCGGGCCCGGCTGGTCTGAGACTGTGAGATGTTGACAGGTTCAGGACCCGAGACCGCCTTTCTGTCTGTCCTCAGAGCAGCACCAAGGCCTGGCCCACAGGTTCCCGGATGCGTGTAAGTGCCCAGACCGAGCCCCTGTCTGAAAGGAAAACCCTCACCCTCTTGAAGTCCCTGAGCCTCCCTTGGGTTTGCCGGCCGAGCTGGCCTGGAGTGCCATGTGGCCTGGGGCAGCCGCCTGGACTCACTGAGGGGCTGAGGGGGAGTGGCCCCACCTCGTGCTTCTAGGAAGATCAGGATGCCAGCTAATACCCGGGCTCCTTGCCCCTGGAGCTACCAAAAACAAGTTGACTTCACATTTCCGAACCACTGAAGTTCAGTCTTGCATTTAATTCTTGTAAATGAATTATTGTCAGTCTTTGACTGAGAACGGGGTGGGGGCAGCCTGGCTAATATGTAACATAAGAGGACCCAGAACCCTTGGGAGTTGACTCAGGAATGCAGTGAGGGTTACATACTCAGCCCAAGGGAGGGGCTGAAGGGCCACATACGCCTGGGCACCGCCTCCTCCTTTAAGGTTTGATCTTTATTTATTTATCAGGTAGCGACAGTCAGAAATCAAGAGGAAAGGGGGAGATAGATGGACAGAGAGACGCCTGCAGCCCTGCTTCACCACTCGTGTAGCTTTCCCTCTGCTGGTGGGAACCGGGTCCTCGAACCTGGGTCCTTGTGCACTTTAACACGTGCGCTCAGCCAGGTGCACCTCCACCTGGCCCTGCCCCGCTGACTTTACGACACTCTTCTTCCAAGGAGGAAGAAACCCAAAGGCTGGTGTTGGAGAGCGGCAGAGCTGGTGGTGGCTGGCTGGTATCACTCCTGCACTGAGAGACGCAGGTGACTTAGGTCTTTCCCACCATCTCCCTCCCACCCCAGAAGCTGCGGCGTTACTTCACGTACAGCAGTCAGCCAATAAATATCGAGTAGTCATCACTGCTGGACCTTGTTCTAAGACCAGAGCACATAGCTGGGGTCTCAGCCAGGATGAGACCTGCCTTTTCTGGGCTGATTTCAAGGTCGGGAGGCCTGCAGTTCTGCACAGGTGAAGGCAGAGACACATGTGTACACGCAAGGACCCGGCACAGACGCCCCACACTCACATACCTGCATGTTCACACACGCAGACAGCACACAGGAGCTCACATCTCACACAGGCTTCTGTTCACACAGGGACAGAGACCTTCACCTGCACACGTGTGTGCACACACACACACACACACTCCCGCACACACACACTCACATGCACACACATGCTCCTGTGCACTCACATTAAGTCTCACACACCCACTCACACTCACACACACTCACACTCACACACACTCTCACACTCTCACACTCACACACTCACACACACACACTCACACACACACTCACACTCACACACTCACACACACCATTCCATTCCATTTACTGGGAAGAGCTTTTCCAGAATCGCTGGAGTCTCTGCACATTCCATATCATTGATACCACAGATAAGATCTCAGAAATTCCCTTTCTTCTTCTCTCTTCTCCTTAGCGGCCATGGCACTACTGACCCTGCCATCACTCTGTCCTCTCTTTCCCAGCCTGTGAACACGTCTTCCTGCTGTTGAGCTGTTTCCTAGCCATGAAGTCTTAGGGAACCACTAGCATCGCCAGGCTTACACTGGACTGTGCCGTCAGAAATCAAAGCTGGGGCTGGGTGCTCACATTACAGAGCACAAGGACCCTGGTTCAAGCCCTCAGTCCCCACCTGCAGGGGGCAAGCATCATGAGTGCTGGGCAGGGCTGCAGGGGTCTCTGTCTCTTTATCTCTCTGTCTCTACCAATACTGAACACACCAACAAATACATACGAAGCAGTATCTGTGTCTGCCCGCCCAGTCCTGCCCTGGCTTGCCCTCCTCCTGCAGCTTCTCCAGCCCCGCTTGCCGCTTGCCGGCTCTGCGTCCCCAGTGGGAGGCCCCCAGCCCCTGCTCCCAGGTGTTTGCCAGCGAAGGTCTTCTCTGGGAGCCTTGTCAGGTCTGGGTGGGGATGCGCTCACTTTAATCTCATCACGTTGCTCTCAGTCGGAATCCCACTTGCCAACGACCAGGCGTAGAGACCCACCGATGCCGGCAGCACTGGAGGGAGGGGGCTCTGGCCTGCAGGCTTGGCGGCACACAGCCAGCCCTGGCCCTGCTCTGCCGTGCCCACTTGGGAGACTGGCTACAGGCGGTGGAGCTCCGGTCCTCAGGCGGGCAGCGAGAGCCACGGATGGTTTCGTCACCCAGGCGCTTGAGGTGGGGGTGATGGGCGCCAACAAGCTGGCAGCTCTGTGGTTTCAGTTCCCAAAGGGCCAGAGAGTCACTTACTCAACTCACCTATTTCCCCCGCTATCAGGGATCTCACTTTCGCTATTTAAAACACCTTTGTCTCTGCTGCCAAAGGTTCTCGGAAGTGCTGTTTGCAAGTCCAAGGGCTCATTGAAGCTTTTGGCCTCACTCCACGGTCTTGCATTCACAGTCTCCGTCCCTCTGTTAATATTTTTATTATTGGCTAGAGACAGAAATTGAGAGGGAGGGGACTAGAGAGACAGAGACCCCTGCAGCCCTGCTTCACCGCTAATGAAGATTTGTTCCTGCAGGTGGGGACTGGGGGCTTGAACCTGGGTCCTTGCACACTGTGATGTGAGTACTTAATCAGATGCCCTGCTGCCTGGCCCCACATCCACGCTCTCTGTGGCTGTTTGATTGTACTGCCGACTGCAACGACTCTCAGACAGCAGGGAGAGTGTGTCACCTCAGCAAAGCATACTGTGTAGAGCAAACCACACACTCACACAGTGGAGAAGACTTAAACTGGAAGAGGGAAATAGAAGACAGAGTGGAGGTGGAGATGAGGACAGGAACGTGGCCTCTTGAGAAAGGGGTGGGGCAGGTGGGGCTCACCCAGCTAAGCGCACACAGTACTCAGTACAGGGTCCTGTGCCAGGATCTAGGTTTGAACCCCAGCTCCCCACCTGCCAGGAGAAGCTTTACAAGCAGTGGATCAGGGCTGCAGGTGTCTCTCCATTTCTTTCCCTCTCTATCACCCCCACCCTCTCAATTTCTCTCCGTCCTGTCCAATAAAATGGAAAAATGACTGCCAGGGGCAGTGGATTCATAGTGCTGGCACCGAGCCCCAGTGATGACCCTGGAGGCAGAGAAAGAGGGGGAATGGGATTGGGTGTCAGGTGGCTGTGGGCATAAGGCCAGACTTCAGCTTGTTCAGTGATGAGGACGTGGCCCTCTGGAGTGGCCTCTCCTGGGCACAGAGCTGACAGGGCTTGATGATGCTGACTTACATGTGGTCTTCTGGTCAGGTGGGTCTTGGGCCTTTCATGCACAAGGGGCAGGCCTCCAGCTGACCTTTCCTTCCTGTGCCATGGAGTCAGGACCTCTGTACCGAGTGTTCAGATGGTGTAAACAGGTTGGGGTGAACTACACGGCTCTCCATGTGAGGACTCCCCAGCGAGTCAGCCCTTTCTGGCAGCACAGCTCACTTCCGGTGTGTGACCCTCTCCCTGGCCAATGCACACCCTTGCTTATGCGAGCGTCAAGTCTCTCCTCTCCTGGGGGGAGTAAGCTTCACACCTGCAGAGGCGCAGGGTTTTCCCGTGGCAGCCAGTGGGCGTGCGTCTCAGCTACCAGGAGCTCAGCTGCCAAGTTGGCGAGGGCAGGGTGAGAAAGGGCTTCGGCGAGACTCACAGGTGAGTCACCTGTGCGACTGCTTCAGCATTCCAGGGGAGGAAGAGATCCACCCAGACGTCACCCTCTGAGAAGCAGGGTGCCTTGAACCTGGGTCTGCTGACTCTGGGTGTCAAGGTTCACTCAGCACAGGCGAGGTCCAGCCCTTAGCACGTGTGGAAAGGAGGGTGTCTCCCCCTGGGTCCAGCTCTATGAGCCCAGGCTCAGAGGACAGGTAGGAAACACCTTGCTGTCTACAGTCCCCACACTAGGAGACACAGCTAGGCCTGAGAGCCTCCAGAAAAGGTTCTTCCCCTAGCCCCCATCTGCCTCTTTGAGAGGAAAGGTCACTGCCATCAGGAACGTCATCACAAGCCCTCCTGGGGCCTCTCCAGGACCTGTCCTCACTGCAGAGCAGCCATGGGGGGGACTCCCCACTCTCTGAAGGGAGGCTGGTCAGCCTGCTCTGCCCCTTGAGGAAGACAGGTCCTGACATGGTGCAGCCTAGAACATTCCAGCTGTGACCATGGACTGTGAGCTCAGACTGACAGGGACTCAGAGATCACACAGGCTCCTGTGCTGAATGTGAACAGACATGGCCCTGGGTCAGATCCATGGGGTTTATAGTTAACGGTGTTTCTATACTTGCCTCATATTTTGGAGCTTGTCTCTGCCCTGACTCAGGTTTCTAGTCTTATTCTCAACCCTGACACCATCTTTCCAGACAAAACTTTCAGTCTACCTGCATGTTAGCTGTCAGGCTCAGGCAGAAGTTACTAAAGTCACAGTTCCCTTGGAATATACCTAAAGTAGACTTCCTAGCTTCTTCCCACATGAAGACCCCTAATTTCATCTGTTGCATTCCTACTTTATGTTTATTATTTATTAAACAAATCATCTTGCTTTATATTTTGCCACCTTTTAGCCACCAAGTTGCAGATGCTACCGTGACGCCAACCTGACTTCCCTGGACAGACAACTTCACCCATGTGTCCTGGAACCCCCCCCTCCCCAGAGCCCTGCTCCACTAGGGAAAGAGAGAGATAGGCTGGGGGTGTGGATCCACCTGCCAACACCCATGTCCAGCGGAGAAGCAATTACAGAAGCCAGAACTCCCACCTTCTGCTCCTGATAAAGAATTTGGGTCCATATTCCCAGAGGGATCAAGAAAGAACAGGGCACCTTCCAATAGAGGGGATGGGACACGGAGCTCTGGTGGAGGGAACTGTGTGGAATTGTACCCCTGTGATCTTACAGTCTTGCTGATCATTATTCAATCACTAATAAAACTTAAAAAACAAAGGAGGGAAGGCAGTGTATTACAAGGACCACCCGAGTACATGTGGCTTCAGCAAGCCGTTCATTCTGCATTCCCATGGGCCAGTGGAAAGTGAGTCTGGGTTAGGATGGCTCTGGGTTCTAAGACTGTCAGCAAGGAGCTTCCCAGGAAAGAGAGCTCGCTGCTTCTTATAAGTGGGAAGTTCAGGGAAAGGAAGTTTCAGTTTGACAGGGTCCGAGTATCTCTGAGTTCCTGGTCAGTCTGAGGTTAGCTGTCTCCAACAGAATCTCTGGGTGTATGCTGCCCTTCCAACTCTTAGTCACCGGGAAAGAACTCGGTTCTTTCGTGTTCTGACTGAAGTTCTGACACTGAGTCAGGCAGGCCAGCTCAGGAGAGGAGGGCTCTGGCTGGCTGGACCGTGGCGGCAAGTGCCCGGCTGCCCGGCGGTGGGTCTGAAAATGGGGTGAGAGATGTGGCCCCTCAGTGGACACCAATTGCTCTCATGACATGGGGACAGCTGAGGAGGCAGGAGGTTCCTCCCCACAGAGGATCCTCCAGCTCTGAGCTCTGTGGCTGAGGCCCCTGCAGACCCTCTCCACATCTCTTTAGTCTTTACACCTCTCAGCTTCTCACACCTTTTACACCTTCTCACACCTTGTCACACCTTATTACAACTTCTCACATTTTACTACACCTTCTTACACCTTCTCACACCTTGACACACCTTGTTATACCTTGCTACACCTTGTTACACCTTGTCACACCTTGTCACAACTTGTTACACCTTGTCACATCTTGTTACACCTTGTTACACCTTCTCACACCTTATTACACCTCTCAGCTTCTCACACCTTTTGCACCTTCTCACACCTTATTACACCTTGTTATATCTTTTCACACCTTGTCACACCTTATTACAACTTCTCACATTTTACTACACCTTCTTACATCTTCTCACACTTTGACACACCTTGTTATACCTTGTCACACCTTGAGATGGGGTGTTGGGTGTCCTAGAGGGGCTTCTTCTTGGCCTGTGGAGCCAGGAGGCCCACCCAGCCAAAGGGACATGCCAACATGATGGGGTGAAGCTGGAGTATTTTCTGGATTATCCCGACTAATAAAAATGAAACCACAGGCTCTTTGGAATATAACTAACATATGCCTACTAGCTATCTATAAAATGGAGGGCCCCCCCTCCCCCAACACTTCGTCTGCACTACTCCAGCCTTTAGGTCTATGATTGTTCAACAATTTGTTTGGCTTTGTATGTTAACTCTCTTTTCAGCCACCAGCTTCCAGATGCTAGCAGGATGCCGACCAGACTTCCCTGGACAGACAACCCCACCATGTGTCCTGGAGGCCCACTTCCCTAGAGCCCTGCCCCACTAGGGAAAGAGAGAGGCAGGCTGGGAGTGTGGCTCCACCTGTCAACACCCATGTTCAGCGGGGAAGCAATTACAGAAGCCAGACCTCCCACCTTCTGCATCCCACAATGACCCTGGGTCCATGCTCCCAGAGGAATAAAGAATAGGAAAGCTGTCAGGGGAGGGGATGGGATACAGAGATCTGGTGGTGGGAACTGTGTGGAGTTGTTCCCCTCTTATCCTATGGTTTTGTCAGTGTTTCCTTTTTATATATAAAATAAAATAAAAGAAGAAAGAGAAGTAAAACTAAAAACAGATGAGGTCACAGGAAGACACAACAGTGTGTGGGCTGCAGAAGGAGATGAGGGCTCCTCAGGCTGTGGGTGCCTGTCCCTTTAAATGAGGCCCTAATGACTGGGATAATGACACCCTGGGCCTGTTGAGGGTTTCTCTCTTCCTGCAGCTCAAAGCACTTTCTCTTCCTATCTCATCTCTCCCCTGCTTCCCAGGGAAGTCAGTCTCCTTATCACCATTTCTCAGCCATCTGGGTGCCATGAATCACTCTGTGGCTCCTCTCCTGATCCCCCGGCCTGGGTGGGGCCTCCGTGCCCCTCTGCCCCTGAGGTCCCAGCTTGGTGCACCCCTGCTCAGAGGAGCCAGCACACTGGGGCTTAGGAGGGCAGCTGTCTGTCCCGGGGCTGCTGAGGGGAAGGGGCAGATTCTGGGGAGCAGACAGTGGCCCCCTAGTTCAGTCTGTATGTGTGATATGAAAAACTAAGGGATATGAACAGGGAAAACCCCAACACAGTGAAGTATTATTATTATTATTTATTCCCTTTTGTTGCCCTTGTTGCTTTATTGTTGTAGTTATTGGATAGGACAGAGAGAAATGGAGAGAGGAGGGGAAGACAGAGAGGGGGAGAGAAAGACAGACACCTGCAGACCTGCTTCACCACTTGTGAAGTGACTCCTCTGCAGGAGGGGAGCCAGGGGCTTGAATTGGGATCCTTATGCCGGTCCTTGCATTTCGCATCACGTGCACTCAACCTGCTGCACTACCGCCCAACTCCCCACAGTGAGGTCTTAAGTACAGGGGGTGACTGGTGTTGCTTGAGGAGAGTTGGGGAGATAGGGAGGGGCCTTTTGATCATGAAATGACAACAGGAGTTTGGTACATTTCTATTCTATCAAGTAAAAAAGAAAAAGGAAATCATGGCCACCGGAATTTGTGGGTTCATGGTTCAGAGGCCGAGCCCCAGCATTAACCCCAGTAGGAAAAACGGAAGAGGAATGGCATCTCCCGCCTCTCAGAGTTGGAATCAGTCAGGAATGGCGTCACGGGCTGGAAGCCGCCCTGGGCAGAGGCCCCTCAGCAAGCCTTAGTCTCCTCCGCAGACCAGATCTTCCCCTCAAGTTTATATTTTGAAAGGGAGCATACTTACTTTGTCTGAGTTCAGTTTCTTTTGCAATAATCAAGCCTTGCCTCAGCCCAAACAGGTGATCCAAAGAAGCCAGGGGCTAAGAGACCTAGAAAGACAGATGCAAAGTGAGTGTCTCTCTTATTGCTGCTTCCTGCTCATGTTTGCAGAAGTCATGAAGTGACATATTTTGACCTAATTCTGATATTAATCTCTTCTACGGCTTTATCAAATGTTAGGCTGTGCAGTTGTTGTTCATAATTGCTACGAAGGCTCAAATGACATCGGGCTGCTGACATGCGCAGGTGCTCAGAAAGAAACAGCAGCTGTGTTCTCTCTGCACATGCATTTCACTCTGTCTTTGACAAGAAAGTAGATGTAGACATGGAGGTTGTTGTTTGTTTGTTTGTTTGTTATTGTTGTTTTTGCCTTTAGGGTTATGGCTGGGGCTCCATGTTGGCACTAGGAATCCACTGCTCCTGGTGACTGCTTTTCCTATTTTATTGGACAGGACACAGAAAAGCTGAGAGAGGAGTGAGAGAGACACAGAGACAAAGAGGTCTAGACACCTGCAGACCTGCTTTGCTGCTTGCGAAGCTTCTCTCCTGTGGGCGGGGAGCCAGGGCTCGAACTTGGGTCCTTGCTTACATGTGCATTAACCGGTGCACCCCTGCCCGGGCCCCAACCTGAAGATTCTGCTACAGCAGGGGCTGATCTCTGCAGGGCATCTAGCTCACAAAGCAGGAGATGGAGGCCGTGTGTCTGGGAAAATCCTGAGTGGACTGAGGGGCTGGGGGACAAGGGGAGCTCAGGCCCCGGTCAGCCCTGGGCCTCGTCCGACGCCAGGTGCTTGGGGAAGCGGGGTGCTGGCTGAGCTCCCCTTCCCCGTCGCCCAGACGCACGGGCCCTGCCCTGGGGCTCAGTCACTGACAGACGGCGGGTGCTCACGGGCTGCCCAGGGCACAGAGGTGGAAGAGCCCCAGGGAAAGGGGGAGGTGAGCCAGGCTTCTAGGCGCACTTGCGGGAGAAAGCCTTCTCCCCGTTCCTCGCCCACCCTGACTGCCCCACCGCCACCCGCCGGCCTCTGGCCTCTGCGGTGGGCACGCCCCCCCAGGTCATCAGTGGCTGCGGTAGACTCAGTGTCACAGCCCTGCCCACGTAGGTCACTGTCCACTGAGCTCACTGCCTCCCGACTGCTCTTCCCTCCTCTCCCTCCTGCCCTTCCTCATTTTCCTGTGATTTCATCTTTGCCCTGTCTGTCTGTCTGTCTATGTCTGTCTGTCTGTCTGTCTGTCTGTCTATCGGTCTGTCTGTCTATCTATCTATCTATCACCTATCTATCTATCTATCTATATCTATACATATCTGTCTGTCTATCTATCTATATCTATCTATATCTATACATATCTATCTGTCTGTCTGTCTATCATCTATCTCCTATCTATATCTATCTGTCTGTCTATCTATCTATATCTATCTATCTATCTATCTATCTAGGTATCTATCTTCTAGCTAGCTAGCTATCTATCCATGCATCTTCTTTCTTTCTATCCATCCATCCATCCATTTTTATCTATCTATCTATCTATCTATCTATCTATCTATCTATCTATCTATCTATCTACCTATCTATCTATCTATCATCTATCATCATCTATCTTTGTTTCCTTTATTTCTTTCTCCATCCTTCTCTTCCTCTCCCTCTCTCTACCTCCTCCTCCTATTCTTTCTCCCCCTGTCCCCCCCTCCTCCCCCTCCTCTTCCCCGTCCCCCACAGTCACCACAGCTTCAGCAGACACCAACGTCCCCTCAGCGTGCTGCTGGCTGGCTCGTGTGTGAGGAGGCCTTCGGCTAAGCAAGCAGACTGGCCTGAGGCACAGAGGCTCCCGCACTCTGCGGGACAGAACCCGGCCTCAGGGCAGAGCCAGCACCAGCAGATGGTCTGAGGCAAGAAGCCTAACAGAGTCTTCAGACGCACCTTAGGCCCGAGAGGGCACTGCTCACGGCCAGCCCCAGGCCCTGTGCCCTCACCCCTGCTCTGCTCTGCCACAGTGCTGCTTGCAGACCAGCCACCTGGGCTTCCCAAGTGGCTCCAGGGAAAATCACTCTGTGCCTGGCACCCTAGGTGGGCGAAGTGGCCAACCTGAGGCGTTGTGAAGGGGGCAACCTGAGGCGGTGTGAAGGGGGCAACCTGAGGCGGTGTGAAGGGGCCACACCTGAGGCGGTATGAAGGGGCCACACCTGAGGTGGTGTGAAGGGGCCACACCTGAGGCGGTGTGAAGGGGCCAACCTGAGGCGGTGTGAAGGGGCCACACCTGAGGAGGTGTGAAGGGGCCACACCTGAGGCGGTGTGAAGGGGCCACATCTGAGGCGGTGTGAAGAGGCCAACCTGAGGCGGTGTGAAGGGGACACACACCCTGTGGCAGGGGTGAAGGGGTCACACACACCCTGTGGCAGGGGTGAAGGGGTCACATACCCCGTGGCAGGGGTGAAGGTGTCACATACCCCGTGGCAGGGGTGAAGGGGACACACACCCTGTGGCAGGGGTGAAGGGGTCACACACCCCGTGGCAGGGGTGAAGGGGACACACACCCTGTGGCAGGGGTGAAGGGGACACACACCCCGTGGCAGGGGTGAAGGGGTCACACACCCCGTGGCAGGGGTGAAGGGTCACACCTGTGGCAGCGCCCAGCCAGCAGCCCGCCTGTGCTCACCTGCTTTCCCAGGCTGCCTGTGGAGGGAGACCTCACAGAAGCTTGTTTGCTGATGTGGGCAGCAGGTGACTGTAGGCCGCCCCCTCACAGAGTGAGACAGGAAGCAGCCATGCTGGGGCTGGGAGACTGGGGGAGGAACCTGCAGGGCTGTGGGGCTGTGGGCTGGGGGCTGGGAGCCGGGCCCTCTGGGGGCACCCGCAGGCCTCGAGGGTGGTGACGCACGTGGGCATGGGAACTGAAAAGGGGACCCGAGTTTTTTAGCGGCGGGCCCAGGGGAGGGGTGGGGCCGTCTGTGAGCTTCTGGCGGGGGCTGCACACAGCATCTGGGAGCTCCGGTGTCCGGCCTGATGACACCTCCCTCTGTCATCTTCCCTCTTCATTTCTGGCTGTCTCTCTCTGAGGGAGAGAGAGAGAGGGAGATAGATAGATAGATAGATAGATAGATAGATAGATAGATAGGGAGACCTGCAGCCCTGCTTCACCATTTGTGAAGCTTTCCCCCTGCAGGTGAGGGCCAGGGGTTTGAACCCGGGTCCTTGTGCACTGTAATACGTGCACTCAACCAGGTGCACCACCACCTGGCCCCCAGTCCCTGCTTCTCTCTCTCTCTCTCTCTCTCCCTCCCCCCCAGCTCTGCTTGTCACCTTACAAGTCTTGTCTCCACCCCCACAGCTGTGAGCAGCTTGCTGACAGGTGGTTTCTAACTGCTGTGAGTGACAGCTGGGGTGAGCTTGACCCTCCAGAGCCACCGTCTTCCTGGCAGATGCCGAGAGCCGCGGGGCCAGAAGTGCAGAACCTGCATTTTCTATTGGCTGCACCTGTCCAGGTGCTTGACCCTGACCAGGCTTACTGACCAGGTCTCTCAGACAGACGGGGGACAGTGGGGGCGTGAAGCCAGGAACCCAGCTGTCTGGAGTCGGGAGAGTCCACGGGAGGAGAAAGTCATATGCAGCGCTGAACGTTTACTAAGAGATGAGCCTGAAGACAGAAAACTAGGATTCCTGCTGCTCACATGCCTCTCCACAGCTGCAGAGCTCTCAGCCGTCACGTGCCCCCACCTCAGCGGGGACAGACCTGGGCACAGGGTGATGGCAGCAGTGCACAGCCTGGGCCCTTGGCTGGAGCTGTCTGAAGCCTACACATGACTGTTGTCTGAAGTTACATGGAGTCAAAGAAAATCAGGAGGAGAAAAATGAAGGAAAACCAAGCCACTTGAAAATTCAGCACAGAATCTTTAGCCAAACTTTGGGGAAAATAATCAATGCCAACCTGAAGCCAGCCTGCTGTGGGGGGTGGAGGCTGGCCTCCTGGACTTCTGACCGAGCTGGTCACCGCATAACCACGGGGGCCTCCAGGTCTGGAAGGGCCTGAGAGCCCTGCCCCATGCTTCCTGCACCCGGACTCTCTTGGCAGCCTGCAGTGTGCTGTCGGTGCATCCACCTTACTCTCTGTCTTTCTGTCCCCCTCTGTCTTCACCACCTCTCTCCATTTCTCTCTGTCCTATACAATAGCAACTATAGCAGCAGCAATAACAAGGACAAATGAGGACAACAAAATGGGAAAAAATGGCCTCCAGGAGCAGTGCATTTGTAGTGCAGGCGCCAAGCCCCACGATAACCCTGGAGGCAGAGCAAACAAACAAACATGAGCTAAGGGCCATGCACAGAAGAGTGTGTCCTCTAACCCCAGGTCTGAGTCTCCCAGCAGTGAGACCTTGAGCGCATCCCGAGACATTTCCAACTCTACTTCCGCTCTCTGCAAGGGACAATGTAGGTTGCCTGTGAGGTCGTGATGTGGACCAGCTCAGCTCACGCCCGCAGAAGACCAGCCATTCTGTGTGCCTAGACGTGAGCGTGAGCACGAGCGCTTTCATTCCGGGTGCTCTGCTCATGGTGAGGAGTTGCTTGTCTTTTATTTCCATATGAAGGTGATGGAATGAGGCAAAGACTGAGCTATTTTAAAATGAAGAGACAATGCTAGGGGCTGGCTGCTCCAGGGCCTACCATGCCAAGCTCACGTTTTTCCCAGCATGCCACGCCTATGTCCTCAGCCAGAGTTCTGCTGCACTTCCACTGCTGTTGATCACAGACAGCTTGCCGGGGCGTCTCGGACCAGCTCTGAGTAGTACCACCCTGGAGCATCAACACCTCCAGACTCCCCTTTTCTCTAAGTCTCTGGTTCGGTAGACAACAAAACCTCCTTTCCTGTTCTCTTGCCTTTTCCTCTGCTCCAAGGTGTGCAAACTCCTTCCCAGAGCTGAGTAAATAACCCCCTCTGCAGTAGTCATGAGGACGTGGTACTGGGTCAAATGAGAGCTGACTGAACCCTGAACCAGGTAGCTGATGGAGATGGGTGAATCCCAGGTCATATTAGGAGATGAAGTTGACTGTGACAAGCATGGGAGATTTTTTTTTAAAAAACCCAGACTTAAGGAGCTAAAAATGAGAAGGCCAACTATGGGATGAAGGTCTTTTTCCCCCTGTAAATAAGGTTTTGTTAGTATACTGACAATCCCTGTTGATTTTTGTATTGCTCCTTGTCCATTTTGAGTGCAAAGGCAGAGCAGAAACAAGGTGATCTGCAAAGTCTAAAATATGCGGCCCTTTAAGGAAAGGCTTGCTGGTGTGAAGGCATTGACTGGAAGAGACACAGCATGGAGAGACGCATCTGAGAGTCCTGGGACACAGTGGCCAGGGGGGCACATGGAAGGACAGAAGGACGGGCTCTCTCTCTGCTGACCAAGGCCTGGAGTGTCTGGGAGAGCTTCTGTGGAGGAAGTGAGCAGAGCTTGTCTTGAGTCAAGTGTAGACTGGGTCTTGGAAGGAAATGATGAGGAAGTCTAGGGTCAGAGTGGTTGTGATCAGGGCAGATTCACACGTTTGGATGGCTGGTTCCTGCTGAGAAGTTTCCCTCTGGTTCCAAGCAGATGGTGCAGCCCCTGTAAGAAAAAGGTGTGGGGCAGAGAGACATGGCATGGCTTCCCGCTCTAGCCCTCCGAGGAGATGTGCTTGGGCACTCGTCTCTTTGTACAGAAATGTCTGCACTCATAAAGTGGGCGAGTTGTGCTGCTCTCATGTAGCTTCATGCGTGTGGCTAGGACACAGGTGTAAGTTCTGGCATATCCGCGAGAGTCACAGAGACAGCTGTCGGCCCCACCTGCAGGGGACTGCACGAACAGTGAAGCAGGGCTGTAGCTCTCTCGCCCCTCTCAATTACTCTCTGTCCAAAAGAGAGAGAGAGAGAGAGAGAGAGAGAGAGGGGAAAGAAAGAAGGAAAACCGTGGAAAGGACATGTATGTGAAGGGGCTGAGCACTAGATTTTGGTACTCCATGTATGTGAGGGGGCTGAGCACCAGGTAATGGTACTCCATGTGTGTGAGGGGCTGAGCACCAGGTAATGGTACTCCATGTGTGTGAGGGGCTGAGCATCACGTAATGGTACTCCATGTATGTGAGGGGGCTGAGCACCAGGTAATGGTACTCCATGTGTGTGAGGGGGCTGAGCACCAGGTAATGGTACTCCATGTGTGTGAGGGGCTGAGCACCAGGTAATGGTACTCCATGTGTGTGAGGGGCTGAGCATCACGTAATGGTACTCCATGTATGTGAGGGGGCTGAGCACCAGGTAATGGTACTCCATGTGTGTGAGGGGCTGAGCATCACGTAATGGTACTCCATGTATGTGAGGGGGCTGAGAACCAGGTAATGGTACTCCATGTGTGTGAGGGGCTGAGCACCAGGTAGTGGTACTCCATGTATGTGAGGGGGCTGAGCACCAGGTAATGGTACTCCATGTGAGGGGGCTGAGCACCAGGTAACGGTACTCCATGTATGTGAGGGGCTGAGTCCAGGTAATGGTACTCCATGTATGTGAGGGGCTGAGCACCAGGTAATGGTACTCCATGTATGTGAGGGGCTGAGCACCAGGTAATGGTACTCCATGTATGTGAGGGGCTGAGCACCAGGTAATGGTACTCATGTATGTGAGGGGGCTGAGCACCAGGTAATGGTACTCATGCATGTGAGGGGGCTGAGCACCAGGTAATGGTACTCCATGTATGTGAGGGGCTGAGCACCAGGTAATGGTACTCCATGTATGTGAGGGGCTGAGCACCAGCTAGTGGTACTGTAGCTCCAGGAGACTTTTCTACTGTGACACCTGTGCTGGGGCATGTGGTTTTAGACTCATGAAGCCTAGACAACCGGAGGCCCCTTGCCTCAGGCTTGTGCCCCCCACAGAGGACTTCTGTGACCTACCACTGCTCCTGCTGGCTGGATTTTCACAACCACTTTCCAACCTTTCTGAGATCCAGGGCTTTGCTCACTGAAGCTCATCTCCATGCTTCTGTTTCTCGGGTCCAGGCTGAGCTCTGCACATGATCACTTAGAAGCTGAAGGCCAAGGGTGGTGTGGAATTACTCATGGTGTGACCCCATGAGTCCCTGCCCCATGCAGACCTGCTGCCGGCTCCCAGACTCAGGTCAGAGACACAGGCTCCTGGTACTCTAGACTCAGGTCTGAGCACACAGGCTCCTGGTACTCTAGACTCAGGTCTGAGACACAGGCTCCTGGTACTCTAATCTCAGGTCTGAACACACAGGCTCCTGGTTTTCTAGACTCAGGTCAGAGGACAGAGGCTCCTGGTACTCTAGACTCAGGTCAGAGACACAGGCTCCTGATTTTCTAGACTCAGGTCAGAGGACACAGGCTCCTGGTACTCTAGACTCAGGTTAGAGACACAGGCTCCTGGTACTCTAGACTCAGGTCTGAGACACAGGCTCCTGGTACTCTAATCTCAGGTCTGAACACACAGGCTCCTGGTACTCTAGACTCAGGTCAGAGCACACAGGCTCCTGGTACTCTTGACTCAGGTCAGAGGACACAGGCTCCTGGTACTCTAGACTCAGGTCTGAACACACAGGCTCCTGGTACTCTAGACTCAGGTCAAAGCACACAGGCTCCTGGTACTCTAGACTCAGGTCAGAGACACAGGCTCCTGGTACTCTAGACTCAGGTCAGAGCACACAGGCTCCTGGTACTCTAGACTCAGGTCTGAGACACAGGCTCCTGGTACTCTAGACTCAGGTCAGAACACACAGGCTCCTGGTACTCTAGACTCAGGTTAAAGCACACAGGCTCCTGGTACTCTCGACTCATTTCAGTAGCTCCTGGTACTCTAGACAGAGTCAGTCTTCGTGGAGGATGGTGAGGGCAGTTGCTTAGGAATGTGATTTGAGCCTACAGTCCCACAGTTCTCGTAGAGGATTTAAATGCGATTGTCCTGTCCAACTCAAGACAGGGTTGACACGCCCTGTGGGATGAAGGTTGTGTCTCTGCAGCCTCACATGGTGATGGTGTCACCCCTGGCCCACATTCGGCAATGGCAGCGGGTGGGGGTGTTTCCAGCACCACACAGGTCCCTTCAGCCTGAAGTCCACTGCTGTTTCTCTGGCAGGTCACATTCTGCTTCTCACCAAACCCACGGGAGGTTGTGCTGTGTTTGCTCATAACATGTATGGGACACTCAGGGGTTGGAACTGTCCTAGATGTGAGGAAGGACTGGAGAGAGGAAGGGCCGGTGGAGACACCTCATGCTGTGCCTCAGGGCTCTGAGCCATGGCAGCGGGGTGGGAGGACACAGCAGTCCTTTGTGCTCAGACGGGACATTTGCTAAGATTCCCCTTCCAGGACTATTGCTGCACAGCTCCTGGTGGCCACTGTTTTTTTCATTTTATTAGATAGGACAGAGAAGGTGAAAAGGGAGATAGAGGAGGGAGAGAGACAGAGAGATACCTGCAGCCCTGCTTGTGAACCAACCCCCTTGCAGGTGTGGAGCTGGGGTCTCAAACCCACATCCTCGGGCAGGTTCTTGGGCTTAGTGCTCTGTGAGCTTGACTGGGTCGGTGCATCTCTGCCTGGACCCTGCATTTGCCAAGTACTTGGAAATCCTTTCTGCTCCTCCAGATGAATGCAGAAGTGAACCCAAACCTGGAAGTAGACCTTTGAAAGAAAAGTACCATCATCACTTTGGGAGCTGAGATGTCCATTTGTCACAAAAGAAGATTTCTCAATGAGGAACTTGCCAGAAGGGAGAAAAGTACCCTTGAAAAGTACTTCCTGCTGGAAGCCGGATTGGTAGGCAAACAAGAGTTGCACCATCAGTGCAGTGTTCTTTCTGGGTTCATTTTCTGCGTTTTGAAGGGGTTGGTTTCTACAAAGCCAGCAAATTCTTACCCTCCTCTCCCCCCCATCACCAAGCCCCCTAAACTCTGTTTGTCTTCAGAACTTTGAGCTGAGCACTGTGTGCTGGCCCTGGACTGGCACTGACTGCATCCTTGATCCTAGTTCTGTTGGCAAGTAGGAGAGAAGCTGGATTCCAGCAGGTTATCCCAGAGCCAGAGCAACCCAGGACATTAGAAGTCCTGCATGTCCCTCCTGTGCCCTCCCCCCCCCCCCCCCGCACACATAGCTGGTCTCAGATCACTCAAGAGACTCCATTTTAACACGGTAGATTAGCATCTGAGACAGCCTGGGTGTAGACTCTCGTGGTCATGGGGAGAATTCTCTCAGGCCTCTGCTCCATTGGCCTTCTCCTATTTAGCCACCTTGTGTTGGCTCCATGATGGAGACCCTGGTGGCTGAGGATATGAACTCTAAGCTCTACTGGGAGGAACCCTGGCTCTGCCTTCTGCAGCCAAGTCACACTGAGGAAGATGTGAACATCTGGAACCTTAGCTTTCACATACAGAAAACAAGGGCACCAATATTTACCACAGAGCAGTAAGTGATGCTCTGAATGTCAGGAGCCTCAGCCCCTGTGGAAAGCAGTCTGGAGAACTCTCAGAAGGCTAGAAGTGGACCTGCCCTGTGACCCTGCAATTCCTCTCCTGGGGATAGATCCTAAGGAACACAACACACACATCCAAAAAGATCTGTGTGCACAGCAGCACAGTTTATAACAGCCAAAACCTGGAAGCAACCCAGGTGTCCAACAACAGACGAGTGGCTGAGCAAGCTGTGGTTTAGATACACACTGGAATACTACTCAGCTATTAAAAATGGTGACTTCCCCTTTTTCACTCCATCTTGGATGGAGCTAGAAGGAATCATGTTAAATGAAGTCAGCCAGAAAGAGAAGGATGAACATGGGAATGAACATGGGATGATCTTACTCATGATAGAGGCTGAAAAATAAGAACAGGGTGGAAACACAAGCAGGACTTGGACTGGGTCTGGTGTATTGCACCAAAGTCAAGGACTCTGGGGTGGGGTGGGTGTTCCTGCCCTGGAACATGGTGGCAGAGGAGGACTTGGCCGGGGGGGTTGAGTGTTATATGGAGAACTGAGAAATGTTACACATGGACCAATGGCTGTATTTTACTGTTAGCTATAAACACTTAACCCCCAAATAAGGAAAGAAAATGAAATGCCAGGGACCTGAGACAAGTGCACCAGGCAGTAGGAGACTGCGCCCAGGCTTTTCAGGACCTTCAGTGCTGAGCACCCAGCAGGAACACTCTGTAGGGCTGGGGTCAGCATCCAACTGTGTGCTGTGTGGGGCTCTGCAGGTAGCAGGCCCACTGAGCTGTGTCTCCAGGGCCCTTGTGCTGTGTGGGGCTCTGCAGGTAGCAGGCCCACTGAGCTGCGTCTCCAGGATCCTTGTGCTGTGTGGGGCTCTGCAGGTAGCAGACCCACTGAGCTGTGTCTCCAGGGCCCTTGTGTTGTGTGGGGCTCAGCAGGTAGCAGGCCCACTGAGCTGCGTCTCCAGGGCCCTTGTGCTGTGTGGGGCTCTGCAGGTAGCAGGCCCACTGAGCTGCGTCTCCAGGGCCCTTGTGCTGTGTGGGGCTCTGCAGGTAGCAGGCCCACTGAGCTGCGTCTCCAGGGCCCTTGTGCTGTGTGGGACTCTGCAGGTAGCAGACCCACTGAGCTGCGTCTCCAGGGTCCTTGTGCTGTGTGGGGCTCTGCAGGTAGCAGACCCACTGAGCTGTGTCTCCAGGGCCCTTGTGTTGTGTGGGGCTCAGCAGGTAGCAGACCCACTGAGCTGTGTCTCCAGGGCCCTTGTGTTGTGTGGGGCTCTGCAGGTAGCAGGTCCACTGAGCAGCGTCTCCAGGGTCCTTGTGCTGTGTGGGGCTCTGCAGGTAGCAGACCCACTGAGCTGTGTTTCCAGGGCCCTTGTATTGTGTAGGGCTCTGCAGGTAGCAGACCCACTGAGCAGCGTCTCCAGGGCCCCTCTGCATGGCCCATGCAGCTGCGTCTCTTCCCTGCCCCCTGCCCAGAGACCAGCCCTGCCAGATGTGCCCAGCTGCTGCATGTTCTTGGGCTGGGTCTGGATGGGAGGGGCCTGGAGGGAGCCGCAGGCAGAGGGAGCAGGAGGTCTGCTTCTGTGGTTGCTCTGTTGTTGCTCTGGCATGGTGGCCCTCAGAGCCTCCCTCACCAGCTCCTCCTGTACCCTCAGGGTTGGCGGCTTCTTACTGCTGCTGCCGGGAGCCCCAGCCATGACTGCACTTGTGGGTGTCTGTCTGCTCTGCCACCCTGGGCACTTCCTTGGCATATCTGGTGGAATTTCATTTTATTTTTGCCACCAGGGTTGTGCTTACGCCTCAGTGCCTGCCCAGTTCCATGCCTCCTGGTGGACACTCCCCCTCTCCTCAGACTGAAGTGAGAGATGGGGAGACAGAGAGACTAGAGGAAGGAGAAACATTGCAGCACGACCCATTCTGTGCTGAGTTTCTCTCACCTGGATGCCACGTGGGCTCTGGGGCGCACGCAGGTCTCTGGCGGTGATGTGTGTGCCCCACTGCACCAGCCACTTCAGGCCCTGGATCCGGTCTCCTGTGGGGCCCTTGTGGGCACCTGTGTTCTATTTTTTAATTGTTGTAGTTATTATTGTTATTTATGTCGTTATTGTTGATAGGACAGAGAGAAATGGAGATAGGAGGGGAAGACAGAGGGGGAGAGAAAGACAGACACCTGCAGACCTGTTTCACTGCCTGTGAAGCGACTCCTCTACAGCCGGGGAGCTGGAGGCTCGAACCGGGATCCTTACTCTGGCCCTTGTGCTTTGCACCATGTGCACTTAACCCGCTGTGCTACCGCCCAACTCCTGGCACCTGTGTTCTTGTGACTGTTGGCACCTGGTTACTCTTGTGCTTCCTTTTCTGGGAATGTGCTCCCAGCTCCCTCTCTATTTCATCTCTTTATTTCTTCTTCTTATTCAAATATTTTATTCTGATTTAGTGAGAGAGATACAGAGGGGGGAGATATAGAGAGTAAGGGAGAGGGAGAGAGAGTGACCAGAGCCCTGCTCAGCGCTGGCTGATGTGGGTGCTGGGGACTGAGCCGGTGACCTCAGAGCCTCCAGCAGGAGAAGTTTTTTGAGGACCACTGTGCTGTCTCCCCTGCCCCGTTATCATTATTTTAAGTCGACGAGTCAACGGTCTCTTAGTGGTCCCCTGTAAGCGTCCCAGGTTTGATTCTCAGGCTTAGTGGGGGGAAGTTTCAGCCACTCCCCAGCTCCGAGAGAAGGAATTAGAGAAGCATCTGTCCCAGCCATGGTGGGCAGGGGCACCCAGGGACAGCTGTCAGCAGCTCCAGTTCCTCCTTCAGAAGCGCTCCCCCCACCCTCCACAGCCCTTCCCACTTTCCTTGGTCTGCTGCTTTCTGAGTTCCTCCTTCTTCCACCCAGGATGCCCAAAGGACCTGCCAGCTGGTTCATCTTCTTGAGCCGTGAGCACTGTGTGCCTGGCCCTGACCTGAGCAACGTGGCAGCAGCCACCAGGATGGCTGGGCCCTGCCCTGCATGGCACACTCCACCAGGGAGACACAGCACAGACACAGCTGGGCCCTGCCCCGCACGGCACGCTCCGCCAGGGAGACACAGCACGGACACAGCTGGGCCCTGCCCCACACGGCACACTCCGCCAGGGAGACACAGCACAGACACAGCGAGGAGTCTTTTTCTTTTTTAATTTAAACATCTTTAAAAATTTTGTTTATTTTCCCTTTTTGTTGCCTGTTTATTGTTGTAGTTATTGTTGTTGTTATTGCTGTCTTTGTTGGATAGGACAGAGAGAAATGGAGAGAGGAGGGGAAGACAGAGAGGGGGAGAGAAAGTCAGATACCTGCAGATCTGCTTCACTGCCTGTGAAGCGACTCCCCTGCAGGTGGGGAGCCGGGGGCTTGAATTGGGATTCTTTTTCCTTTTTTTTATGAAAAGGAAACACTGACAAAACCATAGGATAGGAGGGGTACAACTCCACACAATTACAACCACCAGAACCCTGTATCCCATCCTCTCCCCTGATAGCTTCCTATTCTTTATCCCTCTGGGAGTGTGGACCCAGGGTCATTGTGGGATGCTTACGCTTTGTGCTACCTGCACTTAACCCGCTGCGCTGCCGCCCGACTCCCACCCTCTCAGATTTGGATGCAAGAATCTGAGACTTAGCTGCCTAGCTGATCCCAAAGGTTGAGGACCGAAGGAAGCGGCCCTGAATTCAGGCTCAGTGGAACGACGCCCCAGGCCTGCTCCTCTCCTGCAGCTGAAGTTGTTGGTCTGCTTCTAAGACCCCTTCTGTTTCATTGGTTTGGTCCCCCCCTGCTTGGCACTGTGTCCTATTTACATAACCACTGTTAAATAAGCACCCCCTGCCCCCAGGACATTGGTTTAATCCTCACTGGTTCTTGCTTTTTCCTTCTCCCTGCCAGGATCCTATCCTACGTACATCCTTTTTTCCTGACTCTTCTGTCTCAGGAGAGAGGCAGGACAGAATTGTGTTGTGATTAGAAGAGATTAGAGTGTTGAACCACATCTCTGCTTGTCAATAAAGAGATACTGCTTCCCAGCTCAGCTATGAGTCCCTGGTCGTCTCTCTCTCCCGCCCGAGAAGCTAGCATGACATGAGGTGACTCAGCTTTGCGACCTGCCCCCAGTCTGCTCTGCTGAGATGGCAGTTTCTGCCCCCACCCATCCCGTGGCCACTGAGGGTCCTCCCCTCCTGCCCCTCTCCCGTTCCTCCCGGTCACCGTCACCCACATGGGAAGCCCAGGGCGCGAGCCTGTGATAACAGGTCGTCTGTCCCCTGTTTTCTGTGTAACCGGCGCTACACTGAGCTCCTGTCTGTTACCTCACTTAGTCCTCACAGCAGTCCCGGGAGACTGGCCTTCCTGCCTGGTGAGACAGAGGAGGACACAGAGGCCAAGGCAAGTCAGGCGGGCGCCCAGGACCATGAGCTCAGAGCACAGCCAGGCTGGAAAGCAAGACTTCAGAACCTCAGCACTTCTGCTTCCCAGGACTCCTCTGCTGCTGCTCCTCCCCCCTCTTCTTTATTGCCTTCTTTTTCTCCTTCTGCCTGTTCCTCTCTTGCCCCTCCCTTTTCTTCATTGTCTTCTTTTTCTCCTTCTACTTTATCTTCTTCTATTTCCTCTTCCTCTTCTACTTCCATTCTTCTTCTTCTTCTTCTTCTTCTTCTTCTTCTTCTTCTTCTTCTTCTTCTTCTTCTTCTTCTTCTTCTCCTTCTCCTCCTCCTTCTTCTTGTTCTTCTTCATCTTCTTTTTCTTCTCCTTTGCTTTCTTCTTCTTCTCCTTCTCTTCCTCCTCCTCCTTCTCCTATTATTATTATCATCATCATCATCATCATCATTATTATTATTTTGCCACCAGTCTTATTTTTGAGCCTTGGTGCTTATCTACATTTCCAGTGACAATTTCCCCCCTTTTCTTCCTTTTTGGTGGAGGTTGAGGCAGAGACAGTGGGGAGGCAATGCAGAGACAGGAGAGAAGCTGCAGCCACGCTGCTCTCACACATGGCTTGCCGCCTGCTGGTGGGGCTGCTGGATTGAACCCTGGGCCCTTGCTCATGGTCATGTGTGCACCCTAACCAGTGAGCCACCATCCAGTCCCTGCTTCTTCCTTTACCTGACTGCCTGGGGTGGGCAGCAGTGATCTATGGATGCAGAATGTGTAAGTGCGCTTGATATATTTGCTTCATTGAGAGAATGTCTCCACCGACCTGGTGCCGAGGGGAGAGTGGAGTGGAGCAAAGGGAGTGTGGCAGATGCGGAAGGGGAGGTCTGGAGGCAGCCAGCCTGCTGCACTGGAGTGGAGCAAAGGGAGTGTGGCAGAAGGGGAAGGGGAGGTCTGGAGGCAGCCGGCCTGCTGTACTGGTTGACCTTGTGGGGGTCCCTAGGGGGACTTGGCTTTAAAGGCGCCTTTGGGTCTTGGCTCAGGATGGTGGGAAAGGACCCACTGGGGTAAAGTGTTCTGCAGACACCTGTCACAGGGAGATGAGAAACTATACCCACATGCCAATAACCATCCTGTAGACCGTTACCTCTCCCCATAATGAGGTAATAACTAACTAACTAACTAACTAACTAACTAACTAACTAACTAAATATCCTTGTACTCAAAGTTCTGGAACCTGTGCATATGTTGTGTAACACGGCAGATGGGATTAAGATTAAACTGGCTTTGGGCAGGAGGTGGCACACTTGGCCACCACTTTGTGACAGGTGGAATGCACATGTCACAGTGCACAGAACTTGGGTTCAAGCCCCTGGTCCCCACCCACAGGGGGAAAGAATCATGAATGGTGAAGCAGGGCTGCAGGGGTCTTTCTGTCTCTCTCTCCCTCTCTATCGCTGCCTTTCTCTTGATTTCGGCCTGTCTCTCTCCAATAAGTAAATAAAGGTAATACAAAAAAAATTAAAAAGAAACAAGCAAGCTCGTAGGACTCCTCCGTCCCGTGTAGGTGGTGCACCTCCTAACACACCACAGCACCTAGATAGAGACCAGGGCCCATGAGACAGAGCACATGTGCACGTGTGTCCGTGAGTCGGGAAAATATCGCCTTAAAGCAAAAGTGCACAGCAGTTTGCAGTGACTCAGTAAGTGCAGCAAGAAAGTAGAAAGACCTAAAAAAAAAAGAGACACTTTTAAATTAGGTACCATAAGGTACTTAATCAAGTAGTTTCTACTTAGACCTAGGTACCCTCCACACCTACTTCCTATTTCACATTCCTCAATCACTCTAAAGTTAACCTTGTCAGACAAAGTGAGGACGACAAAAGCTGGATAAGGGCAAGAGACTGGCACATTTTAATGATGGCTCTTTAGTCACTAGCAGGCCACCCCATCACCTGGGGCCCTAGTCAGGGAGTCCTGGGGTTCCCACACAGACAAGATGGGCCTCGGCCTCTAACAGATCCCTCTCTCCACTGTCACTGGTCAGCTCCATCATAACAGCATAACAGACCCCTTTGTGGGCCCCTATAGGACCTGGCCCTCATTGTGGATCAACAGTAGTAGGGACTGTTCCAACAGTGGCAGGGAGGTTGGGTCAACATACTCTACCACCTGAGGTACCTAGGTTGAAGTTCCCTACTATAACTGTGTTGCTGTTCAATATTGCTGTAGCTCTTTCAGTAGATTTTTGATGTATTTAGTTGGCTTCTCATTGGGTGCATAGATGTTAATAGTTGTTAAGTCCTCTTGATTGACTGATCCTTTGAGCATTAAATAATGTCCATCCCTATGTCTTTAGAGTTTTTTTAATTTTAAAGTATATCATGTCAGATATGAGAATAGCTGCTCCTGTCCTTTTTTTTGTGGGCCATTGGCTTTATGATAGTTTTCCATCCTTTCACTTTGAGTCTGTTTTTGTCTTGTTGAGTTAGGTGGGTTTCCTGTAGATAGCATATTGTTGGATGGTATTTTCTGGTCCAACTTCCTACTCTGTGCCTTTTAATAGGTGAATTCTGGCCATTGTCACTTATTGATATCAAAGATTGAAGATATTTTAATGCCACTGTTGTAGATTTTCAGAGTGTTCTGATATATGGCATATTTATGGTGGTCTGACTGTTTATAGAACTTTCAGAACTTCTTTCAAGGCAGGCTTGGTGATAGTTGATTCTTTCAGCTGTTGCTTTTCTGAGAAGGTTTTTATGCCTCCATCTAGTCTGAATGACAGTCTAGCAGGAGACAGTAGTCTTGGTTGAAAGCCTTTCTCTTTGAGCACTCGATAGATATCTTGCCATTCTCTTCTGGCCTGTAGTGTTTGTGTGGAGAAGTCTGCTGCTAATCTTATGGGTTTTCCTCTATAGGTGACTCTTTGTTTTTTTTTCTTGTAGCCTTCATGATCCTTTCTTTATCCTTATTCCTTTCCATTCTAAATATGATGTGTCTTTAAGTCAGGGTTAATTCTGTTTGGGACCTTCGGGGGTTCTTGAACCTTTATGTCTTTGATGTTGTGTAGACTAGAGAAGTTCTCAGCTATTATGCCCTAAAGAATGCTTTCTTCCCCTCCCTCTCTTCTTCTGGTAAGCCAATAATGCATATATAATTTCTTTTGAAATCATCCCATAGGTCTCTATTGTTGTTTTCAGTATCTCTTAATTTCTTTTTTATTTTTAATTTTATTTAAGAAAGGATAAGTTAACAAAACCATAGGGTAGGAGGGGTACAACTCCACACAATTCCCACCACCCAATCTCCATATCCATCCCATCCCCTGATAGCTTTCCCATTCTCTATCCCTCTGGGAGCATGGACCCAGGGTCATTGTGGGTTGCAGAAGGTGGAAGGTCTGGCTTCTGTAATTGCTTCCCTGCTGAACATGGGCGTTGACTGGTCGGTCCATACTCCCAGTCTGCCTCTCTCTTTCCCTAGTAGGGTGGGTCTCTGGGGAAGCGGAGCTCTAGGACACATTGGTGGGGTCTTCAGTCCATGGAAGCCTGGCCAACATCCTGATTACATCTGGAACCTGGTGACTGAAAAAAGAGTTAACATACAAAGCCAAAAAAATTGTTGAGCAAATCTCTTAATTTCTTTTTGAGATCTCTTACTTCTTTTTTAGTTGTCTCTAATTCATCCTTGATCTTGCTAATTCTGTCTTCAGCCTCATTTATTCTATTCTCTCCCCTCTCTACTGTTTTCTGTAGTTCATCTATTTTGTTACCCTGTTCTGATACTGTTTTAGTTTGTTCAACTATTTGTGTTCTTAGCTCAGCTATTTCAGCTTTCAGTTCTCTAATAACCTTGAGATAATTAGTGTTTTCTTCCGGAGTCTCATTTGTTGTTTCTGCATTTCTGATGACAATTCTTTCTAACTCTTTACTCACTCCTGTGATTATTTTCTTAACTAGTGTTTGGATGTTGGCCTCATTATTTTGTGATTCAACCTTTTGGGGGCTTTTAGCTGGACTGTTGTTCTTGTTCATTTCTCCAATATTTCTTCTTCTTGGTTTAACCATTCTATGTAGTATATTATGACTTCCCTTTCTCAGTACTTTTCAAATTACTGATCACACTTGCCTGGATTGACTTGTGTCTAAGTAAGGTAATTAAAGCGTTCACAGTTGTGGAAACTGACAGTTGTTTCAATATTATTTTAGTCTCTGAGTTGGAGTACAGTGACTGTTAAAACCTCTTTTGTTCTTTTTCTTCCCTGTAGGCTATGGGAGCCTGAGGGTTTTTAAACTCTACGTAGGCTTCTTAGCTTAATCCCTCACTCCTGACCAAGAGATAAAGCAGGGTGGGGGAGAGATAGCACAGTGGTTATGCAAAGAGACTCTCACACCCCAAGGATCCAAAGCTCCAGGCTCAATTCAGCTTCTCTGCCAAGCCGGGCAGCACTGCTGGGCCTTGTGAGTTTCTAAACATGTCCCATTTATAATCTGTAGGTTCTGAGGCAACTATTCCCTATGTTCTCATCAGGAGAACAACATGGAAAGGCTCCCACAACACAGCCTCACCGAGGTGCTGCTCTTCTCCTGAGTTTCCTGGTTAGTTCTCTGTCCCCTGGTGTCAGCACAGGTCCTCACCATGCTGCTCCAGCCTGTGGGGGAAGTAGCAGTGGAGACTCACAGTTGTATTTGGTGAGTCTCAGGGGAGTTCTCTCCTCCCTTCAGCTGTCTTTTTGTTGGTGAAACAGACTGGAGATGGTGTCTCAACTGGTAAACTGCTGGACTGTTCCCAGCCACTTAATCTCTCCCTAGGTTCCTCTCTGTCAAGGAGCAACACGTGTTTGCACTCACCGGCAATTTGGTGGGTCCCTGAAATCATTCTAGTCCTGCCTTGTTGCAGTTCCAGATGATTTCCTTTGGTATTCCTCAGGATTGTATCCCTCTTATCCTGTGGTCTTATTGATAATTATTAAATCAATAAAAAATAACAAATGCTACTGGTGTTTAAATAAAAGGTTGTCATATTATGAAAAAAAAAAAAAGAGAGAAGAAAGGGAAAAAAAAGGAAAGAAAAAAGCTACCAGGGATGGTGTGGTTATGCAGTTTCCGAGGCCAAGTGATAGCCTTGGTGGCAACAGTGACAGTGAAAATGAAAATGAATCCTGCACCCTTAGGTGGCTGGAGTCAGAGGAGATGGGATGGTGACCATCTGGCCTTGAAACTGCCTTTGTGGGTGTGTGGAGATCCTAAGATGAGCTGGGACTTGAACCACAGGGTGCCAGCCTTCTCTCTGGAACCAGGCTGAGCTTGACACAGAGAGGTGCCCCTCTGGTGCAGACAGTAACCTCTGGAGACAGATGTTGTTTTTGCCGGGCTAGGTTGTTTTTGCCAGGCTGGCTTCACAGGCAGGTAACAGATGACCAGGGACTCATGGTTGAGCTGTAGGCAGTATCTCTTTATTCATGCAGGATGCAGCGCAATCTAAGACGAGCTAAGCTAAACTCAAGTACCCTAAAACTCACAATGCTGTCTTTATATATACTTGCCAAGTAGGGTGGAAACAGGATGTGACATAGAGAGGGTGGAGAGAAAAGTGACTGGTGAAATTCAGAGTGTGACAAGGAGGGGGTGGAGCAGGCGAGAATCCTATCACTGAACCACCAATGCCCTGGAGTGCTTTATGTAAATGTAAAAGTGATTTATGTAAATAGACCAAAGCTTTGAATGGGATTAAATCTATCCCTATATAGGCATATGGTTAAGCAGAAGCCAGGGGGAGCTGGCATACTATCCAACATCTCCCCATTTCTTTTTAACTAATGGCCATTGTGGGGTGAACAGAAACCTATATCGTACAGGCATTTTCAAAAGAACTGGCATAAGACATGGAAAACAAAATAGGCGAGCAGCAATAACCAGTGTGATGCCAAGGGGAGCTTTTCTTGCCTCAAAGGCAAGGCCTAGCAGGCGAAAGGGCATTTCTTTCCTCTGGGAACGCTTCATGCCTCTGGGAACGCTTCATGCCTCTGGGGGCATCTCTTGCCTCAAAGGGCGTTTCCTGCCTCTGTGGGCATCTCTTGCCTCTTGGGGCGCTTCATGCCTCTGTGGGCATAACCTAATAAGGAGGGGGAGTTTTCTGACTCTGGGGAAGAGCCTGCAGGCGAGGGGACATGGTCTATAAAGTCTCAAGGCAATTGGCTGAAGTTAGTCTTTGAGAAACACAGCAGCGTGTACCAGTAAGTCCGATGGAGGTGTCAGTCCAAAGTAGCTGACCACAGAAAAAATGCCAGAGGATGAAACGCTGCACGTCTGTCTCGATGGGGAATGTCGGCCACCAGAATTCTGCTTTTCTGTAGAGAGTGAGCTTTGGAGTCTGTGAATCTGTTTCTTCAGGTCATGCCAGGTCACCTCATTGGTTTCCGGGGGTGTGTTGTAGTCATTCCATCTTGTGGGTGATGTCAGAGAACAGGATCCAAATGGATTTCCAGGAATTCCATTTGAGTAGATGCTTTTTCATGTGAAGACTTTGACAGCTGAAATTCACTTACTTGTCAAACAAAACTTGTAGCAGATTAGAAGTTTACTATAATTGATAACTCCATTATAATTGGAAGTCCTTTCTAGTATGATTTTAAGGTTGTTTAAACAGTTTAAACTCAATAAAATGTGGAAAGGTAAACAGAAGAACCACGGTTAAAAGCCTCAGGCATGAGAATAATTAACATAATCATTGCACTATCTGCCCCACCCATAACTCATACAGTTTTCAGGATTAAATGTTTCAGATTCATGTCAAGACAAAAGAGAAATCAAAGGAGGGAAAAAACAATTTTTTGGATTGTTTCTGGATGTCTCTAGAAATCATGGCTGCATCCAGCATTTTTTTTTAAGTCAATGTCAAACAAAAATTCAGTCATTCAAATCATTCTCTTATGAAACGCAACTTGAACCAGATTATCAAGATCTCACCATGTAGGATTAAGAGTCCCCGGAGGGCGTCCTAGTCCAAAAAGCTCCTCGAAATTCCATTTAGGGTGCTTCTGACTGTTCCTGCTGGATTGCTTCAGGCACCCATTTTTAAAAGTGTCTTCCCATCGAAGAAAGAATCCAATCAGGAGAGTAGAACTAACCACATGTCTCCATTTTTGGGGACTGCCAGGGTACTGGAGAATGCTCCTCAAATTAGAGTAGTCCTTCTCCATGGGAAACATGCGAGAAGTCCAGAAAGTCCCAGGGAAAATCCCCATGCATATCCCAAGGTCTACGATCACGGTCATAAAGAACCAAACTGTGCCCTGGAGCAAAATGTAGTCCTTTTCCTCAGGAAACATGGGAGAGGGAATCCAGAAAGTCCAAGGAGAAATCTCCATGCATCTCCCAAGCTCTATGATCCCGGTCATAAGAAACCAAAGTTCCCGGTCAGGGAACCGAAGTGTGGCCCAGAGTAAAATGTTCCAGAGACAGAGAAACTGTCTCATAATGAAACAGTAGAGGCTTTGGCAAACCTCTTCATAAGTAGAAGAGAAGACCATAGTGCATAGGTAGGCAAAGTCTTCACTTACCTGGGAGTTTCGCAGGTCCGGCCCCACGATGGGCGCCATATGTTGTTTTTGCTGGGCTAGGTTGTTTTCGCTGGGCTGGCTTCAAGGGCGGGTAACAGACGACCAGGGACTCTTGGTTGAGCTGTAGGCAGTATTCATGCAGGACGCAGCACAATCTAAGACAAGCTAAGCTAAACTCAAGTACCCTAAAACTCACAATGCTGTCTTTATATATACTTGCCAAGTAGCGTGGAAACAGGATGTGACATAGAGAGGGTGGAGAGAAAAGTGACTGGTGAAAATCAGAGTGTGACAAGGAGGGGGCGGAGCAATGCCCTGGAGTGCTTTATGTAAATGTAAAAGTGATTTATGTAAATAGACCAAAGCTTTGAATGGGATTAAATCTATCCCTATATAGGCATATGGTTAAGCAGAAGCCAGGGGGAGCTGGCATACTATCCAACAGACAGCAGAGTGGGGGAGCTCAGAAGACTGGGCTGCAGAGAGGAGGCTCCCTGTAGGAGGTGGGACTGAAGACAGGGTTGGAAGGGAAATCACTGGAGAGATAGTTTTCTCCTTATAAGCAAGTGTGGTCTAGGTGAGGCTGAGTGTGAAGGCCACCATGCCCTGGGTGTCATGGGCAATGCCAGGTTAGCTGTGGAGCACTGGTCAGGGCTGAGAGTCAGGAAGCTCTGGCTATGGGTCCTCACTGGGCTCTGCACCTAAGTCATTCTAAGGGTGAGAACACCCATCAGTGGGCTTGAGGGAGGATACAGTGATGCTGACTGGGAATCCCAAAACCTTCCCAGTGGGGTGGTGGGGTGTGAGGCGGAGCTCTTGGGAGGCATTTCTGCCCTTCAGCGGTGAAAGCCAGCAGGACCTTCTGTGACAAGTGGCCCAGTTGAAGGCGGGATGGGGTCATCTTCCCAGCAACTTTGGCCTGCTCTCTTGGAAGGCTGCCTGCTACTACCACTTCAGGCTCCAGGGAACCTGCCTGGCCTTTTCCAAGCACACACACTCCTCACTTGCCCTGTTACCTGACGGGCGGGGTGGCGTTTCCTCTGAGACCTGGTTTCCTAGCCAGCAGAATGCAAAGGAAAATTGTCCCTTTCTTTGCTGGAAGCTTCTGCGAGTCTGTGTGTTTCCAGGGAAAACAGACTCACAGAGCTTGCCGCATTAAGGCTGGAGAAAGCAGGGATGCTCTCTGTGGGTCAGGTTTGCTGCTCCCACTCAGTTGGGCACCACAGGTCCGTTCATGGGCACAACTGTAAGTCACACCTATCTGCACCATGAGCACATCTACGCCAGCCTCTGGTTTCCTATCCCTCACTGTCTGACTGACCTCTCACTCAGAATTATCTTATTCTTTTCTAAACAAATCTTTAAATTTATTCTAGGCAGAGACAGAGAAATTGAGAGTGAATGGGGAGATAGAACGGGACAGAAAGAGACACCTGCAGCAAGGTTCCACCACTTGTGCACTCTACCAGGTGGGCCACCACTGGCCCCCACTTTTTTATTCTTATAACCCAAATGTTTGATTTGATTTCATTTAATTCATTCGCTTATTTGCTGATGTACCTCATATGACATTTGTCTTTCCTGCCCAATTTATGTCCCTGCACAGAAAGGCAGCTTTCTTTTCCTGGACTCTGGACTGAACAGCATGCGAGTCACAGGGTTAAATTCTGCCGCCAGTGGTCAACCTCATGCCTTCCTAGTCACAGGCGTCCAGGAATATTTCCACTCTCTCCCTCCCTCTTTCTCTCTCTCTCTCTCCATCTCTCCCTCTCTCTCCCCCCCTCTCCCTCCCTCCCTCTCTCTCTTTCTCTTTCTCTTCCTCCCCCTCCCTTTCTCTCTCCCTCTCTCTCTCCCTCCCTCTCTCTCTTTCTCCTTCTCTCTCTTTCTCCCTCTCACTCTTTCTCTCTCTTCCTCCCTCTCACTCTTTCTCTCTCTTCCTCCCTCTCTCCCTCTCTCTCTCCCTCCCTCTCTCCCTGTCTCCCTCTTTCTTTCTCTCTCTCTCCCTGTCTCTCCCTTCTCTCTCTCCCTTTATCTTCCTCTCCCTCTCTCTCTCCCCCTCTCTCCCTCCCTCCCTCTCTCTCATTGTTCAAAGGTCTTCATGAGTCACTAGCAAGAGCGAGTCATGCTTCCCTACACCCCATCTTTTCTTGGCTCTGACCCCATTTTCCTAACACCCTCATATTACAGTTTCCAGTTTCCAGAAACTCTTGGTGAGATACGAAAATATACTGACATGTTCCATATCAATGCCTTCCTGTCTGCTGGCTAGTGTGTGGTCTTCCATCAGAAATAATCGGAACTGTTGTTGATACTCTTCAAGAGTTCACTACAGTGTCCTGCGGGGAGCTGTGTCTGGTGGTCCCTTCAAATCCCGTGTCTACGCCGTCTTATGGGGCAGACCCTCTTATCGTCTGTTCAGAAGATGAGGGGTGGCAAGCCTGGGGCCTGGGTGAGGGTAGAGCAGAGCCCCTGTGTCCTGGAGGAGGTGACAGTGCTGGGACCCAGTTCCCGGCCATCTGGTCACAAACACCAGGCTCTAACTTCCGTCACTCTTGTCTTTCTGCAGGCAGTTTACTTGCTCTGGAGAGAAACTCTTTAAGACTTTATTATTTCTTTAATTTTTTTATATTTATTTTTTCCCTTTCATTACCCTTGTTGTTTCTTTTTAATTAATTTTTTAAAAAATATTTATTTTATTTATTTATTTATTCCCTTTTGTTGCCCTTGTTGTTTTATTGTTGTAGTTATTATTGTTGTTGTCATTGTTGGATAGGACAGAGAGAAATGGAGAGAGGAGGGGAAGACAGAGAGGAGGAGAGAAAGATAGACACCTGCAGACCTGCTTCACCACCTGTGAAGCGACTCCCCTGCAGGTGGGGAGCCGGGGGCTCGAACTGGGATCCTTACACAGGTCCTTGTGCTTTGCGCCACCTGCACTTAACCTGCTGTCTTACCACCCGACTCCCGAGACTTTAATAATTTATTTTTTTAATTCAGTAAGAAATGAGTTCTGTGGTCAAGAATATCCATACATTTGGGGTGGGGGGAGAGGCTCATCAAAGCAAAGCTAACATCTGACAGGGGATTTCTAGCCAAGATGTGCAAAACTCTCACAAGCTCAGCCATAAAGAACATGTGTGGAGAAGACTGGACAGACCCTCCTCAAGAGAAGACTTGCAGGAGCCGAGAGGCCCAGTGAAAGGCCACCCCAATTGTCAGGGGAATGCAAATCAAGGCAACAGCGAGCTAGGGCCTCACATCTGTGGAAAAGACCCACAGCTCACAGACAGAAACAAGGAATACCAGCAAGGCTGAGGGCTTTGAGAAGGCGTCTATCTGCACTGTGGGGGGATACTGGCCCTCTCTCGGTGGAAGACAGTGTGACAGCTCCTCAGAGAATGGGTTCCTGAGGAGAAATCTACAGAAGAGTGATTTCACTCGTAGGTGTATGTCTGGGGATCATGGGCGCCCTGCAGTGGGCGCACACCCGCGAGCCCGCACTCCCCTTTATTGTAGCCCAGGCTCGGAATCCCCCAAGTGGCCAAAGACAGGTGCCTGGGTGTGGAGGGCTGAGTGTGATGCACACACACAGTAGAACCCTGCTCTGCTGTAAGGACACATGATGTCTCCCTGTCACTGCAACACTCATGAGGCTGGGGAGGCGTCTCGTGCTGGGAGACAGGCCAGATGGAGAAAGACAAGCACTGGGTGAGCTCACTCAGAGGAGGGGCACACAGAGGGAAAAGGGGCCAGGTGGTGGGGCACATGGCAGCGTGCACACACTATAGTGTGTGAGGACCCAGATTCAAGCCCCTGGTGCCCACCTGCAGGGGAAGAAGCTTCATGAGTGGTGAAGTAGATGTCTCTTTCCCTCTCTGTCTCCCCATCTCCTCTCAATTTCTGTCTTTATACAAATATATACATATATACATATATATATTCTATCTATCTATTGTCTCCAGGGTTATTGCTGGGGTTCAGTGCCAGCATTACGAATCCACTGCTCCTGCTGGACATTTTTTTCTTTTTAATTTTATTACATAAGACAGAGAGAAATTGAGACAGGATGTGGAGATAGAGTGGGACAGAGGCAGACAGACACCTGCAGACCTGCTTCACTGCTGGTGAAGCATCCCCCCTGCAGGTAGAGAGCGGGCAGGGGGGTTTGAAATTGGGTCTTTGAGTTTGGTAATATGTGTGCTTAACTGGGTATACCTCTGGCCCCCTAACATGTTTTTTTAAATTTATTTATTTTTGGATTAATCGTTTACTGTCAACAGTGAAACACAATAGTCTGTACATGTGTAACATTTCTTAGTTTTCCACATAACAGTACAACCCCCAATATGTCCTCCTCTGCCATTATGTTCCAGAGCCCTCACCCCACCCCAGAGTCCTTTACTTTGGTGCAATACACCGACTCCAGTCCAAGTTCTGCTGAGTGTTTCCCTTCTGATCTTGTTTTACAACTTCCAGATATGAGTGATATCATCCCATATTCATCCTTCTGTTTCTGAATTATCTCACATAACATAATTCCTGCAAGCTCCATCCAAGATGAGGTAAAGAAGGTGAAGTTACCATTTTTTTTTTATAGCTGAGTAGTATTCCATTGTGTATCTAGACCACAACTTGCTCAGCCACTCATCTGTTGTTGGACACCTGGGTTACTTCCAGGTTTTGGTTATTACAAATTGTGCTGCTATGAACACAGGTGTACACAGATCTTTTTGGATGGGTGTGTTGGGTTCCTTAGGATCTATCCCCAGGAGAGGAATTGCAGGATCATAGGGTAGGTCCATTTCTAGCCTTCTGAGTGTTCTCCAGACTGTTCTCCACAGAGGTTGGACCCAACTGACATTCCCACCAGAAGGTGCAGGAGGGTTCCTTTGACCCCACAACCTCTCCAGCAGAAGTGGTATCTCATTGTTGTTTTATTTGCATTTCTGTGACAATCAATGATGGAGCTTTTTTTTTCATATGTTTGTTGGCCTTTTGGATCTCTTCTGTGGTGAATATTCTGTTCATATCCTCTCCCCATTTTTTTTTAGTTTCTTCTCTAACACATATTTTTAAGAGACAGGCAATTATGCTTCTAAGACAGTCTTGTCTAAATCAGCTCCTCAGTACAAATGCATTGACTAAGGAAACACAAATTGAAACTACTCATTTTATTTGGGGCCCCTCAGTGTCCTGAATGATGGCATAGTGGTCAGGATTTTTCCTCCTGTCACTGTCAGTGGTGAGATCTCACCACTCCAGGCAGACATTTTCAGAGTGAAAAAGAAGTAGACAGCAAGAAAGACTCCACAACACTAAGGCGTCTACCAGAGCCAAGAGGTCAGGCCAGAACCTGAGCTTTTGTGACAAATCAAGGGCACCATCCAGTGAGCCATCTTGCCAGCCAGGCCATGGGGTCTTCAGAGCTATGCAGGTATACATGCTTGTCCTGCTTGTCTGGTCCAGGGCCTCCTGGGGTGAATCGCTCAAGGTGCACATGCTGGGAAGCTCCATTCCAGACGGGAGAAGTTCCAGGGGAAGAAACCAACTGCTAGGGTCACTGGTCTTCCCTCACTTGTTTCCCCAGATCCATCTTCACTGCACCACAAGCAGCTCTGTTGACCCAAAATGCTTCCAGTGTTCAGAGAAACATAATTATATAGCCAGCCTCTGAAAATTAAATAAAAAAAAACAAAATTTAATTATATCTCCAGTGTACTGACTCAGTGATTTTTCCCCCTTCACTGGGGGGATTAATGGTTCCCAGTGGACAAATATAGCAATTGGTCGATGTGTAGCATTTCTGTTTTCCACATAACACTCTAGCCCCCCCACCCAGGTCCTCCTCCGCCATCCTGTTCCAGGACCTGAACCCTCCCCCACCGCCCAGAGTCCTTTACTCTGATGCAATGCACCACAGAATCAGTAATTTGCTATTGAAAAAATCCATAGTTGAAAGGAAATTATTCTTGGTAAAGCAAATCATTCCTCCTGACTTGTACTTGTGATGAATTTGGAAGGTCACAAAACAGCCCTGTAAGAATAGGGTCTGTCGGGCTGTGACGCGGAAGAGAGAGAGGAGATCTGGGGTGGAGAGGGAACACAAATCTTTATTCACATGGGCACCTCAGAGTTGGGTGAGAGCGCAGCAGTTCGGGCCACGTGGAGCTAGCAAAAATGGCCGCCTCCCACTATGTGCTAGGGTGAAGAGCAGTCCAAAAAAGACCAGACCCGCAGCAGCAGCAGCGGCAGCGGGCCTTATAGGATAAAAAACAGAAGTGGAAGTCGGGACAGGATTGTTCGGGAAAGGCACTCTGGGAATATCGTTTCAACTCTTGTGGGAATTGGCAATACCCTGAGGGGACAACATAGTGGAAGAATGTTGGTATGCATGAGACCCCTTCAGTTTCATTTGGTTTAAATCCCCCCTGCTTAACACTATTCTATTTACATAACCACTGCATTCTATTTACATAACCACTGTTAACAAGTTCCACCCTCCCTCCAGGGCATTGGTGGTTCAGTGATAGGATTCTCGCCTGCTCCAACCCCTCCTTGTCACACCCTGATCCTCTCCTTGTCACACTCTGATTTTCACCAGTCACTTTTCTCTCCACCCTCTCTATGTCACATCCTGTTTCCACCCTACTTGGCAAGTATATATAAAGACAGCATTGTGAGTTTTACAGTACTTGAGTTTAGCTTAGCTTGGTATAGATTGTGCTGCGTCCTGCATGAATAAAGAGATACTGCATACAGCTCAACCATGAGTCCCTGGTCGTCTGTCTCCCGTCAATGAAGCTCAGCCCAACAGAAGAAGGCAGTCAGGGAATATCATTTCAACTCTCATGGGAACTGGCAGAGAAGCAGTGACAGAAGCCAGAACTCCACCTTCTGCTCCCCATAGAGAATTTTGGTCCATCCTCCCAGCAGGGGAGAAATGACAGGGGAAGATGACCAGAGGGCTCTGAACCCCAACTCCTTCAGGACAGAGAGAGAGAGAAGAGGAAAGAGGGACGGACATCTGGATGTAGTAGCAGGTGTAAGTGTGAAAGGAAGATGGAATCTTTGAAAATAGGCGAAAATATACAAATATAGACGGCTATAGAATTAATAGTAACCCATACCTAGTTTCTGGAGATCACCCCCAATCAAGATAATCTGCATTTTGTTTTATGTTTTTTACCAGAGCACTGACCAGTTCCAGCTTATGGAGGTATGGGGGACTGAACCTGGGACCTTGGAGCCTCAGGCCTGAGAGTCTCTCTGCCTAACCATCATGCTATGTGCCCTGCCCATCAACCCGTCTCTATAACCTCAGGAGAACTGCCACGGCTTCCAGCAGAAGGACTGGGGGGTTCAGAACTCTGGTGGTGGGAAGGGTGTGGAATTGCACCCCTGTTATCTTGTAATTTTATAAATCAATGTTAAGTATGAATTTAAAAAAAAGGAAAATAAAGTGAAAGAGGTTGTTCATCCAGAATCCAGGTACAGGCTAGCCGGTTGGGCTTGCTCCCTTCCATAGGTGGGTGGGAATAGTCAGTGGGGAAGGAATGGCAGAACTAGGCTGCCCTGGAGGCCGTAGGCTGAGGGTCGCCCCTCTAGGCTGTGACCATACCACCTCTGCTCTGTTCTGCTCTGGCTGCCAGCTGGAGGACTAACAGCTTGGTGGGGAGGGCTGGCCAAGTTGAAGGGCAGCTCAACTGTTCACGCCTGGGCCATCTCCGTTGGCTTTCTGCCCACAGCCCTGCTGGCATCTTCTCGCTCACTGGGACTCTGGGGTGGAGCTTCTCCTCAAGAGCTCACCTCTGCCATGCCCTCACACACACAGCCCCGTTCTTTACCAGGTTCTAGGCATCTCCCATGACTTGCCAAGAGCCAGGAGCAAGGGATTAGTACGACTGGAGCCAAACCCTGTGCCCGGAGCTGATAGCTGTTTCCAGAGGAAGAGACTCAACAGAGACAAACATGCAGCTGGTCTGGAGCTGAATCAAAGCTTGAGCTCAATTAGTGACACTGAGAGATCAGACACAGGTGGGGAGAGGGGAGGGTCTGCAAAGTTTTCCTGCTGTCTCTCTCTCTTCTTCCTCATTAAAAAACCTTTTTCGGGAGTCGGGCGGTAGCACAGCGGGTTAAGTGCATGTGGCGCAATTTCAAGGACCGGCGTAAGGATCCTGGTTCAAGCCCCCGGCTCCCCACCTGCAGGGGTGTCACTTCACAGGCAGTGAAGCAGGTCTGCAGGTGTCTATCTTTCTCTCCCCTTCTCTGTCTTCCCCTCCTCTCTCCATTTCTCTCTGACCTATCCAACAACAATAAAAAAAAATTAAGAAAAAAAAATTTTTTCTTTGGTGAGTCGGGCGGTAACGCAGCGGGTTAAGCGCATGTGGCACAAAGCACAAGGACCAGCATACGGATCCCGGTTCGAGCCCCCGGCTCCCCGCCTGCAGGAGAGTCACTTCACAGGAGGTGAAGCAGGTCTGCAGGTGTCTGTCTTTCTCTCCTCCTGTCTTCCCCTCCTCTCTCCATTTCTCTCTGTCGTATCCAACACAACAACATCAATAACAACAATGATAACAACTACAACAATAAAACAATGACAGGACAACAAAAGGGAATAAATAAATATTTTTAAAAAATTTGATCTTTATTTATTGGGTAAAGATAGTCAGAAATTGAAAGGGTAGGGGAAATAGAGGGGGGGGGACAGAGACCACTACTCATGAAGCTTCCCCCATGTAGGTGGGGACTGGGGGCTTGAGCCTGGGTCCTTGTGCTCTGTGGTGTGTGTGCCTAACCAGGTGTGACACTGTCTGGCCCTTATTCCTTATTTTTCCTAGCTCCATGATTGCCACTCTGGGGAGAAAGACAGATGGAGAGAGAGAGGGACTGAAAGACAGAACAGCACCAAAGTTTTCACTAAGGAGTGAATGGTGCAGGTTCAAGCCTGAGGCTGTGTTCTATAAGTTTTCAGAGTACGATAAGCCAGTGGGAAGTCAGCACTTATTTCAAACAGATTGTGAACCGTGCTGCACAACTTTGGAGCTGCTGCTGAAACCTGAGAAGTGGCTGATGAGCACGGCTATCTCTCAAGATATCTGAGACTCGTCCTGGACTGACTGGAAAAAGAGCTCAGAATGAGGACAGTGAGTGACGACCAAGAGCCTTGGTCTCCAGGGTCAGTCCGTGTGGCTCATATGCTGGGCAGTTCTGTGACCTCTCTCTTTTATACATATATATTTGAGACAGAAATTTAGAAGGGAGAGGGACATAGGGAGAGAGAAAGAGGGACACTTGCAGCACTGTTTCATCACTTCTGAAGCTTTCTTTACTGTAGGTGCTTGAACCTGGATCCTGTGTATTATAATGTGTGCTCAGCCAGATGTGCCAGCCCCCACCCCATCTTTCTCTTTCTTAGAGAAATAAAGAAATACTCCTTTGGAGAACAGTCTGGAGAATTCTCGGAAGGCTAGAAGTGGGCCTGCCCTATGACCCTGCAATTCCTCTCCTGGGGATAGATCTTAAGGAACCCGACACACCCATCCAAAAAGATCTGTGTACACCTATGTTCATAGCAGCACAGTTTGTAACAGCCAAAACCTGGAAGCAACCCAGGTGTCCAACCACAGATGAGTGGCTGAGCAAGTTGTGGTCTAGATACCCAATGAAATACTACTCAGCTATTAAAAATGGTGACTTCACCTTCTTCACCTCAGCTTGAATGGAGCTTGCAGGAATCCTGTGACATGAGATCAGCCAGAAAGAGAAGGATGAAGATGGGATGACCTCACTCATAGAGAGAAGTTGAGAAATAAAAGAAAGGGGAAACACAGAGTAGAACTTGGACTGGGCTTGGTGTTTTGCAACAAAGCAGAGGACTTTATGGTGGGGGAGGGAGTACATAATGGCAGAACAGGACCTAGGCTGAGGGTTAGAGTGTTTCCATAAAATTAACAAATTTCACACATGTATCAACAATTGTATTTACCGTACACCATTAATCCCCCACTTAAAAATAACTGAATAAAAATGGGCAAAGATAGATGGATAGATAGATATATGGATGGATCTATAGTAAGCAGATAGACAGACAAAGCACTCATCCGTACCTGCAACCTTGGGAGAACTATTGAAATTTCTGTTGGAGGTGGTCAGAAACACAACATTATGAACATGAAGATGGAGTGGAATTATACACCTATCTGTAAATAACTAAAAAACTGAAAAATAGAAGTAAAGAAATAGTTAAGGAACAGCTTGTGAGGCATCTAGGGGAAGGCATAGCTAGTGATTTCTTCATCTTCTACTTGGACTGACTCCTGAGTCAGTAGTTTTCAGGGGGTGACATTCTGATCACAAAAGTGACTGAAGAAATATGAAAATCTTGTCCTCCCATCAAGGAAGTACAATGTGTCATTTGGCTCTTTTCTTTGAGTTTATAGACCCCTGACTCAAGACAGGGTAGAAACGATTCCCTCCTTGCCCTCCAACACACTCTCTCTCTGTTACACACACGCATACACTCACTCACACACACACACACAAACACAGTCACATATACACACTCACACACACAGTAACACACACACATACACACTCACACAGTAACACACACACTCACACACAACACTCACACACACACAGTAACACACACACACACTCTCACACACTCACTCACAATCACACACACACTCACTCACACACATATACACTCACTCACACCCACACTCACACACACACTCACACAGTAACACACACACTCACACACACAGTAACACACACACACACACACTCACACACTCACTCACAATCACACACACACTCACACACACACATACAATCACTCACACCCACACACACACTCACACAGTAACACACACACTCACACACACACACTCACACAGTAACACACACACTCTCACACACACACATACACTCACTCACACCCACACTCACACACTCACACACACACACACACTCACACAGTAACACACACACTCACTCACAATCACACACACACACACACTCACACACACAGTAACACACACACTCACACACACACTCACACACACACTCACACTGTCCCAACCCTCTATCTTCAAGGGCCTCTCGTGAGTTACTCTCGGGTAGAGAAGAACATCTGACCTGCATTTAGAAAGATGGCCTTTCACAATCTCCAGTTCCCTAGAAGGGACTTGCTGAGCCGACAGATGTACGGAGAAGAGCCATCTATTTTTAGGGAGAACTAGAAAGATTAGACCCGACCGGCTCCAAATATCAAGTGCAGCTGTGAGAATCCAAGCAGGCTTGCTGGGGGACTGGGTGCAGGACACTCTCCCCTGAGCTCTACAGGCCACATTTCAACATAAGAGGAGAGAGGCCAGGGCAGTCATACCTCAGAGACGGAGCACTCACCATGCAGGGCAGTCATACTGCACTGACTGAGCACTCACTATGTGCAGAAACCACGGGGTGCCTTACGCACCCTGCTCACCCACAGAAGCCATATCTGATTGCCGTGAACGTGTCTGCTTTCCAGACAGGAGAGGGAGAGGCAGAGAAGTGATGTGTCCAGGCCCCAGTGACAGAGACACCATGCAGAGGACCTGAAATTCTGCCACATCTGTCTGTCTGCAAGGCCCATGATTTCAGTCAGGGGGAGGTATGCCACAAATCTAAATAAGGAATCAGTGTGGGTACTGACTAAGGATGGGTCACCCAGGTGCTGTGGGTTAGTTAGAGAAACAGTGTGGGTACAGACTAAGGATGGGTTCATCCAGGTGCTGTGGGTTAGTTAAACAGTGTGGGTACTGACTAAGAATGGGGTCACCTCAGTTGCTGTGGGTTAGCGGAGAGAAACAGTGTGGGTACTGACTAAGGATGGGTCACCCAGGTGCTGTAGGTTAGTTAGAGAAACAGTGTGGGTACTGACTAAGGATAGGTTCATCCAGGTGCTGTGGGTTAGTTAAACAGTGTGGGTACTGACTAAGGATGGGTCACCCAGTCTCTATGGGCTAGCCCAGAGCAGCAGTGGGTGCTGACTGAGGATGGGTCACCCAGTGTCTGTGGGCTAGCCCAGAGCAGCAGTGGGTGCTGACTGAGGATGGGTCACCCAGTGTCTGTGGGCTAGCCCAGAGCAGCAGTGGGTGCTGACTGAGGATGGGTCACCCAGTGTCTGTGGGCTAGCCCAGAGCAGCAGTGGGTACTGACTGAGGATGGGTCACCCAGTGTCTGTGGGCTAGCCCAGAGCAGCAGTGGGTGCTGACTGAGGATGGGTCACCCAGTCACTGTGGGCTAGCCCAGAGCAGCAGTGGGTGCTGACTGAGGATGGGTCACCCAGTCACTGTGGGCTAGCCCAGAGCAGCAGTGGGTGCTGACTGAGGATGGGTCACCCAGTGTCTGTGGGCTAGCCCAGAGCAGCAGTGGGTGCTGACTGAGGATGCGTCACCCAGTCTCTGTGGGCTAGCCCAGAGCAGCAGTGGGTGCTGACTGAGGATGGGTCACCCAGTCTCTGTGGGCTAGCCCAGAGCAGCAGTGGGTGCTGACTGTGGATGGGTCACCCAGTGTCTGTGGGCTAGCCCAGAGCAGCAGTGGGTGCTGACTGAGGATGGGTCACCCAGTCACTGTGGGCTAGCCCAGAGCAGCAGTGGGTGCTGACTGAGGATGGGTCACCCAGTGTCTGTGGGCTAGCCCAGAGCAGCAGTGGGTGCTGACTGAGGATGGGTCACCCAGTCACTGTGGGCTAGCCCAGAGCAGCAGTGGGTGCTGACTGAGGATGGGTCACCCAGTCACTGTGGGCTAGCCCAGAGCAGCAGTGGGTGCTGACTGAGGATGGGTCACCCAGTCACTGTGGGCTAGCCCAGAGCAGCAGTGGGTGCTGACTGAGGATGGGTCACCCAGTGTCTGTGGGCTAGCCCAGAGCAGCAGTGGGTGCTGACTGAGGATGGGTCACCCAGTGTCTGTGGGCTAGCCCAGAGCAGCAGTGGGTGCTGACTGAGGATGGGTCACCCAGTCACTGTGGGCTAGCCCAGAGCAGCAGTGGGTGCTGACTGAGGATGGGTCACCCAGTCACTGTGGGCTAGCCCAGAGCAGCAGTGGGTGCTGACTGAGGATGGGTCACCCAGTGTCTGTGGGCTAGCCCAGAGCAGCAGTGGGTGCTGACTGAGGATGGGTCACCCAGTCACTGTGGGCTAGCCCAGAGCAGCAGTGGGTGCTGACTGAGGATGGGTCACCCAGTGTCTGTGGGCTAGCCCAGAGCAGCAGTGGGTGCTGACTGAGGATGGGTCACCCAGTGTCTGTGGGCTAGCCCAGAGCAGCAGTGGGTGCTGACTGAGGATGGGTCACCCAGCCACTGTGGGCTAGCCCAGAGCAGCAGTGGGTGCTGACTGAGGATGGGTCACCCAGTCACTGTGGGCTAGCCCAGAGCAGCAGTGGGTGCTGACTGAGTATGGGTCACCCGTCGCTGCGATGGCAGTGTCAGGTACTGGGTGCTGTACTCAGTCCACAGGTCGGCTGTCAGGCCTGTCATGATCTTGACCCACCCTAATTCCTCTGCTTCTTGCCCTGAGGCCCCTATTTTGGCATCTTTCCCTGAGGCCCCTATTTTGGCAGACACATGTCCGAATTCCCCTTTGGACTCCACAGCCACTTCGTCGGCCACCCCCATTTTGGCAGACACGTGTCCGGAACCTCCTGCTGCCTCCACGGCTGTTTCTTCGCTCACCTCTGTTTTGACAGACACATGTCCGAATTCTCCTTTAGCCTCCAAAACCACTTCTTCGGCTGCTTGTCCAGAAGCTTCCACTTCGGTGACTCCTCCTACCACTACACAGTTATCAGAGCAAGTCCACACATTTCCGGTCAATGTTGCCCCCAATAGACAAAAACCTCAGGCCTGGTATCCATATTCCGCCACAGACCTGAAGGAACTACACCAGGCTATCAAGAATGACGGTGTTCATGCCCCATGGACCAGGTCCATTTTACAAGGCCTGCTTCAGAACCTTAATACCCCCCAAGATTGGAGGGATATAACTCGTGCTACGCTCCCAGGCCCCCTCTTCCTGCAATGGGAGGTATTCTTTCACGATGAATGTTTACAACAATTGCGGAAAAATATTCAAAATCAGCCAGAGGGTAATTTTGATGCATTGTTTGGAACAGGCCAATTAGAAACAGGCATTCAACAGGCTGAAGCCAAGTTTCCACCAGAGTATTTTGATCAGGTACGCCTGTGTGCATTAAAAGCATGGGAGCGATTAACACAACCCATGGGAGCGTCCTCAGCCCCCATTCTCTCCCTTCAACAAGAACCTGATGAATCCCTCACTAAATTCATTGCCAGGGTCCAGTCGAGTTTGGAAAGGAAGATTTATAATCCTGACGCTCGTTTTCTCCTCCTGCAATCCATAGTCTGGGATGGAATGCTTCCGCATTTTCGACAGGCCTGTATCACTCTTAAAAACGAACACCCATGTTGTTTTTGACGGGTTATGTTGTTTTCGCTGGGCTGGCTTCACGGGCAGGTAACAGATGACCAGGGACTCATGGTTGAGCTGTAGGCAGTATCTCTTTATTCATGCAGGACGCAGCACAATCTAAGACGAGCTAAGTTAAACTCAAAGTACAGTACTGTAAAACTCACAATGCTGTCTTTATATATACTTGCCAAGTAAGGTGGAAACAGGATGTGACATAGAGAGGGTGGAGAGAAAAGTGACTGGTGAAAATCAGAGTGTGACAAAGAGGGGGCAGATTAGGCGAGAATCCTATCACTGAACTACAAATGCCCTGGAGGGAGGGTGGAACTTGTTAACAGTGGTTATGTAAATAGAATGAAGTGGTTATGTAAATAGAATAGTGTTAAGCAGGGGGGATTAAAACCAAATGAAACAGAAGGAGTCTCATGCATACCAACAATTCCCCCTTTCTTTTTAACTTTCCTACTGCCTTTCTCTCAACCATCGGTGTCTGCTCTTCCTGCTTCTGTTTCGCCCATCATGTTTTGGCGGTTCCAGGTCACTCTCTACAGAGAAGAAAAGTTCCAGTGGCTGTCCTCCTCCATCAAGATAGACATGTGGCATTTAATTCCTGGCCTTTGACATTGGACTGATGCTTCTATAGAACTTGCTGGACACTCCCTTTATACTGCTGGACTTCGTGAAGAATGACTGTAGCAGTTCATAGAACTTTCCACCAGCTGACTCGGGATTTTGCAATGCCAGATCACCCCTCTAGCCCCTCGGCTTATCAGGCCCCCACTCCTCCACCCATCAGGCTCACTCTGTCTCTTGCTACTCTTACTTATCCCACCCTGTCTTCTGCCAGTTCTTTTTGAAGACACTTACACGCTATCATTCTACTTTCTTCCCAACAGGTTTTCTGACAGAGATGAAGCCTTTTACAGACATTGACCCAGTTATATATGGCCATTAAGAAAGAGGGAGATGTTGGGGAATTGTGAAGATACGGTTTAGCTTGGAAGGGCTTGAGCCTGAGGGGTGTGTCAATCCTGTTAGTCTCTCTCTCCACAGAGAGGTTGAGCCAGGAGGGACAGTAAACCCCCAAAAAGTGTGCCTCTTATCAGTCTCCCTGCCTAACAAAGTGCCCCACACTCCTGATACTATGGCAAATAGTTAAAAAGAAAGGGGGAGATGTTGGATTGTATGCCAGCTCCCCCTGGCTTCTGCTTAACCATATGCCTATATAGGGATTTATTGATCCCACTCAAAGCTTTGGTCTATTTACATAAATCACTTTTATATTTACATAAAGCACTCCTTCCAGGGCATTGGTGGTTCAGTGACAGGATTCTCGCCTGCTCCGCCCCCTCCTTGTCACATTCTGATTTTCACCAGTCACTTTTCTCTCCACCCTCTCTATATAACATCCTGTTTCTGCCCTTCTTGGAGAGTATAAAAACAGCTGCTCTTCTGATTAGAGACACTTGGAAATTGCTTTCCAGCTCCGAGAGTTCCAGAGTGTATCTCCTGTGAAGTTAGTGTGGCACGAGTTCTTGATCCCTCTCCCATGCAGCAGCCTAGATCGGCTCCAGTTCTCTCACACCCAGAGAGCACTAGCTAGGGAAGAAGTACCCTCAGGCTATCCCGGCAATCCTGCTAGTCTCTGTGATGCCCGATGCCCCCTGTTACATCTGAGCCCTTACTCTGCTAGTCCCTGTGACTCCCCCTGTTACAACTGAGCCCTCACCCTGCTAGCCCCTGTGACTCCCTCTGTTACATCTGAGCCCTCACCCTGCTAGTCCCTGTGATGCCCTCTGTCACATCTGAGCCCTCAACCGGCTAGTCCCCGTGACGCCCCTGTTACAACTGAGCCCTCACCCTGCTAGTCCCTGTGACTCCCTCTGTTACATCTGAGCCCTCACCCTGATAGTCCCTGTGACGACCCTGTTGCATCTGAGCCCTCACCCTGCTAGTCCCTGTGATGCCCCCTGTTCCATCTGAGCCCTCACCTTGCTAGGCCCCTTGATGCCCCCTGTTCCATCTGAGCCCTCACCCTGCTAGTCCCTGTGACGCCCCCTGTTACATCTGAGCCCTCACCCTGCTAGTCCCCGTGACGCCCCCTTTCACATCTGAGCCCTCACCCTGCTAGTCCCTGTGACGCCCCTGTTCCATCTGAGCCCTCACCCTGCTAGTCCCTGTGATGCCCCTGTTACATCTGAGTCCTCACCTGCTAGTCCCTGTGATGCCCCCTGTTCCATCTGAACCCTCACCCTGCTAGTCCCTGTGACACCCCCTGTTACATCTGAGCCCTCACTCTGCTAGTCCCTGTGACACTCCCTATTACATCTGAGCCCTCACCCTGCTAGTCCCCGTGACGCCCTCTGTTACATCTGAGCCCTCACCCTGCTAGGCCCCGTGACGCCCCCTGTTACGTCGGTGCCCTCACCCTGCTAGTCCCTGTGACGCCCCCTGTTACGTCTGATTCCTCACCCTGCTATTCCCTGTGATGCCCCTGTTACATCTGAGTCCTCACCTGCTAGTCCCTATGACACTCCCTGTTACATCTGAGCCCTCACCCTGCTAGTCCCTGTGATGCCCCTGTTACATCTGAGCCCTCACCCTGCTAGTCCCTGTGACGCCCCTGTTCCATCTGAGCCCTCACCCTGCTATTCCCTGTGATGCCCCTGTTACATCTGAGCCCTCATCCTGCTATTCCCTGTGATGCCCCTGTTACATCTGAGCCCTCACTCTGCTAGTCCCCGTGACGCCCTCTGTTACATCTGAGCCCTCACCCTGCTAGTCCCTGTGACGCCCCCTGTTACATCTGAGCCCTCACCCTGCTAGTCCCTGTGACACCCCCTGTTACATCTGAGCCCTCACCCTGCTAGCCCCTGTGACTCCCTCTGTTACATCTGAGCCCTCACCCTGCTAGTCCCTGTGATGCCCTCTGTCACATCTGAGCCCTCAACCGGCTAGTCCCTGTGATGCCCCTGTTACAACTGAGCCCTCACCCTGCTAGTCCCTGTGACTCCCTCTGTTACATCTGAGCCCTCACCCTGCTAGTCCCTGTGACGACCCTGTTCCATCTGAGCCCTCACCCTGCTAGTCCCTGTGATGCCCCCTGTTCCATCTGAGCCCTCACCTTGCTAGGCCCCTTGATGCCCCCTGTTCCATCTGAGCCCTCAACCTGCTAGTCCCTGTGACGCCCCCTGTTACATCTGAGCCCTCACCCTGCTAGTCCCCGTGACGCCCCCTTTCACATCTGAGCCCTCACCCTGCTAGTCCCTGTGACGCCCCTGTTCCATCTGAGCCCTCACCCTGCTAGTCCCTGTGATGCCCCTGTTACATCTGAGTCCTCACCTGCTAGTCCCTGTGATGCCCCCTGTTCCATCTGAGCCCTCACCCTGCTAGTCCCTGTGACACTCCCTATTACATCTGAGCCCTCACCCTGCTAGTCCCCGTGACGCCCTCTGTTACATCTGAGCCCTCACCCTGCTAGGCCCCGTGACGCCCCCTGTTACGTCTGTGCCCTCACCCTGCTAGTCCCTGTGACGCCCCCTGTTACGTCTGATTCCTCACCCTGCTATTCCCTGTGATGCCCCTGTTACATCTGAGTCCTCACCTGCTAGTCCCTGTGACACTCCCTGTTACATCTGAGCCCTCACCCTGCTAGTCCCTGTGATGCCCCTGTTACATCTGAGCCCTCACCCTGCTAGTCCCTGTGATGCCCCTGTTCCATCTGAGCCCTCACCCTGCTATTCCCTGTGATGCCCCTGTTACATCTGAGCCCTCATCCTGCTATTCCCTGTGATGCCCCTGTTACATCTGAGCCCTCACTCTGCTAGTCCCCGTGACGCCCTCTGTTACATCTGAGCCTTCACCCTGCTAGTCCCTGTGACGCCCCCAGTTACATCTGAGCCCTCACCCTGCTAGACCCTGTGACTCCCTCTGTTACATCTGAGCCCTCACCCTGCTAGTCCCTGTGACTCCCCCTGTTACATCTGAGCCCTCACCCTGCTAGTCCCCGTGGTGCCCCCTGTTACATCTGAACCCTCACCCTGCTAGTCCCCGTGACGCCCCCTGTTCCATCTGAGCCCTCACCCTGCTAGTCCCCGTGACGCCCCTGTTACATCTGAGCCCTCACCCTGCTAGTCCCCGTGACGCCCCCTGTTACATCTGAGCCCTCACTCTGCTAGTCCCCGTGACGACCCCTGTTACATCTGAGCCCTCACTCTGCTAGTCCCCGTGACGCCCCCTGTTACATCTGAGCCCTCACCCTGCTAGTCCCCGTGACGCCCCCTGTTATATCTGAGCCCTCACCCTGCTAGTCCCCGTGACGCCCCCTGTTACATCTGAGCCCTCACCCTGCTAGTCCCCTTGATGCCCCCTGTTACATCTGAGCCCTCACCCTTCTAGTCCCTGTGACGCTTCCTGTCACATCTGAGCTCTCACCCTGCTAGGCCTCGAGGCGCCCTCTGTTACATTTTTCTCAGCGCTTTCTCATGCAGTTTCCTTTGATTCTCCCAGCCACTCCACCCCATAAATTATCAGCGTCTTGTAAGTTGAAGAGAAACGTCTGAGAGTCTGTGTACTGTGGAAATCGAAGGAAGGGAAGTGAAAAACCCCATCTTGGGGCACTGGCAGCTTCACAGAAGAGGTGTGTTGGCCCTGGGTTTTGAAAGATGATTTTAGTCATTGGATAAGGTGGCTGGAAATTGCTTCCTAGCTGAAGTGGGAGCCGAAAGCCCAGAAGCACACAGGGGCTGGGTGTGCTTGGGGGTGTGCTGTGCTCAGGATAGAGGCTGACTGGAGAAGCTTGTGGGGGGGGGCATGGTCAGCTCACAGAGGCCCCTTTATGGAGCCTGTTGGGATTGCAAGGGACTCAGGGACTGCAGATGTGACAGGGACAATGCAAGTAGGAATCAAGGAACTTCCAGAATCAGGATCCCAGTTCTTTTCTTTCTTTTTTAGATTTTTATTAGTATTTAATAGTGAATACTAAGACTGCAAACCCACAGGGGACACCTGCACACAGCACCACTGCCACAGTTCCTGTCCCTCCCCTCACTGGAGCCTTCCCTGTTCATTCAGCACCATCATCAGAGTTCCTGTCCCTTCCCCTCCACTGGAGGCTTCCCTGTTCATTTGTTAATTTGCCTCCAGGGTTATAGCTGGGGTTCCATGCTGACTCCAGGAACCCATTGCTCCTGGCAGCCATTTTTTCTATTTTATTGGATAGGTCAGAGAGAAATTGAGAGAGAGGAGGGGAGACAGAGAGGGAGAGAGACTGAAGACACCTGTAGACCAGCGTGTGAAGCTTCTCCCTGCAGGTGCAGAGTGGGGGCTGGAACTCTATGCACTTAACTGGGTTGTCAACGCCTAGTGGTATCTAGGCCTCCCTGTTCTTTATCCCTCTGGGAGTCTGGACCAGAATACTTTATGGTGTCAGAAGGTGGGAGTTCTGGCTTCTGTGATTGCTTCTCTGCTAGACATGGGTGTTGGCAGGTGGGTCCACACCCCCAGCCTGTGTCTGTCTTTCCCTCATGGGCAGGGCCCCGGACGTGGGCATCGGTAGGCCAAAGACCCTAAGTTGTTGAGGTATCAGAACATGTGATGTGACCTTGAGCATCACAGAAAGACACAGGTCCCCATGACTGTCACACCCCAGGTACTTCTTTAAAATAAATGTTACCCAACCTAATCAACGCAACCAGCACCACCTCAGCATGCTTCACTTCAGAGTGTGTCCAGAGACGTCCCTTCACCCTCATTACTTAGTGAGACCTTTCCTTTCATAGTATTCTCTAATTCCATTCCAGGTGGTTCACTTCCTAACAAAGTCCCAAAACCTAGATATAGACCAGGTCCTCTGAGATGGAGCATATGTTCACATGCATCCATAAACTAGGGCAAAATATATACCTGAAAGCAAAAGTACACAATAGTCTGCAGTGAGTCAGTATAAAGTTCATAATGAAATACTCTTTACTTAGACTTAGATACCCTCATCACCTACTTCCTATTATACTTCCTTCACTCACGTCAAAGCTATTCTTATCAAAGCAAAGATTGCATAAGCTGAATAAGGCCGAGAGACTGGCATACTTTAAGGATGACTCTTTAGTCACTATCAGGCCACTCCATAAGCTGGGGTCCATTCAGGGAGTCCTGAGATTCCCAAACAGACATGATGGGCCTAGACCTCGAATAAATCTTTCTCTCCATTGTTACTGGTCATCTCTATCAGGAACAACACTATAGACCCCATAGGACCTTGCCCTCATTGTGGATCAACAACAGCAGAGAATGTTCCATCCTCTGAAGGGAGGCTGGACAACATACTCTGTGCTCCACCTGAGGAAGATGGGTCCTGATATTGGGGCAGCTTGAACCATTCCTATTCATGACCATAGAGTGTGAGCTCAGATCTACAGGGATACAGAGGCCACATAGGCCCCTAAGCTGAATATGGGCCCCAGATCAGATCAAATCAATAGGGCTTACAGTCAACAATGTTTATACCCCTTTCCCATATTAGGGAGCTACTCTCTCCCCTGATCCAGCTTTCTGGTCCTTTTCCAGCCATGACATCATCTCCCCAGACAATAACTTGGATCTACCTACATATCAGATTTTAGGCTCAGGGGAAAAAAAAAAAAACCTAGTATAGCCACAGGCCCTTTGGAGTATAACTAAAATATGCCTACTAGCTATCTACAAAATGGACACGCCCCATCTCTTCATCTGCACTATTCTAGCCTTTAGGTCCATGATTGGTCAACAATTTGTTTGGCTTTGTATGTTAACTCTCTTTTCAGCCACCAGGTTCCAGATGCCAGCATGATGCCAATCAGACTTCCCTGGACAGACAACCCCACCAATGTGTCCTGGAGCCCTGCTTCCCCAGAGCCCTGCCCCACTAGGGAAAGAGAGAGACAGGCTGGGAGTATGGATCCACCTGTCAACGCCCATGTTCAGTGGGGAAGCAATTACAGAAGCCAAACCTCCACCTTCTGCATCCCACATGACCCTGGGTCCATACTCCCAGAGGGATAAAGAATAGGGAAGCTATCAGGGGAGGGGATGGGATACAGAGTTCTGTTGGTGGGAACTGTGTGGAGTTGTGCCCCTCTTATCCTATGGCCTTGTCAGTGTTTTTATTTTATAAATGAAAAATAAAAAATGAAAGATGTTAAAGGACTGACCTCACTTCTCATAACTGAGTTCTCTTATCTTCTGCTCAGGTACCAACTCGCTGGTTCTTATAAAGCTCTTATCATCAGCACCAGACCTTTGAGTGCGCAGTCTTTCTCTGTGTGTATCTTCAGTTCAGACGGTTGACCTTGACTTTTGTTAGTTGGCACAGGGCTTGTTCTGATAGTCACAGGTGAGCTGCAGCTCTAGGGGCTTCACACAGATGTGCGGTGTGTCCCTGGAGATCCAACCTCCAGAGTAGTTCTGTGTAAGAGAGCAGAAGGGTCACGGGGGATGCTGGTTCTTGACTTCCTGGATTCTTGTCTTGCTGATCCACTGGCCCTAAGTAGCGGCAGGGGTCAAGCCAGGAGAGCCTGGGGGGCGCTCGGAGTGAGTGGTGCCTGCCCTGCAGCTCTTCTGTTGGCTGCTGTCCTCCCTCAGCGGCAAAGCATCCACTCCTGGTGCCGCCATCTATTGCTCTGGCCCTAGGAACCCTCAAAGTCAGTGGCATTCAACATCTAGTTTTCATTTTCATTTAATTTATTTTGCCTCCAGGGTTATCACTGACGCTTTGTGCCTGCACCATGAACCCATTGTTCCTAAAGGCCATTTTCCCCCATTTTACTGAACAGGACAGAGATAAATTGAGGAAGGAAGGGGAACTAGAGAGGGAGAGAGACAGAGAGACACCTGCAGACCTGCTTCACCGCTCGTGAACCTTCCGCCTGCAGGTGGGGACCAGGGCTGGACCCAGGTCCTTGTGTGGGTCCTTGAGCTTAGTGCTGTGTGCCCCTAAGCATTTATTTGGCTTCGGAGTCTGATCTTGGGCAGGGCTCAGTGGCGGGGGAACCGCTCATTTCCCGGTTTTAACCGTGGCCCCTTGTGGGTGGTCCTGGGGCCATCTGCTGGTCAGTAGCCGCTGGCTGAGAGCTTCCCGGCCTCTGTACGGCCTGTTTCCCGAGAACATGTGTCCTGCTCCCAGAAGGAGCACACTGGTCAGAGCTGCAGGCCCCACACACACCACTGTCACTCTGCTCCATTTTACTCGCAGGAGAGGGGCATCTCCCTCACTCCTCCCAACGGCCAGCTGTGTCTGTGCTGATCAGTGAGCAGGTGCTGAGGACAGAAAGGAATCAACGTCCTTGCTTTCAAGAACTCAGAGGGCAAAGGCACAAAGTGCCAGTTAAAGGCTGGGGGTGTGGATCCACCTGCCAACGCCATGTTCAGCGGGGAAGCAGTTGCAGAAGCCAGACCTCCGCCTTCTGCTCCCCACAATGACCCTGGGTCCAGACTCCCAGAGGGGGAGAAATGTCAGGGGAAGATGACCTGAGGGCTCTGAACTCCAACTCCATCAAGACCAGGAGAGAGAGGAGGAAAAAGGGAGGGACATGTAGATGTGGTAACAGGTGTGGGTGTTCACTGGTGGTGGGAGTTGTTTGAATTGTGCCTCTCTTATCCCACAACCTTGTTTGTCAGTATCAAATCACTAATAATAATTACAAAAGAGAAGCTGAAAAATAAGAAATTGCACAGCAGAACGTGGACTGGAGTCGGTGTATTGCACCAAAGCAAAGGCCTCTGGGGTGGGGTGGGGGGCTCAGGCCGTGGAACATCATGGCAGAGGAGGACCTAGTGGGGGTTGAATTGTCACGTGAAAACTGAGAGATGCTCTACATGTGCATGCTACTGTGTTTGCTGTTGACTGTAAACCACTAATCCCCCAATCAGGAAACATATATTAAAATTGTGAAACTGCTATAATAAATACTAACATGAAAAACAGGGAGTCAGGCAGTAGCGCAGCGGGTTAAGCGTAGGTGGCACAAAGCACAAGGACCAGCATAAGGATCCTGGTTTGAGCCCTGGCTCCCCACCTGCAGGGGAGTCACTTCACAGGTGGTGAGGCCGGTCTGCAGGTGTCTTACGCTCTCTCCCCTCTCTGTCTTCCCCTCCTCTCTCCATTTCTCTCTGTCCTATCCAACAACAATGACATCAATAACAACAACAATAATAACTATAACAATAAAACAACAAGGGCAATGAAAGGGAATAAATAAATAAATTTAAAAAGAAAAACAAAGACAAACAAAAAATAGGTTTAGGTGTGACTTGGAAAGGAAGAGAAAAATGGGACCATAGGGAAAAGGGAGAAATATAGACAGACAGACAGACAGTTGTAGAAATAATAGCTAGCTCATTCTGCAACCCTAGGAGAAGGGCTGTAGCTTCCAGCGCAGAGACTGCGACCCAGAAGTCTGGTGGTGGGAACCATGTGGAGTGGTGTCCTGTTGTCTTCTAATTCTGTGAATCAATATTCAATCACGAATGAAATTCCACCCTGAGGCCTTTGAGGCCATCTGAGTCGGGACGGAGGCCACGTGACCGGCTGGCTTGTCCAGGTCCTGTGGCCGTGGCCAGGCGCCCACTGTGATCTGCCCTCTCCCTTCAGCCTCCCGCTGGGTTCTGCTGCAGGTCCTGGGTTCCCTTCCTTGTCTGTCAGCAAAGACCTGGGTGGGGAGTTGGGGGGGGGGGACTTGCCCTCAGGCCTGAGGAAGAAGGCAGTCATGCTAGGAATGCAGTGGCAAAAGGTTCCAAGAGCCCTGCAGCTGAGATCAGGCCTGTGGAGAGTCATCTTTGAGAAAAGGACTCATTCTGAGAAAGCCTGACAACTCCTCCTCCCAGAAGGCTCCCCTGGCCCGCGTGTCTGCCCCCAGCCCGCCCCTGCTGAAAACAATCCTGTCACCACAGCCCAGTGGGCGGAGGGCTGCTGGGGTCCCTGAGGGCTGAATCTTGGGGAGGAAGTTTCAGGTGACTGCCGCCCTGGGACACACTCCCATCCTTTCCCCTGGAGGAGCACACAGTCACCACAGAGACACCCTCTCCTTGGTGACGTCTGTCCTCTGGGTTGACCTGAACTGGGGCTGAGCAAGTGTTTCCCAACATGCAGAGGAAATAATTCCTGGGAGAGTCAGCAGCCCCAAGATAAGAGAGATGAGGGAGGGGGAGGAGGCTTGAAGGAAGAGAGAAGATGGAGGCAGAGACAAGAGAAAGAATGCCGGGGGGGAGAGAGAGAGAGAGAGAGAGAGAGAGGCCCAGACAGTGGAGCACCTGAAGTGAAGCGCTCACATTACAGTGCACAAGGCCCCGGGTTCAAGCCCCTGGTCCCCACCTGCAGGGGGGAAAGCTTCGCGAGTGGTGAAGCAGGGCTGCAGGTGTCTCTCTGTCTCTCCCCCTCTCTATCTTCCCTTCCCTCTCAATTTCTCTCTGACTCTATCCACTAATAAGTAAATAAAAAGGTTTTTAAAAAAGAAAAAGAATCCTTGTGAGTTAAAGCCCGAACAAGCACACTTGTCTGTCTGTCTGTCTGTGAGCCACCTGGTGGAGGATCTGGGAGCTCTGGGTGCAGAGTTAGGAGAGGGGGCTTTCCTGCAGCTCTGTGCTGAGTCACAGGTGTGGTTTTCGGGAACAAAGACTCTGTGCCAAGCCTCCACCTCCACCCGGATAGGTAGGGGCAGGGCTGTTGAACAGACTCTATGTTTCTGAAACATAGTAGTGGGCAGAGAAGCACTCTAGTGGCCTGGGCGGCGGAGCAGTGGGTAGCGTGTTGCACTGACAAGCCCCACGCCCTGCACTGCGTACCCAGAGGGAAGCTCTTCTTTCCAGACAGTGAAAGACTACTTTGAAAAACTGATTCTGATTCAGTTCCCTGGGCCTCACTGTAGCCCTGCTGGCTGCAGACAGATGCCGGCCTGGTGACATAGGTTTCCAACAACTGGCAGGCGAAACCGGAAACCACTGTGGCCGACAGGGGCAGGGCCTAGGCTCGGGACCCTTCAGCACTCACTCCCTCTGTTCCTACCCTTCAGTCCTGCAGAGCAAGCCATCTTTGCCCGGAGCCGTGCCAGGTGGGACAGGGTTCTGCTTGTTGAGTCCAGCACCCCGTGAGAGACGAGAGGCCACACCTGACCACACCTGACCCCGTCGGCACCACCACCCAGGGGCAGAGGAGGCAGCTTCTGGGCAAACAGCAGGCAGGCTGTCTGCAAAGGCAAAGAACAAACATGTGGCCGGTGTCTCCCTGCCTGAGGGGTGACGCCCACACCCCAGTGTCCCCCAGGACCACCCAGCAGAGTCTGAGTCTCACCCCACCTGCCTGGAGAGCTGCAGGCCAGGCGGTGAGCCCCTCTGTGCTGCACGCCTGTACTGTGCATGTTTATGTGTGTCTGTTACATGTGCCTGGCATGCATGGAAGGCGAGTAGTGTCTTTGAGCATGGGTAGGCAGAGCTGGTGCAGCACAGGTGGGTAGCGGCACATGTGACACAGGGTGACATGGGAACATGTGCACAGCAGGCATGTTTATGCGTATGTCATGGCTCACAACCTGACAGTGTGACATGGGTACATGTGCACGGCAGGCATGTTTATTCACCTGTCATGGCTCACGACCTGACGGGGTGACAGGGGTACACGTGCACGGCAGGCACCTTTATGCCCATGCCATGGCTCACGACCTGACGGCTGGTCCCCTGTGTCGTGACCCTGCAGAGTGTGGAGACCTGCTCCTCCAGGCCCCACAGCTTTGCACGCCAGTCAAGCACCCTCTGCTCCTGGTTTCCCACTGCTGGCTGCCTGTCAGTTGGGGGCCCCTGACTCCCCACTTGTGGGCTCAAGGACTTTGCTGCAAGGCTCACAGACTGCAGGACACCAGGCTACTGGCAGGAGCTGGGACGGGTCACAAAGGACTCCAAAGGCTTCCTTCCAGTCAGCAGCTAGTGAGGACAGAACTGATCTGTGTGTCCCCAGGGAGCTTGGAGCAGAGGCAGGTAGAAGCCCTGGCTGAGGTCTCTCTTGTCGGGGGCTCCTGACTCCTGACCACTGACCACTGGGCCAGCCCCAGCCCCTCTTCCCTGGGTGGGGCTGCAGGGATGGGGGTCAGTGAAAGTACCACTCCTTTTTTAAAAAAAATACAAGGAAACTTTTATTTTCAATTTTCATCAAGAAATTTGCTGTTTGTTTTTTTTCACTTTATTCTATTCTAGCTACTCAGTGGCTGGAGCCGCTGGGTTCCTGGTATTAAAAAGATGCCAACAGAGGTAGCTGTGTCTCACCCAGGGGCCCGGCCCACTCTGAATACCCCCCCCCCCAAAAAGGGGAGAAAATAAAACACAAAATAAAATAAAACCAAAAGGAGGAAGAAATTCAGAACATTTTCTTCGAGCCTGGCAGGAGGAACAGCCCCCTGTGCACCAGGGAGGGGAGAGGGGCAGTGGTGCCCTCCTTCTGGAGAGAGTGCAGCCATAGCCAGTACCAGTCCTTTTATGGTTTAGTTGTCCTGGTAGCCTAGAGCCTTTCCGGACAGGACATTATTAGAATAACAAAAGATGCCTTGCCTTGATTGCTCAACTCCCAGGAGATCCTGAGGCCTTTAGGATATCAGAGAAACCCTTGAAGGGCGGTGGTGTACCAGGTTAATTCCATATATTTTCAGGCACAAAGACCTGGGTTTGAACTCCCAGTCCCCACCTGCAGGGGACCAATTCACAAGCACTGAAGCAGGTCTGCAGGTGTCTTTCTTCCCTTTCAATCTCCCCCTGCTCTCTCAATGTTTCTCTTTCCTATTTAATAAAAATAGAAAGAGAGAGAGAGAGAGAAAGGAATGGGGGCAGTGGCACATCTGGCTGAGTGCAAATATTACCAAGTGCAAGGACCGGGCTTTGAACCCCCACTCCCCACCTGCAGGGAGGCCACTTCAGGAGTGGTGAAGCAGGCCTGTAGGTGTCTTTCTTTCCCTCTATTCTTCCATCTGCTCTCAATTTCTCTCTGTCCTATCTAAAAAAAAAAGGCCATATTTCTTCTTAGAAAATTCCTTTATTAAGTATTTCATTTCATTCATCTATTTATTTAGAACAGAAACAGAGAAATTGAGGGGGGTGGGAGAGGGCTTGAGAAAGAGAGACACCCACAGACAGTCTTCCCTCTCAGATGGAGAGCTGGGTGGGGACTTGAACCTTGGCCCTTGTGCATCGTGACATGTGCTCTCAACCAGATATACCACCACCTGGTCCCTATATATATTTCTTCTTATAATTTTTTAATATTTCATATTTATTTATTTATTATTGAATAGAGTCAGAGAGAAATTAAGAGGAGAGGAGATAGAGAGGGAGAGAGATGCCTGCAGCCCTGCCTCACCACTCATGAACCTTCCCCCCCCCCCCCCCGCAGGTGGGAACCGGAGGCTTGAACCTGGGCCCTTGTGCATGGGACCCTGTGTCCTCGACTGGGTACTCCTCCACCCGGCCCCTGATATTTCTTGTATGAATCCAGAAATCAGCATCGCACCTGCAGTAAGCATTGCTTTTACTAGCTGACTTGGTAGAAAGCAGACGAACTGGAGACTTGACTCCTGTGTTGTGAGGGCAAGAATGAGCTGGGCCGGAGAGGCCAGGACGTGGCTTCCTGGGCCTTGTGCCTCTGTGGGCCCAGACCTTCAGGCCCAGCCACTTCTGAGACTGCCATGGGGCCCTGGCCTTGTTGGCCTTGTTTACCTCTGAGATGTGCCCAGGACAGGCGCGGCCTCTTGCACCCGCACAGGACCGGAAGTGGGCGCTGCTGTCCTGGGAGCTGGAGCCCGTACTCTGGTCTCCTGGAGTGGGGATCCTGCTTGTTCCTGGGCCTCTTACTCCTCCCCGGGGCCCCTGGGGGACCTTGCTGACCGGCAGCGGAGAGAGGAAGCTCTGAGGCCGCGGTAGCCAGCGGCTGGCTGTCATTCCACGGAAACAGGCTGTCACCGCCAATTATTGATGTGCCATGAGGAGGCCTGTGGGCTTCCTGATGGTTTAACCAGAAGCCTCTGGGTCCTTCCTAGGCCGGATTCCTGGGGCTCTGTCTCTGGAGGGCGGCCAGCCTTCACTCAGCACTGCCCAGAGGAGAAGGCCGCAGAGAGCGTCCTTTCCTGGACACACCTCAAGGGGAGCCCTGTTCTCTGGCCCGAGGGGACCATTTATTTAAATCATTATATTACCTTTTTATTAGTGATTTAATAATGATCAACAAGATTGTGGGATATGAGGGGCACAATTCCACACAGCTCCCCCCCGCCAGAGCTCCCTGACCTTCCCCTCCACTGGAAGCTGCCCTGTTCTTTATCCTCTGGGAGCAGGGACCCAAATTCTTTATGGGGAGCAGAAGGTGGGAGTTGTGGCTTCTGTCATTGCTTCTCCGCTGGACATGGGTGTTGGCAGGTGGATCCACACCCCCAGCCTGCCTCTGTCTGTCCCTAGTGGGGCAGGGCTCTGGGGAGGGGGGGCTCCAGGACACACTAGTGAGGTCATCTGCCCAGGGAAGTCAGGATGGTATCACGGTAGCATCTGCAGCTTGGCGACTGAAAAAGCGTTAAGATAAAGCAGAACAAATAGTTTAATAATCTGGGACCTGAAGGCAATAATGTCAGACAAAGTGAGGATGACAAAAGCTGGATAAGGGCAAGAGACTGGCACACTTTAATCATGACTCTTTAGTCACTAGCAGGCCACCCCATCACCTGGGGCCCTAGTCGGGGAGTCCTGAGATTCCCACACAGACATGATGGGCCTAGCCCTCTAACAGATCCTCTCTTCATCATCACTGGTCAGCTCCATCAGGAACAGCATAATGGATCCCTCTGTGGGCCCCTATAGGACCTGGCCCTCAATGTGGATCAACAAGGGTAGGGACTGCCTGACTCTCCAAAACTGAGAAAGGAGGGGGAGATAGAGGGGAAGAGAGACAGAGAGACACCTGCAGCCCTGCTTCACCACTTGTGAAGCTTCCCCCCACAGGTGGGGACTGGGGGCTGTAACCCGGGTCCTTGCTCACTGTGATGTGAGCACTTAACAGGTGCACCAGCGCCTGACCCCAATAAGCCGTGTTCTCAGCAAGGGTCAAGTCTTGATTTCGATCAGCCAGTGGGCAGGCCAGCTGGGCACACCTGCTCCCACAGTTCTGTGCGCAGGAGGGAGAGGAAGGCTGAGTGCTCCAGGCGCCAGGCACTGCTGCTGACCGAGGCTCCTGGCCGAGGCTGCTGACCGAGGCTCCTGGCCGAGGCTGCTGACCGAAGTCCTGACCGAGGCTGCTGACCGAGGCTGCTGACCGAGGCTCCTGACCGAGGCTGCTGACCGAGGCTCCTGGCCGAGGCTGCTGACCGAAGTCCTGGCTGAGGCTGCTGACCGAGGCTCCTGACCAAGGCTGCTGACCGAAGTCCTGACCGAGGCTGCTGACCGAGGCTGCTGACCGAGGCTCCTGACCGAGGCTCCTGACCGAGGCTCCCGGTCGAGGCTCCCAGCCGAGGCTGCTGACCGAAGTCCTGGCTGAGGCTGCTGACCGAGGCTCCTGACCGAGGTTTCTGACCCAGGCTTCTAGACGACGGTGGGCAAAACAATGACTTGTTCTCGGGCTCTGCGTCCTGGGCCTCTCTGGCAGACCACCAGGCGTGGTCAGCAGCCAGAAAGTGGTGAGTCTGGGCTTGGAATCCAGGGCCATCTGCGCCCCACTCAGGGTGCTTCCAGGCCACTGGGGGAGGCTGGGAAGGCACAGAGGGAAATGAGGCGGGAGGGCCGGGTGGTGGCGCACCTGTTGAGCACACGGGTTACAGTGCGCAAGGACCCAGGTTCGAGCCCCTGGTCCCCACCTGCAGGGGGAAGCTTCAGGAGTGGTGAAGCAGGGCTGCAGGGGTCTCTCTGTCTCTCCCCCTCTGTTTCCTCCTCTCCTCTCAATTTCTCTCTGTCACTATCCAATAAATAAATAAAGATAATATAAAATTATTTAAGTGGGGTAGATAGCATGATGATTATGCAGAGACTCTCCTGCCTGACGCTGCACAGTCCTGGGTTCAGTCCCCGACACCACCATAAACCAGAGCTGAGCAGTGCTCTGGTAAAAATCAATCAATCAATAAAATTACTTTTAAAACAAGAAAAAAGGAAAGGAAGTGGGGCCTGTTGAGAGCTGGAAGAAGCGGGTTTCCATCTCAGCGCAGCAGCACCACCTGCAGGATCCCAGGGGAACTGCATTTCTGGCCCGTGGAGAGACACAGACAGATGGACTCTCAGGCTGAGACGGGGAGAAACCATACTCACAGTGTTGGTGACAGCAGAGCTGAACTTCTGCCCTTACGTTCCTCTCACCTTTCTGATTTTCATTCTCCTGCCTTTTCAATGATCTGTTTACTTATTTTTAATATAAAGTCAGAGACGAGAGCTCTGCTTGTCTCTGGTGTATGGTGGTGCTGGGGATTGAACCTGGGACTTCAGGGTCTCAGGCATGAGGGTCTTTCCACGAGCACTATGCTCTCTCCAGCCCGGGGCTAATTCAAGATGTGCTGATGTTCTGTTTGGGATTCTGCTCCTATTTCAGATAAACGCTTCTTATCCAAGAGCAATACTGACTCACTACACAAACATATTGTTTCTTCAGCCCCTAGGAGTCTCAGTTGCATTTCTTTAAAAAAACATTTATTTATTATTGGGCTCCTGTCCTTGTCCCTGCAGCTAAGAGGTGCTGTGGCCTCTGGCAGCTATTGGTCCCTGGGCTGTGTGCCTTGGACACCTTGTGCCCAGATGGACCGTCACTAAGGCTGCCCAGGGTCTGCTAGGCCATCCCCAAGCTGCCTCCTGCTCACATCTCACTCCCCAGGGGCTCCCAACGGGGACCCCTATGTAGGATTCACCCCACTTTCTGTGTACCACTTCCTGTGTGCCCAGCACCAAGCCCCTCTGGGGAGCAAACTGGGACCCTGCCCTCACCAGCTCACTGCTGCGCAGCAGACAGACACACTCACAGGAGACGCTGGGTAGTTTAATGAGCATCTCACTAAGGGGAGTGGGGGTTGTATGTTCCTGTGGGAGGGGAGCTTCTCTGGGTGGAGGGAGCATGTCTGTCAGTCAGGGGTGAATAGAATGCAGTCTGGCAAGGGGGCAAGTGTGGACTCTGGGTGGGGGCAGGTGGCTGAGCGGGTACCAGTAAGAGTGTCTCAGATGTGAAAGAGGATGTGGACAGCCTGGAGACTGACGTGACTTATGTAATGCCTGCCTTGCCAGGAAGCCCAGCCCCTGGAGGCTCTGCTGGCCCAGGGCTTAGGTCCAGGTGGGGTCGGTAGGAGACGGAGCCAGGAGCAGGGTGACGTGGTCACTGCCTGCCTGGGTCTGCAGCTGCCAGCTGCGTGCCAATCTCAGGCTTCTGCCAGGATTCCTGCCTTCTGACTGCTCTCCCTCTCCCCTCTCCGTTACCCCTGCCATGACATCCTTATCTGCCAAGGTCTCCTTCCAAGACTCTCTGCTCCTTGGGGCGTGAGCTGGACCTCTAGAATACTGCTTACAGCCAACTGTTCCTTTATTTAAAAAAAAAATCAGGTTTGTCACCAAAGAAGTGAAAGACTTGTATACTGAAAATTATGAGTCACTACTCAAGGAAACTGAAAAAGACACAAAGAAGTGGAAAGATATTCCATGTTCATGGGCTGGAAGAATTAACATAATCAAAATGAATATACTACCCACAGCCATCTACAAATTGAATGCTATCCCCATCAAGATCCCAAACACATTTTTAGGAGAATAGAAAAAAATGCTACAAATGTTTATCTGGAACCAGAAAAGACCTAGAATTATCAAAACAATCTTGAGTAGAAAGAACAGAACTGGAGGCATCACACTCCCAGATCTCAAACTGTATTATAGGGCCATTGTCATCAAAACTGCTTGGTACTGGAACATGAATAGACACACTGACCAGTGGAATAGGATTGAGAGCCCAGACGTAAGGCCCCATACCTATGGACATCTAATCTCTGACAAAGGAGCCCAGACTATTAAATGGGGAAAGGTGAGTCTCTTCAACAAATGGTGTTGGAAAAAATGGGTTGAAACATGCAGAGGAATGAAACTAAACCACTATATTTCATCAAACACAAGAGTAAATTCCAAGTGGATCAAGGACTTGGATGTTAAACCAGAAACTGTCAGATACTTAGAGGAAAATTTTGGCAGAACACTTTTCCGTATAAATTTTAAAGACCTCTTCAATGAACCAAATCCAATTATAAAGAAGACTAAAACAAGCATAAACCTATGGGACCACATCAAGTTAAAAAGCTTCTGCACAGCAAAATAAAACACTACCCAAACCAAGAGACCCCTCACAGAATGGGAGAAGATCTTTCCATGCCACACATCAGATAAGAGGCTGATGACCAGAATGTATAAAGAGCTTGCCAAATTAACTCAACAACATGGAAACCAATAACCCTATCCAAAAATGGAGGGAGGACATGGACAGAATATTCACCACAGAAGAGATCCAAAAGGCTGAGAAACACATGAAAAAATGCTCCAAGTCTCTGATTGTCAGAGAAATGCAAATAAAGACAACAATGAGAGACCACTTCACTCCTGTGAGAATATCACACATCAGAAAAGGTAACAGCAGCAACAAATGCTGGAGAGGCTGTGGGGTCAAAGGAACCCTCCTGCACTGCTGGTGGGAATGTCAATGGGTCCAACCCCTGTGGAGAACAGTCTGGAGAACTCTCAGAAGGCTAGAAATGGACCTGCCCTATGATCCTGCAATTCCTCTCCTGGGGATAAATCCTAAGGAACCCAACACACCCATCCAAAAAGATCTGTGTACACATATGTTCTTGGCAGCACAATTTGTAATAGCCAAAACCTGGAAGCAACCCAGGTGTCCAACAACAGATGAGTGGCTGAGCAAGTTGTGGTACATATACACAATGGAATACTACTCAGCTGTAAAAAATGGTGACTTCACCGTTTTCAACTGATCTTGGATGGACCTTGAAAAAATTCATGTTAAGTGAAATAAGTCAGAAACAGAAGGATGAATATGGGATGATCTCACTCTCAGGCAGAAGTTGAAAAACAAGATCAGAAGAGAGAACACAAGTCGAACCTGAACTGGAATTGGCGTATCGCACCAAAGTAAAAGGCTCTGGGATAGGTGGGTGGGGGGAGGATACAGGTCCAAAGTGGATGACAGAGGACCTAGTGGGGGTTGTATTGTTGTGTGGAAAACTGGGAAATGTTATGTATGGACAAACTATTGTATTTACTGTCGAATGTGAAACATTAATTCCCCAATAAAGAAATTTTTTAAAAATTCAGGTTTATTTATTTATGAAAGGGAGAAAGAGAGACCAAGAACCAAAGCATCTGTGGTGTATATGACACCAGGGCTCAGACTTGTGGCCTCCGCTGTGTCTCCTGGCGGCCTGCGTTTCTTTCACTCATTTCCTACTTTGGGGCATCTGGTGTGTCCACCCTCTGACAGTTTTTTATTATGATCTAACAATGATTAGTAAAATTGAAAGATCACAGTTCCACACAGCTCCCACCACCAGAGCTCCCTGTCCCTCCCCTCCATTGGAAGCTCCCCTGTTCTTTATCCCTCTGGGAGCAGGGACCCAAATCCTTTATGGGGAGCAGAAGGTGGAGTTCTGGCTTCTGTCACTGCTTCTCCACTGGACATGGGCAGGTGGATCCACACCCCAGCCTGTTTCTTTTCTTTTCTTTTCTTTTCTTTTCTTTTCTTTTCTTTTCTTTTCTTTTCTTTTCCTTTCTTTTCTTTTCCTCTTTCTTTCTAAGTTTTTAAAATATTTATTTATTCCCTTTTGTTGCCTTGTTGTTTTATTGATGTAGTTATTATTGTTGTCGTCGTTGTTGGATAGGACAGAGAGAAATGGAGAGAGGAAAGGAAGACAGCAGACCTGCTTCACCACCTGTGAAGTGACTCCCCTGCACGTGGGGAGCCGGGGGCTCGAACCGGGATCCTTAGGCCAGTCCTTGAGCCTTGTGCCACATGCGCTTAACCCTCTGCGCTACTGCCCTACTCCCCTTTTTTTATTTTTAATTATTGATTTAGTATTGATTTACAAAACTTCAAGATATCAGGGGTATAACTCCACACCATCCCACCAGCAGAGCTCTGTGTCCCCACTCCCTCCATGGGAGCTACAGCCGTTCTCCTAAGGTTGCAGATGTGGGCTGACTATTCTTTCTACAGCTGTCTATTTCTTCTTCCTCTTTCTGGGGGTTTGGTTGCCACTGATCTCTGTGAACTTTATTGTGATGCAGAGAGCATAGAAAAGGTCTCACAATCCACAGCAGGATGCCAGGTCCTTGAAGAACAGCCCATCTTTCACTCTTATCTCCGTCATAGCATCCACACATCTAGTATCTCTTGGGAAGTGAGGAAGCCCAGGCGTGGGGCACCGTGTTCTCCTAGAAAGAGACTCTCAGACCAGCAGTTTCCCTCAGTGAGTGGAGGAAAGTCCTGTGGCAGGCAGCCAGGGTGCTGGGCCGCCAAGGACAATGTGCAGGGCCTTTGTGAGGGCGGCTGTCCTTGGAGCAACACGGGCTCTGGGCCTACGTGTTCCTCTCAGGTCAGGTGCACGCTGGAGTCCCAAAACCCCTGGCATCAGAATGCCTAGTGCTGGGGCCAGGTACTGGGATTAAAAGTACAAATGCAGGAAGGGTGGCACATTGGCTACTATGTGCAAGGACCCGGGTTCAAGCCCCTGGCCTCCACCTCCGTGTGTGTATGGGGTGGGGTGTATCCTATGAGCAGTGGAACAGCCCTGCAGGCGTCTGTCTGCTTCTCTGTAGGTCCTTCTGTACCTGTGTTTACAGTATGGATGTGAATTGCACATTCGTACTCCAGTATGCTCGATGAGCTGTTTCTTCAAAGCAGTCTTTAACTAGAAATGTCACTTAAAATACTAAGTAAAGTGCATATTTCATCTGTCTTCTCCCTAGCAGGAGTCGTACCTGGTACGAGAACATCACAGACCACACAGGTTCCTGTGCTATGTGTGAAATGGATGCGGGCCCTGGCTCAGATTGTGGGGTTGACAGCTAAATTCTTGGTTTTGAGCTTTTTAAATATAATTTTTTATTAGTGAATTAATAATGATTAACAAGACTCTAAGATCACAGGGGTACAATTCCACACAGTTCCCACCACCAGAGCTCCCTGTCCCATCCCCTCCATTGAAGCTTCCTTGTTCTTTATCCTCTGGGAGCAGGGACCCAAATTCTTTATGGGGAGCGGAAGGTGGGAGTTCTGGCTTCTGTCATTGCTTCTCCACTGGACATGGGTGTTGGCAGGAGGACCCACAGCCCCAGCCTGTGTCTGTCTGTCCCTAGTGGGGCAGGGCTCTGGGGAGGGGAGGCTCCAGGACACATGGGTAAGGCCGTCTGCCCAGGGAGGTCTGGATGGCGTCATGGTAGCATCTGAAACTGGGTGGCTGAAAGGCAGTAAGATATAAAGTAGGAAAAATTGTTTAATAAACAGGAAACCTGGAGGTCGGGCGGTAGCACAGCGGGTTAAGTGCACATGGCGCAAGCGAAGCGTAAGGACAGGCGGAAGGGTCTCAGTTTGGCGACATCAATAACAACAATAATAACTACAACAACAATAAAAAACAAGGACAACAGAAAGGGAAAATAAATAAATACATATTTAAAAAAATATAAAAATAAAAGTAAACAGGAACCCAAAGATAGGAACAGAGCAGATGGAACTAGGGGTCTTTGTGTGGGAAGAAACCAGGAAGTCTATTTGAGGTCTATTCCCAGGGGCCCATGGCTTTTAAACTCTTAACTGAGCTCATGGAGTGAGGGCCATGGGGTGTGGGTGTGTGAGGGGTACTGGGACTGATAGCTGGCCAGGGTGAAATAACGCCTAGTCTCCAAGTTCTGGAAGCCTGCCCCAGCTCTGTAGTCTGCTTTCCCAGACACTGCCTATGTGTTTCACAAATGGCAGCTTGCTCTGACCTCCCTCCTTTCTTTCTCTCTCACTCCCTCTCTCTCTCTTTTTTCCATTTCTTTCTTTCTTTCTTTCTTTCTTTCTTTCTTTCTTTCTTTCTCTCATTCTTTCTAGTAGATCTTCCATTTATATAGCACAATAGCAAACATGATTACATTTTTATTGCATATTTAGGAATGAAACAACCAAATAAAAACCCATGCCCACAACAAGCTAAGATCTTAGATGTGGAGGAAATTGCTTCTTACCTTCTAGAACTGGGTGCAGTGGGGACTCAGCATTTGCTTACACTCTAAATATATCTGCGGTAATGAATGACTCATAAGTTCTAAGGATTTGAGTTTCTTTTAACAAATTTTTAATCAGTGATTTAATAATGATTAACAAGATTGTAAGATGACACTGGTACAATTCCACCAGGCTGGAGTGGTAGAAAACTGGAAGAGTCAACAAATGACCTTGGGTGGTGAAGATAATTTTCTGGTCTTTTTTTTTTTTTTTTTTAATCTGTGTTTTAAACAGGGTGCTTTGTAAATATATACTGATCTTATAATGTTCGTATTTAAAGTTTTGAGTATACTTTTCTAAATTTTTCAATCTTGACTTTATCTTTGGATATGCACATTATACTTAACGTGCTTAAAAAATATATGATGTGCTCACCACTTTCAGCCACCCAGCTGCATATGCTACCATGACGCCATCCGGACCTCCCTGGGCAGACGGCCTCACCCATGTGTCCTAGAACCTCCCCTCCCCAGAGCCCTGTCCCACTAGGGAAAGACAGACATAGGCTGGGGGTGTGGATCCACCTGCCAACACCCATGTCCAGTGGAGAAGCAGTTGCAGAAGCCAGAACTCCCACCTTCTGCTCCCCATAAAGAATTTGGGTCCAGACTCCCAGAGGGGGAGAAATGTCAGGGGAAGATGACCTGAACTCCAGCTCTTCAGGACCTGGAACATTTGTGACAAGGAACCTTTGTTTTTATGCCACCACTGAGAGAAGATGAGTCTGAAAAACACCAGAGGAAGTCATGCACTGTTTCTGTTATCTGAGAAAGAAGAAGAAAAATAAAAGGACACTCAGTAATTGTAATCAGTGTAGCTTAGAAAGGAAATAAAGGCAGGGCTTAGAAGTGAATGAAAAGATACATATCTATATATCTATATAGATATAGATATATAGAGATATGTATTTCACCCATAGCTATGGCCTTAGGAGAAGTATGCTGATCACCATTGGTGGAGTATGAGGACACAGGACTTTGGTGGTGAGAGTGGTGTGGGAGTGTACCTGCTACCTTAGAATCCTGTGTTGGTCATTACGCCAGGTCCCCTGCATTGCTTGATGCTGTGGTCTATTTATATAATCACTGTTTTGCCTGAGACCCGCCCTGCCTGCAGGGTATTGGTTTAATCCCATTGGTTAGTGTTGGGTAGTATGCCACCTCCCCCTGGCTTCTGCTTAACCATATGCCTATATAGGGATTTACTGATCCAAAGCTTTGGTCTATTTACATAAATCACTTTTACATTTACATAAAGCACTCCAGGGCATTGGTGGTTCAGTGATAGGATTCTCGCCTGTTCCGCCCCCTCCTTGTCACACTCTGATTTTCACCAGTCACTTTTCTCTCCACCCTCTCTATATCACATCCTGTTTCCACCCTACTTGGAGAGTATAAAAACAGTTGCTCTTCTGATTAAAGACACCTGGAAATTGCTTTCCGGCTCCGAGAGTTCCAGAGTGTATCTCCTGTGGAAGTTGGTGCGGCACGAGTTCCTGATCCCTCTCCCACGCAGCAGCCTAGATCGGCTCCAGTTGAGTTCTCTCCAACCCAGAGAGCACTAGCTCGGGAAGAAGCACCCTCAGGCTATCCCGGCATCTGGCGCCCGGAACAGGGACACGTAAGCAGCAGATTTATAAGAAGGTGGCATACTACCCAACAGGTTAGAACCTTTGCAACAGCTGCTATGGAAGCTTTCTACTGTCAGGCTCCTTTTTTGCTCCACCCCCTTTCCTTTTCCCACTTGCCACGTCCGGTTAAAGAGATATATAAAAGGCATTGTATCTGATCAATAAAAAAAATTGCATTACGTTCCCGGTCAGCCACGAGGTCCAGAGTCTCTCTCTCCTGCCTGGCAATCTTGTAAATCACTATGAAATCACCCATAAGAAATAAGAACATAACAAAAACATATGACAAGTACACTGCTTGTACACATTATTCTTTTCTTAAATTTTAAAAAATATTTATTTATTCTTTTTAATTGACCTTGTTGTAGTTATTATTGTTGTTATTATTGATATTGTCATTGTTGGGTAGGACAGAGAGAAATGGAGAGAGGAGGGGAAGACAGAGGGAGAGAGAGACAGACACCTGCAGACCTGCTTCACCGCCTGTGAAGCGACTCCCCTGCAGGTGAGGAGCCAGGGGCTCGAACCTGGATCCTTACACTGGTCTTTGTGCTTTGTGCCACCTGTGCTTAACCTGCTGCGCTACCACCTGACTCCCTACACATACTATACTTAGATATTGTTAAGAAGTGTTTATTTAAGGTGACAAGGACTGATGTGTCAGAACACTTTCAGTCACTAAAAATGAGATGTTTAATCTATGTCTTTGCTCCTAGGAAGACTGAAATAGAACATGCCAGCCTATTTGAGATTTCTAAGTGAAATATTTCAGTGGGAGCTGCGTTAAGTTTTTTTTTAGATGTTTTTATTGAGAGAGAGGGAGAGGGATAAAGGGAGAGGGAGAGAGAGAGACAGTACATAACATTACTTGGCTTTGGAACAGGGCGGGGGGTGCATGCATGAAAGGCCTGCAGTTGTAACCAATAGGCTTTCTAGAATTTTGATGAGCATTGTTATCAGGTAATTAGGAGTTTACCCGGAAAGTTCTACTATGAGCATCCACACACCCACGTGGATGAAAAGTAACTGTACCGGCAAGTCTGGAGTCAAAGAAGCAGCTCTGGGAGGCTTCTCCTCCAGCCAGCACTGGGAAAGCTCTTGTTAGTAACAACTAAATTCAGGAGCAAGTCATTAATCAGTAGGTCCTAAAGCTTAAACCAAGATGAAATGGAAACTGTAGTGTTAAAACTACACTGCTCTCACTAAAATAACCGTTAGTATTGTGCTGGGGTGCCGCGGACCACCACAGTGGATGAGCAGCAGGAGGGTCAGGGGTCTTGAAGGCAACCTCCCAGGTGGGTCAGGAGTTGGCGTGAGGGAGAACAGATAGACACCACACTCTATTGGAGGGTGAATCTGAACTCATTTTAATAGTGAAACTGCATTAGCTTTTATACTTTTTTCAGGTTACATTCAGGTTGCCTAAACAATCAGCTTAGTCTTGTGGCTTTGGCAGGCTACATGTCACTCCCCTATAACTGTAAAGAATGGGTAAAGTGGGAGTCAGGCTGTAGCGCAGCGGGTTAAGCCCAGGTGGCGCAAAGCACAAGGACCGGCATAAGGATCCCGGTTTGAACCCCGGCTCTCCACCTGCAGGGGAGTCACTTCACAGGCGGTGAAGCAGGTCTGCAGGTGTCTATCTTTCTCTCCTCCTCTCTGTCTTCCCCTCCTCTCTCCATTTCTCTCTGTCCTATCCAACAACGACAACAAGAATAATAACTACAACAATAAAACAAGGGCAACAAAAGGGAATAAATAAATAAAATAAACATTAAAAAAAAGAATGGGTAAAGAATGGTACAATGCTTAGTATCGTTCTGTTCTCAGGGGAGGTCATACCCAGAATTGTTTTTGACTTTTGCGGAGGGCTGTTTCTATCATTAATCTTCTATGGGGGGCACATGGATCTTTGCCTAGTCGTGGACCACTGCTCATCTAGATCTGGTACAGTTTAACTATTAATCTTTCTTTGTTGCAATACGTCAACTTGTACCTGGGAGGCCTCAATCTCTGTATTCTTTCTTTGAGGGGCACGTCATAACGTGACTTCTTTTGTCCATCTATGCTGACCCACCTTCCCCACTTTCATAATGTAACTTTCAAATATGCCCCTGTGTAAGGGAGAGGGGCTGCTTCTGACTCTCCATTCCCACCAGGCACTGCCAAAGCGCTATTAATCAATTGTGACAGTATAATTATTTGTAGCAATAACGGGGGGAGAATGCGTCGACCCATTCTCGTCCTCCTGCCCAGCTTCCTTGAAGTCTGAATGCAGGTCCAGAGGAGATGACCCTGTCAGGATCCCTGGTGATCGTGACAGGGTGGTGCATTTCCCTCTTTTTTATTTAGTTTAAAGTGGTGGAATTTGGTTTGGAGCTGTCTGATGGATCTGGAGAGGAGCTTGAAGAGGACTGGAAGAATAACCAGAACAATTACTAGTATGAAAACATTGCCTCCCAGTGATATGAGAATATGTAGCCAATTAATAGGGTTGAGAGATGTTAAGCCCTCTTTTAGAGATTGGGAAAATTCTCAAACATCGGGGGTATCTAGGGAGGAAGCGCTTATGGCGCTAATCTGGGCCTGAAGGGTATCAATGTCATGGGAAATATCAACATGGGTTTATTGTTAGAGACAGTATGTACCCAATATGTATCAGAGGAGCCAAGGCCTTTATCTCTCTGGGTTGTCTTGCAACTGGGGTTGTCTGTGGTTGTCAAGGGTAAGAGGAGTAGCTGAGCCACCTGTTGACCTTTAGTAATGGCAGCGACCCCATATGGGGAGGAGATCATGAGCTTAATTTCTCTTGTATAATCATGAACAACAATGTCGGGGTGATCTCAAGCCTCAGCTTCTCCATCCTTTCTGTCAATTTTCATAAGTCTCGGCATCTTCAGGCATTTTGTCTTCTTCTCCTCCGTTTGTTGGACAGACCTCTCTGGTGGCCAGCGGGCTTCATTATCTGTACGGGAGAAAACACAAACATGCCCTCGTCCCCATATGAGGATGGGATCTGGTCTTTTCCAGGACCCTGATGGGGTCTTTCCATTTAACCAGTGCATATCTACTGTTAGTTGTAGTTTTTTAGAACCTATCACTGGGAGATTTTCTTTGTGTGTCCAAATTTAAAATATTAATGATAAAGAGTGCTCTATTAAGAATGTTGTGTGGAGTCTGTGGTCTTGTCTTTGAGGAGGACCCATCAGTAAAGACTACTAAGGCTGTTGGAGTCAGCTGAGATTTTGTTATCTTTGGAAAAACATAAAAACATTATTAAGTCACATAAACTGAAATTGGGCTACATGTCGGGAATTTTTTATTTTAATAAAGCTTTTCGCCATATGAAAGGCTGGTTCTTTATGTGAAGGCTTGTCATGGTTGTAGTCTTTTATTTGTGACCAGCAAGACATACACAAGGCCAGGAAAAATATTAAAATTGATAATCTAATGACTTAGAATTTGTTTAAATATATTTATATAATTTTAGAAGGCCTTTTTTAATAATAAAATGATTATCATCTTTGTAGTATAATTTTAAAATCACTTAAACAATTTAAGCATATTATTAGAACTTAGTTTAATGTTGGGATCATAGTGTTTTACTCATTATAAAAGTCATATATGTTTAAAATAATCTTTTACTTTTATACCCTCTTATAATGACATCTTTAGACTAACTTTGTTTATTAAGGATTTATCAAATATTAAACTTTTTATCAGATCAGAAACATATGTATCAACTTAACTTATAAAGAATAGACTTTTGACACTGTCTTGAAATAAATTAGATATTTTTAAATGTGGAAAGATATATAGAGTGGTACCAGAACAAAAGCTTTAGGCATGAAATTTATCAGCATAACCATTGACAAGTTATTTTTTGTTTATCTAGGTTTATTTTATTTTTTTAAATGAGAAGGTACTTGACAACTTTATATATATATCAATAATATCTCTTTTAGTCTTTTGTCACACTCAGTTAAAATTGAGACACACCCTAAGTGTGTGATATTTTAAAAGGCTCTGTTTTAATTTTAAAGAAAGTAAATCTAAAGTCTAGCTTATTTAACCTTATCTATCAATCTCTGAATGTCAGGATCTTTAAACCAAATTTAACTAAAGTATATTGATTTTTTAAATTAATTTTACTTTAAACTTTAAACAAACTCTAGTTACTTAAAGAGTCAACACACATCTGTGACAGTGCTTCTCAGAAGATTTACAGTGCCAAACAAATAACAAATTTTGTTGTGGACTAATTTTCACAGAAATAGTTTCACAGGGCATTATGGGGGCCCTCCATAATGTCCCAGAACCTCTCTGACTTAAAACCATACATATAATTTTTATTTTAATTTGGAGATGAAGAATTGTCATGTTGACACTTTTAAGAAGTTAGTCAATTTAAATACTTAGGCTTTTACTTTAAATATTTATTTTTACACTACCACATAAGAACTGTGATGTAAACCCTCTTTTGTGGCTCTAAGATTATTTACACTTTTCAACCTTAAAATTAATGTTTCTCAGGCCATAAAGCCAAACTCAAAACACACATATATAAATAATAATAATTACCATTATTATTTAGTAATTATTATTATATTATTATATTATTTTATTATTATATACTAAATTATATCATTATATTGTTATATAATAAATTATATTATTATATTATTTATTATTATATAAATATATTATATGATAAACTATATTATATTATTATCATATTATTTAATAATATATAATTATTCAACAATATATAACTATTGTTCAATAATTATTATTATTTAGTAATTGTTATTATTTTTGTTACTATTTAATGTTTATCATTATTAAATTTAATTATTATAAAATAATTATAATTAATGTATTATTATTATTATTATTATTATTTACCTGTTGTCTATAGGAAAAATATCTGTCAATTTTCTTGATGGCACCATTTGCTTTATTTAGTTTATTTAAGAATTCAGTACAAGTTTTTCTCTGTAGGGCAGCAGCTATAGTTATGTCTTGTAGGAAGGGTGGTTCATATATAATCACTTAAAAAGCCCATTTTTCTTAAAGGTCTGACAAATTAAGGTCTGACAAGTCAGAAGTCAATTGTTTGATAATTATCTGTGTTTCCTCTTTTTGTGGCATGATTTTTAAAACCTGATCTATAAATTTAGACAAAGGTACATAAACATCTTCTTGTCTAGCTGACACTTTTTTAAACAAGAGAGTACTTTTTGTGGCACAGATGGGAATTTAAATGGGAGAATATTTCTGTGTAAAGACAAGCATATCTTTGCCCCAATGTTAGTAGAACACCTGATCTTTTCTATTTGTCTATCAGCAAACCTTTCTATTTAATCAGGGGGTTTTTAATGGTGATTTTTTGGCCCCAGTGATGAGAAACTGAAGCAAAGGCTGGAAAGGAATTTTTGTGGCTTTTTTTTTTCTTTCACTCTCTCTCTCTCATGGGGGTGTGGTGGAGAAGGCAGTGGCAGTGGCCAAGGTATGTGAGCCTAACTCTCCAAAAGAACTAATTAAAGTTTGACAAGTAGAATGTGTGCTCTCAAAAGCCAATTATTTGATAATAATTTTTGTAGTCTTTTTAAATAGGGAGTTATCCCAGAAACAACTATATGGGAAGTAGTACGTCGCTGTGAAAGTGAAAGTAACTTATGAGTAAGGTCTAAAAAATCTCTTAACAAGTTTTAAAGTAAAAAGGTTTTAACTGGAACATTTTTTGGTCTATATCAGACATAAAACTCTCTTAATTTTTTTTTTAACCTAGTCTTCCCCATATTTCAATATATAAAGTTTTTTCTCAGGGAAACCAGGGGCACACCAGAGAGAAACTTAAAAAAAAACTAATTAAATCTCTCTCTCTCTCTCTTTTTTTAATGGACCATAGTAATCTTTTATTGCATCTCCTACTCTTTTTTACCTCTAGTGATAGTGTTCCTTCTTCTGGGAACCATGGACTTAGCATTTCTTAATAAATGTTAGGAATTGCTTCAGCTGTTTGTGGGGGTACCTTGATTCTTCGTCTTAGCAGCATCTGCTGGAGGACCAAGAGGAAGAGCCCTTCATTCTTTGAGCCCTCCCGCCCCGTTACCTTCCCGCTTCCTATGAGACCGCTACTTCCAGTGGCGGGGCTGCAGTCCCCTTAACCTGCGGGGTCCTATCCTGACCTAAATTTCTTAATAGTTCAGATTGCTATCTTACCTGGGTGGTCTTCCTTCAAGTCCCTGTTCGGGTGCCACCTGCCACGGACCACCACAGTGGATGAGCAGCAGGAGGGTCAGGGGTCTTGAAGGCAACCTCCCTGGTGGGTCAGGAGTCGGCGAGGGAGAACAGATAGACACCACACTCTATTGGAGGGTGAATCTGGACTCATTTAAATAGTGAAACTGCATTAGCTTTTATACCTTTTTCAGGTTACATTCAGGTTGCCTAAACAATCAGCTCAGTCTTGTGCCTTTTGCAGGCTACATGTTACTCCCCTATTTCTGTAAAGAATGGTGCAATGCTTAGTATCGTTCTGTTCTCAGGGGAGGTCATACCCAGAATTGTTTTTGACTTTTGCGGAGGGATATTTCTATCATTAATCTTCTATGGGGGGCACACAGATCTTTGCCTAGTCGTGGACCACTGCTCATCTAGGTCTGGTACAGTTTAACTATTAATCTTTCTTTGTTTCAATACGTCAACTTGTACCTGGGAGGCCTCAATCTCTGTATTGTTTCTATGAGGGGCAGGTCATAACATGACTTGTTTTGTCCGTCTATGCTGACCCACCTTCCCCACTTTCATAATGTAACTTTCAAATATGTCCCTGTGTAAGGGAGAGGGGGTGCTTCTGACTCTCCATTCCCACCAGGCACTGCCAAAGCATTATTAATCAATTGTGACAGTATAATTGTTTGTAGCAATAACGGGGGGAGAATGCGTCGACCCATTCTCGTCCTCCTGCCCAGCTTCCTTGAAGTCTGAATGCAGGTCCAGAGGAGATGACCCTGTCAAGAACCCTGGTGAACTTTGATGGGGTGCCGCACTGGGGGGAACAGACTCTCCTGCCTGAGGCTCTGAGGTCTCAGGTTCAATCCTCAGTACCACCAGTAGCCAGAACTGAGCAGGGCTCTGATCTTTCTCTCTCTCTGTGTATCTTTTTCTCTCACTCAGAATACATAAATAAAATATTTTAAAAATAACTTATTATCTATCAGGAAAGCAAAAATTATACTTAATTGTTGCTAAATAAAATAAAGGCTGTTCTTTTTTTTTCCCCACTAGGGTGATTGTTGGGGCTTAGTGAACATTTTTTTCAATTTTTTTTAATTTGACATGACAGAGAGCAATGGGGGGAAGGGGAAGATAGAGAGAGAACAGTAGAGACAGCTGCAGCCCTGCCTCTCCACAGCTCCCGAAGGTTTGGCCCGCAGGTGGGGACCAGGGTAGCATGTGTGGTGCCAAACCTTGCTCCTGCTAAGACGACTTAAGTCACCTTTGTTTCAGAGTTTCAAGTTGATATTTTGATGTGTGTTTAATTAAATACAAGGAAATGGAAACAGGTGTTGGTGTTGAGTCCTTGTCGGGTGATGGACTGGAAAGACCTGAGGGACCCTGGCTCATGCCGATAGGGACAGTTCTTTGAGTGGGCTTAGGACTCACTGAGGCGAGGCGACATGCTGAGGTCTGCATGGTTCTCCATAGCCAACCAGTCTATCTGCCCTCTGTCTTTCTCACTGCGCAAGGACAGAGCTATGACCTGGAACAGCTCCTCAAGGCCTTGAGAGAGTGGGCAACATTGCTTAGAGCCCGACCTACTTGTGGAGGCTTCTTTCTCAGCAATGCTACAGTCCTGCTGCCATTTCCTGGGCTCCACAGCCCAGTAAGATCCCTTGGGAGTGCAGCTAAGGAAGTCACCTGGGGCTGTACTGTCACCATGCAGCCTGGGTGTTCTGGGAGTGCAGGTAAGGAAGCCACCTGGGGGTTGTGCTATCACCTGTGCAGCCTGGGTGCTCTGGGAGTGCAGGTAAGGAAGCCACCTGGGGTCTGTGCTGTCACCTGTGCAGCCTGGGTGCTCTGGGAGTGCAGCTAAGGAAGCCACCTGGGGCTGTGCTGTCACCATGCAGCCTGGGTGCTCTGGGAGTGCAGGTAAGGAAGCCACCTGGGGCTGTGCTGTCACCATGCAGCCTGGGTTCTCTGGGAGTGCAGGTAAGGAAGCCACCTGGGGCTGTGCTGTCACCATGCAGCCTGGGTTCTCTGGGAGTGCAGGTAAGGAAGCCACCTGGGGCTGTGCTGTCACCATGCAGCCTGGGTGCTCTGGGAGTGCAGGTAAGGAAGGCACCTGGGGCTGTGCTGTCACCTGTGCAGCCTGGGTTCTCTGGGAGTGCAGGTAAGGAAGCCACCTGGGGGCTGTGCTGTCACCTGTGCAGCCTGGGTGCTCTGGGAGTGCAGGTAAGGAAGCCACCTGGGGCTGTGCTGTCACCATGCAGCCTGGGTGCTCTGGGAGTGCAGGTAAGGAAGCCACCTGGGGGCTGTGCTGTCACCTGTGAGGCCAGGCTGTCCCCCCCTCACTGTAAGCAGCCTTGGTGCAGGGACATTCCCCTCCTCTCTCTCCCTCTTACAGTGACTGTGGCAACAAAACCAGATCTGGATTTCACCTCAGAACTCAGGACTCTGTGTACTTGGCCTTGGAGTTGACGTCCTCAGAGGTGACATGTCTGGGATCGCTCTCTGCCCTGACCAGCCTTCTAATCCTGTTCGCAACTGGACGCCATCTTCCCAGACAGCACCTTTAGTCCACCTGAGTCTAACTGTCAGGCTCAGGCAGAAATAACCTGTCATAAAGTAGACTTCTGGCTTCCTCTAGCAGGCCGTGTCATCTGCTCTGCTCCTGCCTTGGGCTCCGGCTTAGGCAACAAGTTGTTCTCTAAGTCACCGCCTGGGAAGGGCTGAGGCAAAGTCCCTGTTTGGAGGGAGAGCACACGGCAGATCCAGCGGGCAGAAGAGGACGGTGAGGAGGCTGGGCCAGGCTGCAGTGGCTGCAGGAGGAGCTAGACAACTCTCCCCTTGGACGTGCGCTCAGAAGTGGCACTGTCTCTGGGGCCCAGGAGGGAAGCCAAGATGGCCCCCGCAGATGGGGAGACTTGGTGACTGAGCCTTGGCCCAAGGTGGGAGCTGACCAGATCTGAGAAATAAAGTCATGTAAGTCTCAGAGAGGGCGAGACTTCAGGCTCTAGTTTTATTTTTATTGGTGATTTAATTAACAAGATTGTAAGATAACAAGGGTATAACTCCACACAGGTCCCACCAACCAGAGTTCTGTGTCCCATCCTTTCCACTGGAAGCTCCCTACCACCAAGTAGTCCTTCTCTTGCCAATGTTTGTGTCAGGTCGGACCTGACTAAGGGTGAGGGGGGCAGGGTGGCCTGAGTCCCTTGACTGGACCTGACTAAGGGTGAGGGGAGCAGGGTGGCCTGAGTCCCTTGACTGGACCTGACTAAGGGGTGAGGGGGGCAGGGTGGCCTGAGTCCCCTGACTGGACCTTGTTGTTTTCGATGGGTTATGTTGTTTTCGCCGGGCTGGCTTCACGGGCGGGTAACAGACCACCAGGGACTCATGGTTGAGCTGTAGGCAGTATCTCTTTATTCATGCAGGATGCAGCACAATCTAAGACTAGCTAAGCTGAACTCAAGTATCCTAAAACTCACAATGCTGTATTTATATATACTTGCCAAGTAGGGTGGAAACAGGATGTGACATAGAGAGGGTGGAGAGAAAAGTGACTGGTGAAAATCAGAGTGTGACAAGGAGGGGGCAGAGCAGGTGAGAATCCTATCACTGAACCACCAATGCCCTGGAGGGAGTGCTTTATGTAAATGTAAAAGTGATTTACATAAATAGACCAAAGCTTTGAATGGGATTAAATCTATCCCTATACAGGCATATGGTTAAGCAGAAGCCAGGGGGAGCTGGCATACTATCCAACAGGACCTGATTAAGGGTGAGGGGGGCAGGGTGGCCTGAGTCCCCTGACTGGACCTGACTAAGGGTGAGGGGGGCAGGGATGGCCTGAGTCCCCTGACTGGACCTGACTAAGGGTGAGGGGAGCAGGGTGGCCTGAGTCCCCTGACTGGACCTGACTCAGGGTGAGGGGGGCAGGGATGGCCTGAGTCCCCTGACTGGACCTGACTCAGGGTGAGGGGGGCAGGGATGGCCTGAGTCCCCTGACTGGACCTGACTAAGGGGTGAGGGGAGCAGGGTGGCCTGAGTCCCCTGACTGGACCTGACTAAGGGTGAGGGGGGCAGGGATGGCCTGAGTCCCCTGACTGGACCTGACTAAGGGTGAGGGGGGCAGGGATGGTCTGAGTCCCCTGGCTGGACCTGACTAAGGGTGAGGGGAGCAGGGGGGCCTGAGTCCCCTGACTTGACCTGACTAAGGGTGAGGGGGGCAGGGATGGTCTGAGTCCCCTGGCTGGACCTGACTAAGGGTGAGGGGAGCAGGGGGGCCTGAGTCCCCTGACTGGACCTGACTCAGGGTGAGGGGGGCAGGGATGGCCTGAGTCCCCTGACTGGACCTGACTAAGGGGTGAGGGGAGCAGGGTGGCCTGAGTCCCCTGACTGGACCTGACTAAGGGTGAGGGGGGCAGGGATGGCCTGAGTCCCCTGACTGGACCTGACTAAGGGTGAGGGGGGCAGGGATGGTCTGAGTCCCCTGGCTGGACCTGACTAAGGGTGAGGGGAGCAGGGGGGCCTGAGTCCCCTGACTTGACCTGACTAAGGGTGAGGGGGGCAGGGATGGTCTGAGTCCCCTGGCTGGACCTGACTAAGGGTGAGGGGAGCAGGGGGGCCTGAGTCCCCTGACTGGACCTGACTAAGGGTGAGGGGGGCAGGGATGGCCTGAGTCCCCTGACTGGACCTGACTAAGGGTGAGGGGGCCAGGGATGGCCTGAGTCCCCTGACTGGACCTGACTAAGGGTGAGGGGGGCAGGGATGGCCTGAGTCCCCTGACTGGACCTGACTAAGGGTGAGGGGGGCAGGGGGGCCTGAGTCCCCTGACTGGACCTGACTAAGGGTGAGGGGGGCAGGGATGGCCTGAGTCCCCTGACTGGACCTGACTAAGGGTGAGGGGGCCAGGGATGGCCTGAGTCCCCTGACTGGACCTGACTAAGGGTGAGGGGGGCAGGGATGGCCTGAGTCCCCTGACTGGACCTGACTAAGGGTGAGGGGGGCAGGGATGGTCTGAGTCCCCTGGCTGGACCTGACTAAGGGTGAGGGGAGCAGGGGGGCCTGAGTCCCCTGACTGGACCTGACTAAGGGTGAGGGGCCAGGGGGCCTGAGTCCCCTGACTGGACCTGACTAAGGGTGAGGGGAGCAGGGGGGCCTGAGTCCCCTATTGTCTCTGCTTCTGCTGTTTGGCTCCGAGAGTCCACTAGCCAGGTGCTGATAATAACCAGCAGACTCCGACCCACCCTGGAACTCGTGTGCACTGTGGAGAGATGCCGTGTGCAGCTTCCGAGAATGGATTTTCTGTCACTGTGCAGAGACCCCATCCTGACTGACACCAGCAGCAACGGTCAAGCAGCTGGACAGGGGCGTGAGCTCACTGGGTCCCCTCAGGGCCTCTCCGCTGGGCCTGCGCGGGAGGCTGGTTTCTTGCCCTCGCAGGCATGGTGCCAGGGGCTGGTGCTGAAGCGGGCACTGGGTGCCCAGGACGTGGCTGGCCGTGGGCCCTGGCGGCGTGCACAGAGTGACTAAGGCCTGGAGCGCAAGGTCCGGGTGGTGGTGCCCCGGCTGGGCGCGTGTTTCGGTGCACAAACCCTGGCCCAGCTGCAGGGAAGCCTGGAGAGTGGTGAGGCCGGCAGGTCTCTGTGGACTGTCCCCCAGGGTCTGCACCCACACACCCGATCCGCTGCTCCAAGTGGCCTCCTTTCCCTTTTTGTCTGTCTCCTTTTTAAAAACAATATTTATTGATTCCCTTTTGTTGCCCTTGTTGTTTTATTGTTGTTGTAATTATTGTTGTGGTTATAGATGTCGTTGTTGTCAGATAGGACAGAGAGAAATGGAGAGAGGAGGGGAAGACAGAGAGGGGGAGAGAAAGACAGACACCTGCAGACCTGCTTCACCGCCTGTGAAGTGACTCCCCTGCAGGTGGGGAGCTGGGGGCTCGAACCGGGATCCTTATGCAGGTCCTTGTGCTTTGCACTGCCTGCACTTAACTCGCTGCACTACTGCCCGACTCCCCTCTTTCTTCTTTTGATGAGGCTGAGAAATAGAAGGGAGGCGGGCAGGGAGAAGCAGAGACACCCACCGCGCTGCACCAGCCATCACGAGGCTTCCCCTCCACACCTGCGGGATGAGAACGGAGCTTGAACCCAGACCCTTGGGTGCGACCTGCCTCTAATCTCAGCAAGCTGAGCCCAGGCCCTTTAAACCATGCGGAGGGTATGAAAGAAGGTAGTTCAAAGAACAGCTAGGACCTGAATTCTAACTTCCTCTCTACAGAATAAAGAAGTAATACTGAGCAGTGGAAATGTGGCTGGAGAGCGGTTTGGCGCTGAGAGCACGAAAGCTGGCACAGAAAGTACGGATTTCAGTGGCAGGGCAGGAGGAAGAATACCAGAGCGAGGAAGCGAAACTCTCTGGTCTCCTTGATCTGAGACTTCTTGCTTTCACCAACAAGCAGGCACTCTCTCCTCCTTCTCAGGCGGGTTGGGGGATGTCCGAGGGGGGAAGGGTTTCTTGTTAAATTTCGGGAGGTAACACAGGCACAGACTCACTTAATCCTTCCTCATGACAACCGTGAGAGGCAGGTGAGCTACCACCATTTTACAGACCATGAATCAGGGCGCAGGTGGGCGCTGAAATGCAACTTCAGACACTCACCCCCATCACGGGCAGGGTGGCCGCTGAGGGGTAGCTTCAAACACTGTGCAGCTACGTAGGAAGTGGCATGAAGGAGACTGGGTCTGGGAGAGGTGTCAGCCAGAGCCCCACCCACCTGCTCCTGCCCACCGGAAGGCCGTCCTGTCAGTGGACTGTCACGCCAGTTAGAATTGGAAAACTTTGAGAAGTGTGAAGCATGTACAAACTACTGTATTTACTGTCAAATGTAAAACATTAATTCCCCAATAAAATTAAAAAAATGAATTAGAAAACTTTTATCAGGGGAGGGGATGGGATACAGAGATCTGGTGGTGGGAATTTTTTATATTTATTTATTTATTCAATTTAGTTGCCCTTATTATTTTATTATTATAGTCATTGTTAGATAGGACAGAGAGAAATGGAGAGAGGAGGGAAAGACAGAGAGGGGGAGAGAAAGACAGACACCTGCAGACCTGCTTCACCGCCTGTGAAGCGACTCCCCTGCAGGTGGGGAGCTGGGGGCTGGAACTGGGATCCTTACACCGATCCTTGCGCTTTGTGCCACCTGCGCTTAACCCGCTGCACTGCCGCCCGACTCCCTAATATTTCCTTTTTATAAATAAAAATAATAAAAAGAAAAGAAAGAACTGGAAAAGAACTGGAAAGCTTTTTGAAAGACAAGTCACAGACTGGTGTGAAGGTTTGCCATTCCTGCCTCCTCAAGTGCAGGCTCTGCTCTGTTGGGTTTTTGCCTCCAGGGTCATCACTGGGGCTTGGTGCCGGCACTACAAATCCACTGCTCCTGGAGGCTGTTTCTCCATCTTATTGGGTAGGAGAGAGAGAGGGAGAGAGAGGGAGAGGGAGAGAGAGAGACCTGCAGACCTGCTTCACCACTAGCGAAGCAACACCCCTGCAGGTGGGGAGCTGGGGGCTCCGACTGGGGTCCTTGCGCTTGGCACTATTTGATCTCAAGCAGGCCGACCACCGCCCAGCCCCCAGCTTTGCTTGTTCTAAGCCTCTGGTGGGAAGGTGTTATACCTTCATTCTACTAATGAAGCAGCTCAGGCCAGGGACTAAACCATAGAGGTGTTTATTATTTTATTTGTTTGTTTGTCACTGGTTCTCCATGGGGCTTTGCCCCTGCATGGTCTGTGTGACGCCTCTCCGTCCCCATCCCCATCTTAACTTGATTTATTTTATTTTATACATGGTGGGAGACACAGAGAGCAGAAAGGTCACCATACCACCCTACAGGGGTGGAGATGCCCGTTCCTCACGGTGCCTCAGGGGCAGTGGGTCTTAGTCCCCAGTGCTTGGGACAGCCAGCTGTGGGTGTGTATCCTTCCTGGTGAGAGCATCTCCTCCCTCACAGAGCCCTGAGTGCCGGGTCTCCTTACTCAAACACCAGCTGTCTTGTTCACCTGTGGCCTCTTCCCACCTCCACCCACTTCTCACCTAGCAGCCTGGGGAAGGTGGGAAGGTGACTTTGTAGGATTTTGTGAACAAGCCCCAAAGCCAAGTCCTTTGAAGTTGATAACAAACAAAAAAATCTTCCTGGAAAGAGAGGAGAAGAGAGGCCTTGGCTCCTCTGAGCCCCAGATTCACACCTCAGGTCCACCCTTCCCTTTCTGTGTGAGCTCAGGATGGTGGGCTGTTGGTATGCTTCTAATTCTGTTTCTAAAAACCCCTTCTGTTTAATTTGGTTTAATCCCCCCTGCTTAACACTGCATTCTATTTACATAACCACTGTATTCTATTTACATAACCACTGCAGGGCATTGGTTCAATCCCCACTGGTTCATGATGTGTTTTTGCTCCACCCCCTCTCCTTGTCACATCCTGATTTTCACCAGTCACTTTTCTCTCCACCCTCTCTGCATTACATCCTGTTTACACCCTACTTGGCAAGTATATATAAAGACAGCATTGTTGGTTTGAGTTTAGTTTAGTCTAGCTTGGTTTAGATTGTGCTGCGTCCTGCATGAATAAAGAGATATTGTGTACAACCCAGCCATGAGTCCCTGGTCGTCTGTCTCCCACTTGTGAAGCTCAGTCCGACATAATGGCGCCCGAACAGGGACTGACATAATGGTGCCTGAAACAGGGACTGGCACCAACGTGGGACCTAACCCACCCATTTCCCAGATAAGTAAACCTGGCTACCCATCTGCTATGGGTTGCCTTTCTACTTATGAAGGGGTTTGCCAAAGCCTCTACTGTTTCATCATGAGACAGTTACTCTGTCTCTGGAACATTTTGCTCTGGGCCACAGTTTGTTGCCCTGACCGGGAACTTTGGTTTCTTATGACCCTAATCATAGAGCTTGGGAGATGCACGGAGATTTTTCCTTGGATTTTCTGGATTCCCTCTCCCATGTTTCCCGAGGAAAAGGACTACATTTTGCTCCAGGCCACAATTTGGTTCTTTATGACCGTGATCGTAGACCTTGGGATATGCATGGAGATTTCCCCTGGGACTTTCTGGACTTCTTCTCACATGTTTCCCATGGAGAAGGACTACTCTAGTTTGAGGAGCATTCTCCAGTACCCTGGCAGTCCCCACGAATGGAGACACATGGTTAGTTCTACTCTCCTGATTGGATTCTTTCTTCAATGGGAAGACACTTTTAAAAATGGGTGCCTGCAATCCTGCAGGAACAGTCAGAAGCACCCTAAATGGAATTTCGAGGAGCTTTTTGGACTAGGACACCCTCCGGGGACTCATGATGCTACATGGTGAGATCTGTTTCATAAGAGAGTGATTTGAATGACTGAATTTTTGTATGACATTGACTTAAAAAAATGCTGGATGCAGCCATGATTTATAGAGACATCCAGAAACAATCCAAAAAATTTTTTTTCCTCCTTTGATTTCTTTTTTTACATCTTGGCATAAATCTGAAATGTTTAATCCTGAAAACTGTATGAGTTATGGGTGGGGCAGATAGTGCAATGATTATGTTAATGATTCTCATGCCTGAGGCTTTTAACCGTGGTTCTTCTGTTTACCTTTCCACATTTTATTGAGTTTAAACTGTTTAAACAACCTTTAAATCATACCAGAAAGAACTTCCAATTATAATGGAGTTATCAGTTATAGTAAACTTTTAATCTGCTACAAGTGTTGTTTGACAAGTAAGTGAATTTCAGCTGTCAAGTCTTCACATGAAAAAGCATCTACTCAAATGGAATTCCTAGAAATCCATTTGGATCCTGTTCTCTGACATCGCCCACAAGATGGAATGACTATAATGCACCCCTGGAAACCAATGATGTGACCTGGCACGACCTGAAGAAACAGATTCACAGACTCCAAAGCTCACTCTCTACAGAAAAGCGGAATTCCGGTGGCCGACATTCCCCATCGAGACAGACGTGCAGTGTTTCATCCCCTGGCATTTTCTTCTGTGGTCATCTACTTTGGACTGACACTTCCATCGGACTTACTGGTACACCTCTTGGACACTTTACACAACTTTACAGCAGTTTCCCTTTACGCTGCTGGGTTTCTCAAAGACTGACCGCACCCAGCTGCCTTGGGACTTTATAGGCCATGTTCCCTCACCTGCAGGCTCTTCTACAAGAGGTAGGAAACTCCCCCTCCTTACTAGGTCATGCCCACAGAGGCATGAAGCGCCCCCAGAGGCTATAGATGTCCCCAGAGGCAAGAAATGCCCTTTCACCTGCTAGGCCTTGCCCTTTGAGGTAGGAAACACTCCCCTTGGCATCACACTGGTTATTGCTGCTCTCCTATTTTGTTCCTCCATGTCATATGCCAGTTCTTTTGAAAACACCTGTGTGATATGTCTGTTCACCCCACACTCCTGATACTACAGCCATTAGTTAAAAAGAAAGGGGGAATTGTTGGTATGCTTCTAATTCTGCTTCTAAAAACCCCTTCTGTTTCATTTGGTTTAATCCCCCCTGCTTAACACTGCATTCTATTTACATAACCACTGTATTCTATTTACATAACCACTGCAGGGCATTGGTTTAATCCCCACTGGTTCCTGATGTCTCTTTGCTCCGCCCCCTCACCTTGTCACACTCTGATTTTCACCAGTCACTTTTCTCTCCACCCTATCTACATCACATCCTGTTTACACCCTACTTGGCAAGTATATATAAAGACAGCATTGTTAGTTTGAGTTTAGTTTAGTCTAGCTTGGCTTAGATTGTGCTGCGTCCTGCATGGATAAAGAGATACTGAGTACAACCCAGCCATGAGTCCCTGGTCATCTGTCTCCTGCTTGTGAAGCCAGACCGACAGTGGGCCAGGATATAGCACACACAGCACCAAGCACAAGTACCAGGGCTCTGGTGCTGGGGGCAAGTCTCACCACTTGGTAGAACAGTGCTACAGGCCTCTCTTTCTTTCTTTCTTTCTTTCTTTCTTTCTTTCTTTCTTTCTTCTTCTCTCTCTCTCTCCTCTCCCTCTCTCCCCTCTCTCTCCCTGTCTGTCTCCCTCTCTCTCTACCCCCCTTTCCCCCCCTCTCTTCCTCTCTCTCCCTCTCTCTCCCCCTCTCCCTTCTCTCTCTCTTTCTCTCCCTCTTTCTCACCCCTCCCCTCTCTCTCCTGCTGGGAAATTGTATAGACGCAGTCACATCTGCCATGTTGTCCCCTCAGGCTATTGCTAGTTCCAGCGAGAGTTAGGACATTCTTGGAGCACCTGTTCCTCCATGTTGTGCCCTCAGGGCATTGTCTATTCCCCTTGATATTTGGAGTGCTTTGATTACTCCTCCTCCTCCTTCCCATTCCCATGAGAGTTGTTATCCTACCCTGGAGTGCTGTGGCTACTCCTCCTCCTTCCCATTCTCGCGAGAGCTACTCCCATAAAAGCCCTTCTTCTTCCGCACCTTTCTCTCTTACCGGCTCTTCACTTCACAGTTTAGACACAGGAAAGATTACTGTGTGAGGTGGCCATTTTTGCTACCTCCACGTGGCCTGTTTCTCTTGCACCCAACTCTGAGGTGCCAGTGCAAATAAAGGGTTGAGTTCCCTTTCTGCTCCAAACCTCCTTTTTCTGCATCCCGCCACCGCAAACGACACTCTCCCTCTCCCTCTCTCTTTCCCTCTCTTTCTCTCCCTCTCTTTCCCTCTCTCTCTTTCCTCCTCTTTCTCTCCCTCTTTCTCCCTCTCTTTTCTCTCCTTCTCTCTCTCCCTCTCTCTCTCTTTCCCTCTCTTTCTCCCTCCCCCTCTCTTTCCCTCTCTCTCCCTCTCTCTCTCCCCCTCCCCCCATTCCTCATGGTGCCTCAGGGGCAGTGGGTCTTAGGCCCCAGTGCTTGGGCACAGCCATCTTCCCCTCTCACTCCCTCTCTCTCTCCCTCTCCCTCCCTCCCTCTCTCCCTCCCTCCCTCCTTCTCCCTCTCCCTCCCTCCCTCCCTCCCTCCCTCCTTCTCTCTCTCTCCCTCTCTCCCTCCTTTTCTCTCTCCCCTTCTCTCCCTCTGTCTCTTTCCCTCTCCCTCTCTCTCCCTCTTTTCCCTTCTCTTTTTCTCCCTCTCTCTCCCTTCCTCTCTCTCTCTCCCTCCTTCTCTCTTTCCCTCCTTCTCTCTCTCCCTCCCTCTATCTTTCCCTTCTTATCTCTCTCCCACCCTCTCTTTCCCTCTCCCTTTTGAGCTGCTGGGCCCAGCCCCCAGCACCAAGTGTGATGCAGGCACTCTGTTCTCTCTCTCAGTCTGTGTCTTGTTAAGGTTCTCCGGGTGGCTGGGAGATGCCACAGAAGCTGCATCAGCTCAGAAGTCCAGTAATTGTGCTGCAGACCTCATCAAAAAGAGAATTAAAATTGTTCCAGATCATGGGGGGAAATTTTTGGTGACGTTCTTTTAAAATATTATTTATTTATTATTGGATAGAGATGAATTGAGAGAGGAGGAGGACAATAGAGGGAGAGAGACATAGAGACCCATGCAGCCCTGCTTTGCCACTCCTGAAGCTTTCCCCCTGCAGGTGCAGACGGGGGCTAGAACCCAGGTCCTGGTGCACTGTAACATGAGCACTTAGCCAGGTGCGCCACCACCTGGCCCCTTCTGGTGACTCTCCTTAGACGGATGTTTCCCTTATGAAACTGTTTACAGGGCACCACCACCACCAATAAGCAGGCATTCAGTCTTCAGCATCGCAAGGCCAAATCTCTCCACTTCTTCTCGTTTCCCTCCTTAGAGCTGGACCCTGTGTGGGCCCCACTCAGAAGAAAGTCTGCTTCTCAAGCAGGCACTGTGCCAGCAGTCAGGGCACAGCACCTCAGTTACACCTCAGTGTGCCCTCTGTTCAGAGGCTGGAGAGGCCAGTGGGAGCCACCTCGGCAAGGGTGCAGGGCAGAGTGAGGACACTTTCTGGGCATTGGGAGTCCCATCCAGAGCACAGCCCTCCAGAACCTCACCAGTCTGGAGAACAGCCAGAAACCCAGGGGCTGCGTGGTGGGTGGCACACCTGGTTGAGTGCACAAGGACCCAGGTTCAAACCCCTGATCCCCACCTGCAGCAGGGGAAGCTGCACAGGTGGTGAAATAGGGCGGCAGGTGTCTCTCCCTCTCTCTATTTCCCCCTCCTCAATTTCTGTGTCTTTATCTGATAAAGATAATAAAACTTAAAAATAAATAATAAGGGGAGTCAGGAGGTAGCACAGCAAGTTAAGCGCAGGTGGTGCAAAGCACAAGGACCAACGTGAGGATCCCGGTTCGAACCCCCGGCTTCCCACCTGCAGGGGAGTCGCTTCACAGGCGGTGAAGCAGGTTGTTGTTTTTGACAGGTTATGTTGTTTTCGCCGGGCTGGCTTCACGGGCGAGTAACAGACGACCAGAAACTCATGGTTGAGCTGTAGGCAGTATCTCTTTATTCATGCAGGATGCAGCACAATCTAAGACGAGCTAAGTTAAACTCAAAGTATAGTACTGTAAAACTCACAATGCTGTCTTTATATATACTTGCCAAGTAAGGTGGAAACAGGATGTGACATAGAGAGGGTGGAGAGAAAAGTGACTGGTGAAAATCAGAGTGTGACAAAGAGGGGGCAGATTAGGCGAGAATCCTATCACTGAACCACAAATGCCCTGGAGGGAGGGTGGAACTTGTTAACAGTGGTTATGTAAATAGAATGAAGTGGTTATGTAAATAGAATAGTGTTAAGCAGGGGGGATTTAAACCAAATGAAACAGAAGGGGTCTCATGCATACCAACAGCAGGTCTGCAGGTGTCTGTCTTTCTCTCCCCCTCTCTGTCTTCCCCTCCTCTCTCCATTTCTCTCTGTCCTATCCAACAATAATGACAATAATAACTACAACAATAAGTCTAGGGCAACCAAAGGGAATAAATTAATAAATATTTAAAAAAATAAAATAAAAGAAAGAAAGAAAGTGAACCTCTAAATCGAGCCAGCATGACGGGTGATTGTCCTGCCTCGAATCTTCATGACATTTGGGGCCACACTGAGTCTCAGCTGTAAAAGCAACACTCTGGCCCAGGGCACCTTATGGCTCCATGGCTCCATTTCTGTTCATACGGCAGGTGGGGAGCTGGGGGCTCAAACCAGGATCCTTAAGCATGGAAGTCTATTTCTTTTCTTACCTTTATGATGTATATTTAGAACATAGCAATTTATTTTCTTCTGTTTTGTCTTTCCAGATGGGGATAAGAGGCAGAGAAAGGAAGGGAAACCTCACCTCCAAAGCCTCCCTCCTTGTTGTGGGGGTCAGGCTGGAGCCGGACACATGCAGGGCCTGAACACACCCTCCCTGTGAGCTGCTCTGCCAGCCAGAGAACAGGACACTTGATTCTGACACTTCTCTGCTCATGTCTGAGTTTAGAAATTGAGCAAGTTACTTTCCGTCAGCGTGGGAAGGTGCAGAGCCCATAGTACCAAGTGTGGCCGGGCCGGGGCACACGATGGCTGAATGCACATTCCCAAGCTCAGGACCCGGGCTCTCGTTGGCTCTTTTCTGTTCTGAAGTCTCATTTATGAATAGTGACCTTCTGTTTACACGATTTAGTGTCCTTAAATGTTTGACTTCAGTGCACAGCACCATCATAACCTCTTAGGGGTGGAAGTAGGGACACTGAAATTCGGTGGTGGGAATGGTGTTAATAAAAAAAACAAACTTCTTTAAGTTAACCCACAGTTTTGAGTCTGTAGAGCATTTACATTATTTAATATAAAGCTACACTGTTATTAACTATAATTGCCATTTATAGCTATCTTTATGTAATTATATGAACATCTACTTCGGATATTAAACCTTTTATTAGTGACTTAGTAAGTTTTCAGGGTGTCGTTTCACACTCACGCAAGTGTGTGTGTGAGTCTCCATGCCCAGCATGGGGCCAGCATTCCCCTCCAGCACATGGTTCTCACAGTCCAAGGGGTAGAATGGCTGCTGTTCACTTGGCAAGTCTGCTCCCTCTGGCTGTTGGCATTCCAAATCTGAGCCAAGCCGTCCTGGCCTGCCCCCCCACCCTTACTCCACTCAGCACAGTCACTGCCCAATATCCGGTGAGTTTTAATCAATTTACTTTAAGTAAATTTTAGTGATTTACCATTGACATACAGTACTGCAAAATTAAAAAAAAAATTTTATTTATTGGATAGAGACAGCCAGAAATTGAGAGAGGAGGGAGAGATAGAGAGATAAAGAGACAGAGAGAGACACCTGCAGCCCTGATTCACCACATGCAAAGCTTCCCCCTGCAGGTGGAGACCTGGGGCTTGAACCCAGGTCCTTGCGTGTGGTGATATGTATGCTCGACCAGCGTGCCACCACCCGGCCCTAGTACTGTGCCACTATGGAGAAGGACTTCAGATCTCTTCAGCTGAGAGCTCACACGATGGGACCCATTGCTGCTTCTCAAGCCGTCAAAAGTCAGGCTCCTGCCCTTGGCCCCTTGGCTTCACGCTCTGAGTCTAGAGGCACGCGCATCCTGCCCTGGTAGCATGCTTGGCTTCTCACATCCTCCTACTAGGGAGATGCTGCATGAGTGCTCACAGCATGCTGGGAGTGTCCTCCAAAACTCTGAGCTCAAGTGACATCTCTCTCTCTTCTCTTCTCTTTGTTTTTTCCCCTCCAGGGTTATCACTGGGTCTCGGTGCCGGCACTACAAATCCACTGCTCCTGGCGGCCATCCCCCTCCCCCATTTTATTGGACAGGACGGAGAGAAACTGAGAGAGGAGGGGAGACAGAGAGGGAGAGAGACAGAGAGACACCTGCAGCCCTGCTTCACTGCTTGTGAGCTTCCCCCTGCAGAGACATAAACCTGGGTCCTTGCACTTGGTGCTATGTGCACTTTGCTGGGCACACACTGCCCGGCCCCCCATAATTTTGCATCTTTGAAACATTTTCTTTCTTTTTTTTCCCAATTTATTTATTTAAGAAAGGAGACATTAACAAAACCATAGGATAGAAGGGGTACAACTCCACACAATTCCCACCACCCAGTCAGTCTCCATGTCCCACGCCCTCCCCCGATAGCTTTCCCATTCTCTATCCCTCTGGGAGCATGGACTCAGGGTCATTCTCTTCCCTCCTCCAGTGTTACACAGTGCCTGCTGCAGAGCTGACTCTCCTCACACTCTCCATAGACCCCGGCCTGTTCCCTTGTGCTGGGGACAAGCAAGGGTGAGGTATGGCTTCTGGCCTTGCATCTGCACACCTTCTTATCTCCAGGAAGCTCTCCTGCTGTGGGGAGACAGGGCCTGGACCTTAGGAGTCCTCACGTTCCTTCTAGCCGCTTCTACTGCCTTGCTCAATAGAGGCTTAAGCGCTCTGCCATTAAGAGCTCATCGAGTGAAGGAATCCTGTGAAGTGAGATGAGTCAGAAACAGAAGGATGAATCTGGGATGATCCCACTCACAGAAGCTGAAAAACAAGATCAGAAGGGAAAACACTCAGCAGAACGTGGACTGGAGTCAGTGTACTGCACCAACATAAAGGCCTCTAGGGTGGGGGAGGGCTCAGGTCCTGCAGCAGGATGGCAGAGGAGGACCTAGTGGGGGCTGAATTGCTATGAAGAAACCTGGGAAATGCTATGCATGTACAAACTGTTGTATTTACTGTCGACTGCAAAACATTGATCCCCAATAAAGAGATAAGAAGTGCACCATCAATGAAGATATCGGTCACCTAAGAGCTCCATCACTTAACAGCACAGTCACTTAAAACCCCAAATCTCATCTGCTACACTTTTACCTTTAAGTTCCTTATTATTATACATTTTGTTCAGCTTTATATCTTACTGCTTTTCAGCTACCAAGTTGCAGATACTACTATGATTCCAACCTGACTTCCCTGGGCACCCATGTGTCCTGGAGCCTCCCCTCTCTCGAGCCCTGCCCCACAAGGGAAAGACAGAGACAGGCTGGGGGTGTGGGTCCACCTGCCAACACCCATGTCCAGTGGAGAAGCAATGACAGAAGCCAGACCTCCCACCTTCTGCTCCCTATAACAGGGGAGCTTCCAATGGAGGGGAGGGGACATGGAACTCTGGTGGGGGGAGCTGTGTGGAGTTGTCCCCTGCTACTCCATCATCTTGCTGATCATCATTAAATCACTAAAGATGAAATAGAGTTAGACTATGGCTGTCCCATCTGTAGAATGGGGACTGTGGTTCTGGGCTTGCAAGGTGCTGTTGCAGGTTCATGAGTGACTCCGGGTGTGTTAGACCTGTGATCATGGTGTCTCTGGAAGCCAAGACTAATGAGCCTGGACTGAGGAAGTCCTAAGAGGAGGCTTGTTTGCCACAGAGGAGGGACCAGCCCTAGCCCTGGGCAGGTGGGTATCTTTCTGGGGTTTTCCAGTGAACCAAGGTGGTGATCCCAAAGTCAGTCTTTCCTAGATACTGTGTAGCCTCTGGTTCATGCCCAAGACCTAACCTTGAGTTTCTGGTGAACCAGGGTCCACACAGTTTCCTCCTCCTCCTCCTCTTCCTCCTCCTCCTCTTCCTCCTCCTCCTCCTCTTCCTCCTCCTTTTCCTCCTCCTTCTCCTTCTCTTCCTCCTTCTTCTCCTTCTCCTCCTTCTCTTCCTCCTCCTCCTTCTCCTTCTCCTCCTTCTCTTCCTCCTCCTCCTTCTCCTTCTCCTCTTCTTCCTCCTCCTTCTTCTTCTCCTCCTTTTCCTCCTGCTCTCCCCTCCTGCTCCCCCTCTTCCTCCTTCTATTTTTCCTCCTCCTACTCCCCTCCTCCTCTTCCTCTACTTCCTTCTTCTCCTTTTCCTCTTCCTCACCCTCCTCCTCTTCCTCACCTTCCTCCTCCTCCTCCTCCTTCTTTTTAAATTTGCTAATAATAGTTTGTTACAACATTATAAGATTAAGAGGCCAGGTAGTGGTGCACCTGGTTAAGCACACATATTGCAGGGCACAAGGACCCAGGTTCCAGCCCCCAGTCCCCACCTGCAGGGGGAAATCTTCACCTGGAGCAGAGCTACAGGGTCTCTCTGTCTTTCTCCCTCTCTATCGTTCCTTCTCCTCTCAATTTCTGTCTCTATCCAATAATAAAAATAATAATAAAATGGAACAAGACTGTAAGATGACAGTGTATAGCTCCACACCACCCCCACCCCCAGAGCTCTGTGTCCCTCCCAATCCCAAAGAGAACCACCAGAGTGCTCACAAGTCTTACAGTTTGCTTCTTTTTGTCTTGTTTGAATTTTTGTTTCTTTGGGCAGGTGCATGGGAACCAGCTCTCCAGGCTCTACATGAGTGAGTTTATCTCTTGCTTGTTTTCCTAAGCATGATCACCGCCAGCATATTTCTTTTTTCTTTTTCTTTTTCAATTTATTATTGGATAGAGACAGAAATTTATAGGGGAGGGGAAGATAGAGAGGGAGAGAGACAGAGAGACACCTGCAGTCCTGCTTCACCAATTGTGAGGCTTTCCCCCTGCAGGTGGGGACCAGGGGCTTGAACCCAGGTCCTGTGCACTGTGATGTGAGTGTTAACTAGGTGTGCCACTTACAATAAACACACAGTTAACTTGAGAGCCACCCCTCTCCAGCATGTTTGCCTCTCTCAATAGACTTTTGTTTAAGGTCTGACATGAAATCTGCTATAGAAATATGTTTACCTGCAGTCAGGAAACTGCGCCCCTGGGAATAAAAACAGTGAGAAAAGTTTACTTGAGGGTCCTGGGATGACGAAACAGCACACGGTGATGCTGGTGGGTGGCCTGGTAAGCCTGTGTGAGCCTGCCCACGCTCTGGTGAAAAATGCTCGTTTCTTGAGTCAGAATCTGCATGGGAGGCACGTCTATTTATAACACGCCCTCAGGTGTCCTGTGGACACATCTCACCTACACAAGCATTGCTCTGCAGGTCTAGGAGTGCCAGCGGCCCCAACACAGCTGCTACAGGCAGACTCTCTGGACCAGCGTCAGGAAGAGACTCACACAACGGGCAGGGAGCTACGTCCTGGGACCTGTGCGAAGTTTACACCTGAATCTTATAGGCTGACCTGCTCCTGGCTAAGGAGACCGAGTCTGAGAGTGGCTGAGGGATGCAGGAGCCCAGACTAGCCCAGAAGTGTTTCAGCAATACCCTTTGCACCACACAGTGCTGGAGCTCACACCTGTACAGTCAGGCAGCAGACAGGCCCACGACAAAAGCCCCGAGACACCGAGGAGATGAGCCTGCCGTTGGGGAGCTGCACTGACTGGGCATGCAGCACTGAGTGCTGGAGCTGGAGCTGCACTGACTGGGCACACAGCACTGAGTGCTGGAGCTGGAGCTGCACTGACTGGGCATGCAGCACTGAGTGCTGGAGCTGGAGCTGGAGCTGCACTGACTGGGCACGCAGCACTGAGTGCTGGAGCTGCACTGACTGGGCACGCAGCACTGAGTGCTGGAGCTGGAGCTGCACTCACTGGGCACGCAGCACTGAGTGCTGGAGCTGGAGCTGCACTGACTGGGCATGCAGCACAGAGTGCAGGAGCTTCACTGACTGGGCATGCAGCACTGAGTTCTGGAGCTGGAACTGCGCTTCCTGGGACTTTGCATACAGGTCTGTCTCATCTCTGGGAACGTGGCCTTTACTGTCCTATTGCCTGTTGTGTATTAACCAGATCAAGTCCATGCTCTGTTTTGGGTCTGCGAGGTCACTGAGCTCTTTAATGCCCTTTGCTGTTGGGGACACAGGATTCATTGTGCTGGTTACGGCTGAGGCCACTTATGCATGACCAACAGACATCACCTCAGCATGACAGAAAGACCAGCAGAGGCTCTGGCATGGGGGCTGGAGAGTGGGCAAGGGAAGGCTTGTGGCAGACACTGTTGGCTGCCAGCAGCTGTGTGTCCTCCCCCTGTTCTCACCGTGATGTTTCATTTCTCAGTCAGGACACAAGGACAACAGGCTACCTGGACTCCGGAACCCAGTACAGCCATAGGCTTGTCACTATTTGAGGCGTCAGAAGAATCCCCAAAACTGTCTTTCTGACTCCAGCCCCTGGCCAGCTTTCTGCAGGAAGGGGTTTCATGAAAGGTGGACAAGTGCTGCAATTCTCTCTCTTTCTTTCTGCCTCCCTCACTGGCATCTGTTTCCTTACACACAAAAGGAAGGAAGGTGGAAGGACGAAAGAGAGAGTGAGGAGAGTGAGGTCACTAGGAGTGGCGCATGGGTCCCAAGATGTTGGGGGCAGACCCGGTCGGTGGCCAGTAGATGGCTCTGGCCTTCTAAACAGAGACCAAAACCTCCCACCTGACAGCTACAGGTGTTTCATCTCTGTGTTCTGGATGAGGACGCTGTTTAATTTCATTAAACCTCAGTCTCTTCCACTGTAGGATGTGAGTCACAGGGAATCGAGTCACTGGGCGGTTGTGAGAATCAGATGAGCAAATCAACACCAAACACCTGTGTTGAAGGCGCCATGAGTGAAGCCTCAGCAGTGAGTAGACACATCCCAGCTCCTCACCTTGGAGATGGGTGTGGGGTGGAAATATGCCACACGATACTAACATCCTTTTTATTAGTGATTTAATCATGATGAACAAGATTGTAGGATAAAATTCCACACAGTTCTCAGTTATCAAAGATGTGTGTCCCCTCCCCTCCACTGGAAGCTTCCCTGTTCTTTATCCCTCTGGGAGCAGGGACTCAAATTCTCTATGGGGAGCAGAAGGTGGGAGTTCTGGCTTCTGTCACTGCTTCTCCACTGGACATGGGTGTTGGCAGGTGGATCCACAACCCCAGCCTATCTCTGTCTGTCCCTAGTGGGGCAGGGCTCTGGGGAGGGGAGGCTCCAGGACCCATGGTGAGGCTGTCTGCCCAGGGAGGTCAGGGTGGTGTCATGGCAGCATCTGCAACTAGGTGCCTGAAAGGAGGAAGGGTATAAAGCATAGCAAAGTGTTCAATAAGTAGGAGCCCAAAGGTAGGAAGAGCAGATGAAATTAAGGGTCTACATGTGAGAAGAAGCTAAGAAGTCTATTTTAGGTATGTTCCAAAAGGTCCATGGATTATTTTTACCTGCCTGATAGCTGACATGCAGGTGAACTAAAAGTATTATCTCTGAAGATTGAGTCAGTTTTCAAATCACTAATAAAATCGAAACCAGAAAAAGTACACCCTATGTCTGCCTAACTGTTGCAAGGATAAAGTAAGCCTTTTGTTAGAGACTCAGCACTGATTCTAGTACCCAGCAGGGTCCATAAAGCCCCCAAGTGTTGGAGGGGCAGTAACTACCCAGCAGGGTCCCCGAAGTCCCCAGGTGTTGGGGGGCACAGTGCCTAGTACCCAGCAGGGTCCCTGATGTCCCCAGGTGTCAGGGGGCACAGTATCTAGTACCCAGCAGGGTCCCTGAAGTCCCAGGTGTCAGGGGCACAGTGCCTAGTACCCAGCAGGGTCCCTGATGTCCGCAGGTGTCAGGGGGCACAGTGGCTAGTACCCAGCAGGGTCCCTGATGTCCCCAGGTGTCAGGGGCACAGTGCCTAGTACCCAGCAGGGTCCCTGATGTCCCCAGGTGTCAAGGGCACAGTGCCTTGTACCCAGCAGGGTCCCTGAAGTCCCCAGGTGTCAGGGGCACAGTGCCTAGTACCCAGCAGGGTCCCTGATGTCCCCAGGTGTCAGGGGCACAGTGCCTGGTACCCAGCAGGGTCCCTGATGTCCCCAAGTGTCAGGGGGTACAGTGCCTAGTACCCATCAGGGTCCCTGATGTCCCCAGGTGTCAGGGGCACAGTGCCTAGTACCCAGCAGGGTCCCTGAATTCCCAGGTGTCGGGGGCACAGTGCCTAGTACCCAGCAGGGTCCGTGAAGTCCCCAGGTGTCAGGGGGCACAGTGCCTAGTACCCAGCAGGGTCCCTGATGTCCTCAGGTGTCAGGGGCACAGTGCCTAGTACCCATCAGGGTCCCTGATATCCCCAGGTGTCAGGGGGCACAGTATCTAGTACCCAGCAGGGTCCCTGAAGTCCCCAGGTGTCAGGGGCACAGTGCCTAGTACCCAGCAGGGTCCCTGATGTCCCCAGGTGTCAGGGGCACAGTGCCTAGTACCCAGCAGGGTCCCTGAATTCCCAGGTGTCGGGGGCACAGTGCCTAGTACCCAGCAGGGTCCGTGAAGTCCCCAGGTGTCAGGGGGCACAGTGCCTAGTACCCAGCAGGGTCCCTGATGTCCTCAGGTGTCAGGGGCACAGTGCCTAGTACCCAGCAGGGTCCCTGATATCCCCAGGTGTCAGGGGGGCACAGTGCCTAGTACCCAGCAGGGTCCCTGATATCCCCAGGTGTCAGGGGGCACAGTGGCTAGTACTCAGCAGGGTTCCTGATGTCCCCAGGTGTCAGTAGCACAGTGCCTGGTACCCAGCAGGGTCCCTGATATCCCCAGGTGTTGGGGGCACAGTGCCTAGTACCCATCAGGGTCCCTGGAGTCCCCAGGTGTCAGGGGGCACAGTGTCTAGTACCCAGCAGGGTCCCTGGAGTCCCCAGGTGTCAGGAGCACAGTGCCTAGTACCCAGCAGGGTCCCTGATGTCCCCAGGTGTTGGGGGCACAGTGCCTAGTACCCAGCAGGGTCCCTGGAGTCCCCAGGTGTCAGGGCAACAGTGCCTAGTACCCATCAGGGTCCCTGGAGTCCCCAGGTGTCAGGGCAACAGTGCCTAGTACCCAGCAGGGTCCCTGATGTCCCCAGGTGTCAGGGGCACAATGCCTAGTACCCATCAGGGTCCCTGGAGTCCCCAGGTGTCAGGAGCACAGTGCCTAGTACCCAGCAGGGTCCCTGATGTCCCCAGGTGTTGGGGGCATAGTGCCTAGTACCCAGCAGGGTCCCTGGAGTCCCCAGGTGTCAGGGCAACAGTGCCTAGTACCCATCAGGGTCCCTGGAGTCCCCAGGTGTCAGGGCAACAGTGCCTAGTACCCAGCAGGGTCCCTGATGTCCCCAGGTGTCAGGGGCACAATGCCTAGTACCCATCAGGGTCCCTGAAGTCCCCAGGTGTCAGGGGCACAGTGCCTAGTACCCAGCAGGGTCCCTGATGTCCCCAGGTGTCAGGGGGCACAGTGCCTAGTACCCAGCAGGGTCCCTGATGTCCCCAGGTGTCAGGGGCAACAGTGCCTAGTACCCAGCAGGGTCCCTGATATCCCCAGGTGTCAGGGCAACAGTGCCTAGTACCCATCAGGGTCCCTGATATCCCCAGGTGTCAGGGGGCACAGTGCCTAGTACCCAGCAGGGTCCCTGAAGTCCCCAGGTGTCAGGGGGGCACAGTGCCTAGTACCCATCAGGGTCCCTGATATCCCCAGGTGTCAGGGGGGCACAGTGGCTAGTACCCAGCAGGGTCCCTGATGTCCCCAGGTGTCAGGGGCACAGTGCCTAGTACCCAGCAGGGTCCCTGAAGTCCCCAGGTGTCAGGGGCACAGTGCCTAGTACCCAGCATGGTCCCTGGAGTCCCCAGGTATCGCGGGACAAAGCTTTGCTGGTCTTATCTCCCATGGCTCCTAGCTTGGCATCTGACCCAAGACTAGTCTGAATACCCCTGTGATCACAAGGCTCACAGCGTCTCAGGGCTGCAGGCAAGGAAAGTTGTGTCTTCCACAGCAGGAGAGGAAGCCTGAGGAGCATAAAGGAGCAGGAAAGGTCCCAGTTCTCAGGGAGCTCTGTGGGCATCTGTCTCTGAGGCAGACAGAGGCCCCTTTGCCTCCCTCTGGTGGCCTCAGGGGCACACTCCACTGCAGCTTCTCACAGCACTCACTGGGGAAGGAGCCTCTGTCCTCTCTCTACCTGAGGCACCTCAGGTGACTCTCCAGCTCAGCTGCCTGAGTCCTCCAGCAGGTTATGCAGGGGATCCAGGCATCCACCCTGAGTTAATAGTGGCAGAATCATATTTTTTAAAAAAAATATTTATTTATTTTCCTTTTTCATTGCCCTTGTTGTTTTAATCATTGTTGTGGTTATTATTATTGTTGTTATTGATGTTATTGTTGCCAGATAGGACAGAGAGAAATGGAGAGAGGAGGGAAAGACAGAGAGGGGGAGAGAAAGACAGACACCTGCAGACTTGCTTCATGGCCTGTGAAGTGACTCCCCTGCAGGTGGGGAGCTGGGGGCTCGAACCGGGATCCTTATGCTGGTCCTTGCACTTTGTGCCTCATGTGCTTAATCTGCCTGATGCCCGACAGTCATGTTTTTGTCTTTATTTCTCACAATAAAAGTAAATAAATAAATAAATACACACATCTCAATGCTCCCCCCCCCCCCCGCGGCCCCGAGTATCTGACTCAGCTAGCCTGGGGCTTCCAGGAACCTGTTTTTTAAAAATTTTATTTACTTTACTTTTTCCCCTTTCCCATATTTTTTGGTACAGGTAGTTGGTCACAAGATCGTAAGTGCTGGTGGGCAGCAGGCCTCCCGGATATCTGGGCTGTGCCTGCAGACCAAGGCTTTCTGTCCCTCAGTCTCTGCCCAGGTGGCGAGTCATGCCGCATGCAGCCCCACTGTGGCATCGTGGCCCCAGAGGCCAGCAAGGGGGACCTCTCACCCTTGCAGTGGCCTCCTCTGACGAGAGTGCCTTTGGCTTGGCATGGGTACGGGCACCTTGGCGGCAGCCTCAGCTCTCTTCTGGGCAGAGTGGACGCCTGGAACCCCTGCATAGCCTGCTGGAGGACTCTCCACAGGGGGAGAGCTGCGGGCCGCTGAGTCTTCCTGCCAGGCGTGATGACGACGCCTTCCATGCTGGCCACGGCTGCCGGGGCTGGGCTGGGTGTGAGGGGTCGGGAGGGCCTGACTCTGTCCTGGGTTTCTGGAGAGCAGTTCCCTGGGTGGACACAAGGGATGGCTCTGAGCCACCGCAGGCATGTCCAGATGCTCTGCTGGAGAAGGTGTTGTAGTTCTGACCGATGCAGATGTCTGCGGGAAGGGACGGACACTTGGCCTCCGGCCGGCTGCTGTGAGCTGGCTGGTGCTCCAGCTTCCTGGAGGAGGAAGGGCAGAGTGCTGGCAGGCCTGGCTCCAGGGCTGTCTCAGAACACAGACCCGGATGCCCCCTCCTCTCTGCAGGACCCACACTCGCCTCCTGCTCCTCTTCATCCGATGCCTAACTCCCCAGTGTGTGAGGAGAAGCCCTCCACGCTGAAGCCTCACAGGAGCCCACAGTCAGCAAGATGTTTCTCACTACACCAGCAGATGGCACTCGTGTCCTTTAGATTCTGAGGAAGCTAGACCCACAGTGGAGACTATTTTTACCAGACAAAGATAAAATACTGGTGGAGGCCATTGTGTGAGCCATGGGGAGATAATGAGGGTGTGTGAAACGAGACACAGTGAGTACTAAGAGCAGCGCCTTAAGGCTCTGGAAGAGCTTTACTGCAAAACTGCAGGAGAGAAATCGAGCTCACCAGCAAGAGAAGAAAGAGCCCTCAGCTGCACAGGCTGTGTCCTCACTGGAGGCAGTGCAGGTGGAGCCCAGGAGTCTCGGCGCTGGCTCTGAGCAGCCCCAGGCAGGTGGCGGGGGGCTGGGTCCCAGAGGGTGGGGGGCTCTGGCGGGAGCCCTTCTTGTCCTGTACTCGCCCCCAGGACCCATGCTAGGCCTGGAGCAGGATTCCTGATCAGTTAGCCATCATCCCAGGATCTCAGGCTCCACCCCTCGTTTCTGGGCAGACTCAGATTCTCGGTTCTCCTCTCCCCTCTGTGGTACAGTGCAGGCCGGCGTGACTCTCCCCTGCACCGTTCACCTCTGTGTGGAAAGGGAAGATGAGTGTGAAACAAGCTCAGAACAGATCGAAGATCTGGGTGTCAGACGTGAAACTATACAAGACGTGGAAGCATACACCGGCGAGACATTCCAGGACCTTGACATTAAGGCATATTTGGAGACTGCACCCCATGTGCAAGGGAAGCAAAGTCAAGATGGAACAAACAGGACTGTGCCAGTTAAAAGGTCCTGCTCATCAAAAGAAAACCAAATAAGGATAAACAGGAACCCCAGCAACTGGGAGAACATATTTGCACATCAAACTTCAGACGGGCAGTCGATATCAAACATCTACAAAGAACTCCTAAAGCTCAAGAAAATGAACAAGAACCACCCAATAAAAAGTGGGCAGAAGATATGAATGGATGGTTCTCTAAAGAAGAGACACACATGGCCCGCACACAGGTGCAGAAATGCTCCAGTTCACTCACCACTAGAGAAATACAGATCAAAGCCACACCGAGACTTCACCTCACACCTGTGAGAAGGGGCTCCATCAGGAAAGAAGAGAAGTGATGGGGAGGATGTGGGGAGAGAGGAACTCCACTTTACTGCTGGCAGGAGGGCTAACTCATTCCACCATGGAGAACACATGGAGAGTCCTTACACAAATACAAATGGAGATGCCTTGTGACCCAGCAATTCCACGCCTAGCCATTACCCAAAAGAGGTAACAACACTGACTGGAAGGGCTATATGCACCCCCATGTCCACAGCGGTTTTATTCAGGAGAGCAAAAACCTTGAAACAGCCAAAATGCCCTTCAACAGGTGACTGGATACAAAACTTAGGGACATATACTCAATAGAGTATTATGCAGCAATGAAAAGGGATGATGTTGTGTCCTTTGGGATGAAGAGGATATAACTGGAGAAAATGCTCAGGAAGCCAGTCAGGAGGGGAAGTACAGCTATAGGGTGGTGTCACTCTTATGTGGAGGATAGAGAATCGAACATACAAACATGAGAAAAGAAAGTCAACCTGTTTCCAAGAAAAGTATCTTCCTTCTGCAGGTGGGGGCCAAGGCTTGAACCTGGGTCCTCGTGCATGGTAATGTGTGCTCATAGATGTGTACAACTCCACGGCCAGGTGTTCACTGGCTTTTTCTGAATCACAGTGTCCCTTCTGCAGAGCGTTCTTTCCCATAAGGAACACACAATTCATTTGTTCATTTCACTGGAGAAGACATTTTTTCTTTTGGTTCTTATCATTAGGGCTGGTATAAAGAGTCTGTCATTGGTCTTTTTAAAAGTTTTCATTTGTTATCAAAATTTGTTTTATTTGTTATTAAAATTTTGTTTCATGTTATGAGACTGTAAGCTTACAATGTGTCATCCCACACTGACATTCAGATATCACAAGCATCAAGACACAAGTCTCTGTGAGAAAGTTCTGTGTGAATATGGCTCTGAGAGCCACTCAGGACTGTGTGAGAAAGCCCCACAGGCACCATGAAACAGTAACAAAGGCAACATGAGAAAACCCCACAGACACCATGAGACAGCCACAAGGGCAACATGAGACAGCCCCAAAGACACCATTAGATAGCCACATAGACACCATGAGACAGCCCCACAGACACCATGAGATAGCCCCACAGACACCATGAGATAGCCCCACAGGCTCCATGAGACAGCCCCACAGGAATCATGAGACAGCCCCACAGACACCATGAGACAGCCCCACAGACACCATGAGACAGCTCAACAGGAGCCATGAAATAGCCCCACAGGTGCCATGAGACAGCCACAAGGGCAACATGAGACAGCCCCACAGACACCATGAGAGCCCCACAGGCACCATGAGACAACCCCACAGGTACATTGAGACAGCCCCACAGACACCATGAGACAGCCCCACAAACACCGTGAGACAGCCCCACAGACACCATGAGACAGCCCCACAGGCGCCATGAAACAGCCCCACAGACACCATGAGACAGCCCCACAGACACCATGAGACAGCCCCACAGACACCATGAGAAACCCCATAGACACCATGAGACAGCCCCACAGACACCGTGAGACAGCCCCGCAGACACCAGGAGACAGCCCCACAGGCACCATGAGACAGCCCCACAGACACCATGAGAAACCCCCACAGAGACGATGAGACAGCCTCACAGACACCATGAGACACCCCCAGTCACCATGAGACAGCCCCGCAGGCACCATGAGACAACCCCAGTCAGTATGAGACAGTCCTATAGACACCATGAGACAGTCCCACAGGCACCAAGAGAAAGCCCCACAGTCATCTTATAAGTGCAGCCTCCACATTTACTGCATGGAAGGGAGTTGGTGGCTTGTGTGGAGAATGCAGCTTCTGAAACAGGAGGACAGGAATGGCAGTTCAAAGGCCTGGACGGGAAGGTCTGGCCTCTGTCTGGGTGGGAATGGATGTTGTGCCCTTTAAGGACCTGCTTAATGGTGGATCTTGGTGTTGGAACCTGAAACACAGGCACTCTTTTCATTTCATCTTCTATGGAGATGGAATGGTCCATGGTTGCCATGGTGATGCTGGGCCAAGCCAGGAGTCAGGGAGTGGGGCAGGGGGCCAAACTCTAGAACAGCTGTGAGTTCAGGGAGTGGGAGGGCATGCTGGCAAAACACTGGTAGCAGTGACAGCGCTAGTCACACAGAAGGAGGCCAGAAAAGTCATTTTTCATGGAGGGCTGCAGCAGTTTGAGTTTGTTAAAAAACAAAGTCAGGTGGGTTAGTGAATTCAGGGCAGTGGCATCTGAAGTGAGGTCACCTGTCTTCTGAGAGGGGCAGGAGCTTAGTGGAGGAGAAGGGAAGGAAGGGAAGAACCAGGAAGGAGGAGCAGTGGACTCTAAGTGGGACACAGGGTGCTGAGAGCCTGGGAGAAGACCAGGAACCTTCATGACAGTCCTCTGTTTGCAGACATTAGCTTCCAAAACACACTCTCCCTTTCATCTTTCTGACTTGTCATATGAAACATTTTTAATGTGGTATTTCTTGACTGCATTCCTGACTTTTTGAAGTGTGAGCACTGACTGATAGTTTTATTGTTTGCTTCAAATAATCAGTTTTTTCTTTCTTGTCTGTTGTGTATGTATATTTCAAACTTATCAACATTTGCTCTTGTCTTTAGCCTATGTCTCTTCTGGATTGATTCTGGTGTCCTTTCCCTCAGTGCTTACAAGCTTGACTCAGTGATTTTCAATCTTTTATTTTTCCTAACAAACTATTAAGGTGGCAATACTTCCCTTAATGCCTTATTAGGTAAATTTCACAAGGTTGATACTTGGTGTTTTATTTTCATGTCCTTTCAGTTATGAACACCTTCTAAATTCTACTTGCATAACTTCTCTGATCTTTGAAATTTTGAGAAGTATAATATGTGAGTAATCACAGTCTTGCCATCTTTTTTTTCAGTTAGTTGTGCTGTACTTGAAAACATGGTCATCGTGTATTAATCTCTCTTTGTTACGTTAGGAAAGATTACTCACCTCTACCTAGATCAGGGCCAGCAATCTTCAGTGGCCCTGGGGCCAAATCCCAGGCTCTCCTGAGTTTCAGGTAGCTTTTGTGGAAAACATTCATTCCTGTCCATTTAAGCTTCATCTAGTCTGCCTTTTGAATTCTGATGATGAAGAGGCAAAACCTGTGAAATCTAAAGTGCTTTTTCATTGACCTTCCAAGAACAACCATTTGCCAGTTTTGTACCAGATTCTTTATTTCAGTAGGGTCATAACCTGAACGCACACATGATTATGACTGTAGAGCCAGAGATAAATCCAGAAGAGTAAATATACACAAATACAGACAGAACTTTTCTACATAAGCAGTTGGAGTCTCATGCATGCACAGTCTCATATCTCATCTCTGGCTCACTGTTTCATTCAGAGAGACAGAGATAAAGAGACAGAGAGAGAGAGAGAGAGAGAGGGAGAGAGAGAGGGCTTGAGCTGGCTATGGCACTGTGTTGAGCTCAGACCATCACTGGGGTCTCATATAAGTTGAAGCTCTACCTTTCCTAAGCTGTTGGTCATCATTTCTCCTTTGGCTAATTCTGCTTCTGTTTCTATCCGTGTGGTCATCATGCCAGGTTCCCTTGCATTGCTTGATGCTGTGGTCTATTTACTGTTTTGCCTGAGACCCGCCCTGCCTGCAGGGCATTGGTTTAATCCCCACTGGTTAGATGAAATTCACATTCTTTTCCTTCTCTCCACCCACTCTCCTACCCAGTTCCTTTTTCTGGCCTGCCACTTCCATCTCAGGAGGTAGAAAGGTAGATTCTTTTCTAATCAGTAAACACATTGGATTGCATTCCTGCTCAGCCATGAGTTCCTAGTTGTCTCTCTCCCACCCCTGAAGCTAGCCCGACACTAAGCAGTTTCCTCTCAGGCCTATATGTGTAATATAGAATACAGAATGTCAGAATATCCTGTTTCTATGACTTTTCCACTTAGCACTTGGGATTCAATGTGGTTATTTCATAGCTCCAAGGTATTGTTTATACAAGATAGTCAGGGTCATGCTTCAATTTCCCATTTTTATTCATGATTTTTTTCCCTCTAGGGTTATTGCTGGGGCTGGGTGCCTGGACTATAAATCCACTGCTCCTGGGGCCATTTTTTCCATTTACCTTTCTATTTTTTTTCATTTCATAGGACAGAGAGAAATTGAGAGTGGAGGGGGAGATAGGGGAGAGAAAGACAGACACCTGCAGACCCACTTCACTGCTTGTGAAGCTTCCCCCCTGCAGGTGGGGAGCTGGGGGCTTGAACTCAATTCCCTGAGCACACTAACAGGCTTGCTTAACTGGGTGTGCTGCTGCCCAGCCCCATATATTTATGATCTTAGAAAATGAATCTACTTCCTCAGGCCTTTCCATTTAGAAGTGCCTGTTATGATGTAGTTGACCGCAGGAGTTCTGTGCTCTTACAAATGTAAGAGCATCTCTCCCATTAACGTCACCTTTCCCAAGGCTCACCCTTCCATCCGTGGACATTGACAGCTTTGGGGTGGGCCCCTGGTTTCCTCTGATGTGACCCTGGCCATATCTGATGCCTTCTTTGCTGTCTGGTAGAGTATATCCCACACCTATGTTATATATTTTCTGCCACAGACACATAGCCATTTTGACAGTCACTGGAAGACTCACTACCTGAGTTCAGTCCCATCTTTCTACACTGGGCTTTCATTGGCCACTTTTAGATGCTTCTTTCCTGTATCACCCTTCCTCCTTTAAATTTTACTATGTTTATTTATTGAACAGAGGCAGCCAGAAATTGAGAGGTAAAGGGGAGACAGAGAGACATCTGTAGCCCTGCTTCACCACTCACAAAGTTTTCCCCTGCATGTGGAGCTGGGGGCTTGAACTCGGGTCCTTGTGCTCAACCAGGTGCTCCACCACCAGCCTCCCTTTTCTGTGCATTTAACCTAATCCTCTTTGTTGACCTTTCTCTTGCTAACCATTTGGGAATTATATTATATATTTCTCTTTTTAGTGGTTATCTTTAATTTGCACATACTTCTGAACAAAAGAACGTTTAATCATGTCTCTAAACTTGATATGAAAAAATGCAAGGACCTCACTATACTTGAACTCTGGGTCTCCATTCTTTGGTCTCCCCTATTATTATATTATAATATTATATACTATAATATATAATATTACCATATTTTGCATTCAACCTTTAATCTTTGTCTTCTGGGGCCTGTGTCATTCTACCACTCCTTGTGGACTACCCCTTTCTTTCTTACTCCCTCCCTCCATCCCTCCCTCCTTTCCTTCCTTCCCTCTTTTCCTCCATTATTTCTTTATTTCTTTTTTAAGGTAGAGGGTGAGACAGAGTTAGAGTGAGAAGGAGTGATATTGTTTCCTCTCCCGGGTCAACTAGGAATACCAAAGGAGACCACTTGGGACCGCAACAAGACAGGACTAGAACAATTTCAGGAACCCACCAAATCACCGCTGAGTGAAAACACATGTGGCTCATGGACAGAGAGGAGCCTAAGGAGAGAATAAGTGGCTGGTAACAGTCCAGCCGTTTACCAGTTGAGACACCACCTCCAGTCTCTTTCACAAACAAAAAGACAGCTGAAGGGAGGAGAGGTCTCCATTAAGACTCACCAAATGCAGCTGTGAGTCTCCATTTCTACTGCCCTCAGAATCTGGAGCAGCTTCAAGGAGGCCCTGTGCTCACTAGGGGACAGAGAACTAACCAGGAAACTCAGGAGAAAATCTATACCTCGGTGGCCTAGTGGTGGGGCTATGAGATTCTCTTTGCATGACCACTGGATTACTGCTGCCCCACTCTGCTTTATCTCTTGGTCAGGAGTGAGGGATTAAGCTAAGAAGCTTACTTATAGTTTAAAAGCCCTCAGGCTCCCATACCCTACAGGGAAGAAAAAGAACAAAAAAGGCTTTTAAGACACTGAGCTCCAACTCAGGAATTAAAATAATATTGAAACAACTGTCAATTTATACAACTATGAGCCCTTTAATTACTTTACTTAGACACAAGTTAATCCAGGCAAGAGTGATCAGTAATTTGAAAAAATACTGAGAGAGGGACATCATAACATACTATATAGAATGGTTAAAACAACAAGAAGAAATATTGGATGCACAGAAACAGGCTCTGCACATGCCAGGCTTTCCCCAGCACAGACATGCTATGGTGAAGTCTGATTTGCTTCTGAAGCTGTATGAGATAAACAAAGCCAGTGAGAAAAGAGAAAGTAACAAATAGGACGTGTCTAACAACATTGTAATAAAAGAAAACAGAAGATGTCACAGTTAGGACTTGTGTAACAACACTGTAATAAAAGAACAGAAGGTGTCACAGATAGGACTTGTCTAACAACACTGTAATAAAAGAAAACAGAAGGTGTCACAGATGGGACATGTCTGACAGCACTGTAATAAAGCCACATTGATGTGCGTGCTCTCAAAGTGTCTGACTGGACACACACACTTGCAAAGGGCTGTGACTGCAGTGGACTTGAGACCGAGTTTGATTCTGGGCTCCCAGATGTCACAAAGGTCCCTGGGGCCAAGTGTGAGTTGGTCTTTGGTGGGGAGAGCGCACATTTTTCTCTTGAGAAGCAGAACCAAACATGCGTATTGGGAGCAGAGACCTGAGTGCACATGGTGCAGTCACCCCCATCAATGACCATGTCAGATGTATTTCTGTGCACATATGCTCACACACTTATAGCTGACTGTGTATATTCATGTTTATAGCAGGAACTACACCAGCTGCCCTATCACCATGGTGATGTACATATGGGACACATACACATATAGAGAGGGGGGAGAGGGAGAGGGATAGGGAGGGGGGAGAGGAAGAAGGAGAGGGAGAGAGGGAGAGGGAGAGGAGGGGGAGGAGAGAGGGATAAGGAGAGGGAGAGAGGGAGGGAGAGAGAAGGAGAGGGAGAGGGGGGAGAGAGGGAGAAGGAGAGGGGGGAGGAAAAGAGAGGGAGAGAGGGAGGGGAGAGAGAGGAAGAAGGAGAGGGAGAAGGAGAGGGAGGGAAAGAGAGAGAGGGAGAGGAAGAGGGGGAGAGAGGGAGAGGGAGGGGGAGAAGGGAGGAAGAGAGGGAGGAGAGGGAGAGAGTGAGAGAGTGAGAGGGAGAGCTAAAGGGGGAGAGAGAGGGAGAAGCAGAGGGAGAGGGAAATCCCAGAGGTGGGATCTAGGGGCTAGGACCTGGGTCCTTGCATGCATCCTTATGCTTAGTACTAAGTATTCCTAACTGGGCACTCCACCCTCGGCCCCTGAGCCATACCTGGCACAAAGGAGTCTTCTGGGGGGTGGGATAGACAGACTCCTCTGCCAGTCAGAACTCCCATTGTGGAGGATAGGAGACTGGCCTGAGACACTGAATAAACACGCATTGCTCATGTCTTAGCTGATGTGTGCACTACGGAGAGCAGCACTTGGAGAAGAACGAAGCAGGGACACTGGGCAGGGTGCAGTGTGCACAGAGACGCTCAGGACAGAGAGGGAGCAAAGTGGCACCATAGAGCTCCCCAGGGGCGGGGGCAACATCTGGGGCAGCAAAGCTGACGTCCAAGTCCCAACAGCTGTGGCCTGGAATGCTCAAGAGATCATGAGGCCAGTGCCACTGGAGCAGTGAGCCAACAAGATGAGTGCTGGCTGTTGGGAAGTTGTGAGCATGTGGTGGAGCTTGGCAGGGCTTGACTGGAAGGGACACCCATCCTCTCCATGCCCCCCAAAGCACCCTACATTCCATGCTACTAATGGCTGTCCCTTTATTATTTACATATCAATCTCCTGCCTTGTCTTACAAATGACTAAAGGTCTTCTTCCTAAGTACCCACAGGGTATTGCTCATTCCCGCCAGTTGAATCCCTAGCAATGATTGCTAGGGAGGTCCCATCTTTCCAGCCCCTCCTATTTTTCTCCACCCCCTCCTAACTATGTATGGATGGTGAAGCCACTTCTGGGGCAGGGTTGGCTCTTCCAGTTCCCACCTGGAGAAGGGCAGACGTGCAGGGGGAGGAACCATTGTGATTTTTGGCTCCACGTGGTTTTAACCAGGTGCTTACATGCCGGACTCTGGGGCTCCCACATGAATAAAGATTTGTATTGCTACCACCACGAGCTTGGTTCCTGGGTTATCTCTCTCTCCTGTGACGCTAGCCCGACACTGGGGGCTTGACAAAAAGGGCTGTTGAGGGCAAGGAGGTGAGTCTTCCCCAGGACTCCAAGATGTAGTCAGTGCTACATGTGGGACGGCCAGGCAGAACCCTGCAACTACCCAGCATGATGTTCAGGCTCCACACCCACCCTGTTCTCTCTCCAAGTTTTTTCTATTGTCTTTATGTATTGGATAGAGACAGCCAGAAATTGAGAGGCACGGGGGTAACAAAGAGGGAGACAGAGAGAGACACCTGCAGCCCTGCTTCACCACTCATGAGGCTTTCCTCCTGCATGTGGGGACCAGGGGCTCGAACCTGGGTCCTTGTGCACTGTAATGTATGCTCAAGCAGGTGCCCCACCCACCCTTGGTCTCCACAGGTACAGACCTACAGAGGAAAGGTGTCCTCATCAGGGCATGTCTGCCAGGTGCTGTGGGGAGTCACGGGCTCTGACCCTCCTGAGGGCATGTCCGCCAGGTGCTGTGGGTAGACGCGGGCTCTGACCGTCCTGGGGGCATGTCTGCACACCTGCTCTCCTGGGAAGTCTACAGATGTTGTGACCCCAACAGGAGTTTCACTATTAGCACACAAATGACATCATCCTGAAGTGGAACATACAGGAAGGGAATGTATAAAACCATGGGACTGTGGTCCAGGAGGTGTTGCAGTGGCCAAGGCACTAGACTCTCAAGCATGAGGTCCCGAATTCGAATCCTGGCAGCACATGTACCAGAGTGATGACTGTCTCTCTCTCTTTCCCTAGTGGGGAGTGGGGCAGGGCTCTGGGGAATCAGAGCTCCAGGACACATTGGTGGGGTTGTCTGTCCAGGGAAGTCTGGTCGGCATCAAGCTAGCATCTGGAACCTGGTGGCTGAAAAGAGAGTTAACATACAAAGCCAAACAAATTGTTGAACAATCATGGACCTAAAGGCTGGAATAGTTCAGATGAAGAGTTGGGGGGGGTGTCCTACATTTCGTAGATAGCTAGTAGGCATATTTTAGTTATATTTCAAAGGGCCTGTGGCTATACTAGTGTTTGTTTTCCCCTGCACCTAACTTCTGTTATGCAGGTGAATCCAAGTTATTGTCTGGGGAGATGATGTCATGGCTGGAAAAATGACAGAAAGCTGGATCAGGGAAGAGAGTAGCTCCCAAATATGGGAAAACTGTATAAATATTATTGACTATAAACCCCATTGATTTGATGTGATCTGGGGCCCATATTCAGCTAAGGAGCCTATGTGGCCTCTGCATCCCTGTAGATCTGAGCTCCCATTCTGTGGTCATGAGTAGGAATGTTCCAAGCTGGCCCAATATCAGGACCCATCTTCCTAGGGGGAGCATAGAGTCTTTTGTCCAGCCTCCCTTCAGAGGATGGAACATTCAAAGCAGGATTTGACTGAATTTGGAGTAGGACACCAAAGTAAAACCCTGGGTTAAGGGTGAGGGTGTATGTTTGGCCTCATGGGATGGGCAGAGGTGAGGTGGGGGGATGTGACACAGTCTATTGGTGGTGAGAATGGTGTTTATGTAAACTCCTATTAATATGTAGTCATATAAATCACTATTCAATTAATATGAGAGGGGCAAATTGATTGAATGTCTTAAACTTTTTAATGCACAGACAATACGCTGAGTCTTTTATATGCAGACTCTCTTAGAAGACTCTCTTAGACCAGGGAGAACAGAAGCAACCAGTGGTATAACCACATACAGACAATGTCAACAGACATAAATTATGGTGATGTTGCTTATGATACAGCAAATCCTAACAAAGGGATTTTTCAAAGTTAACCCAATTGCCAAATAATGTGATTATAGCAATAACTATCTATTGTCTTCTTAAGCCCTAAGACATCAGGAACCTCCCACTTCCTCTTTAGAGCCTATATTTCCCCCAGTCCTGGAACATTTAGGGTGGGGCTCACTTTCCAGCATGCTTCTCTCAATTCATACCAAATGATACTGCATCTGCTGATCCCAACCTATTCAATGCAGTGAGTATCACCTCAGCATGCTTCACTTCAGACTGTGTCCAGAGATGTCAGACACGGAATGTCAACCCTACAGTCTCATTACTAGGGTGAGACCTTTCCTTTCATGGGATTCTCCAATTCCATTCTCGGAGGTTCACTTCCCAACAGAGTCCCAAAACCTAGATATAGACCAGGTCCCATAAGATAAGAGCATATGTTCACATGTATCCATAAATTAAGGCAGAATATACACCTGAAAGCAAAAATACACAATAGTTTGTAGTGAGTCAGTATCAAGTTCATAATGAAATAGTGTCTGCTTAGATTTAGATACCCTCCTCACCTACTTCCTATTACAGTTCTCTCACTCACTCCAAAACTAACCTTAGCAAAGCAAGGACTGCAAAAGCTGAATAAGGGCAAGAGACTGGCATACTTTAATGATGACTCTTTTAGTCACTATCAGGCCACCTCATCAGCTGGGGTTCTATTCAGGCAGTCCTGAGATTCCCAAGCAGACATGATGGGCTTAGACCTCAAATAAATCCCTCCATTGTTACCAGTCATCTCTATCAGGAACAACAAAATAGACCCCTTTGTGGGCCCCCATAGGACCTTGCCTTCAACTTGGATCAATAATGGTAGGGACTAAACTTTATAACTATACTCAGACTTTATGGACCCAGCATCCTCTTAACCCCTGATAATGATTTCTTATTTTGCCTTTTACCATTTCACCCTAATAAACCTTGTATTGTTTAAATCTGTTCCCAGCTCCCTGCTGTGATCCTGTTATATGCCATAGATGCCGTAGATCGCGGACTCCTTTTAAAGTTACAACACACTCATCTGCCCACACCTCGCTGCAAACCCATCATCCAGGAGCCTATGGAGTTCTTCAGGCCACACTCAAAAGTTCCCCACAGTTCAATCCCTTCTCTTTACCTTCTCAGCCAAGGCTCTATTTCTAGTCTTTATCATTCTGTGCCAATGGTTTGACTTCACTGTCACTGACTCTTGTGAGCACACGTGCAAACACACTGACATGAACACCCATTGCCACTTATTTCAGTCCACTGTGCTCACACCCCTCTGTCCATCTTAATCACAGAGATCAGGGGGCTGGGCGGTAGTGCACTTGGTTGAGTGCTCACATCACAGTGAACAAAGACAGAGGTTCAAGCCCCCGTACCCACTGGCAAAGGGAAAGCTTTGTGAGTGGTAATGTAGGGCTGTAGGTGTCTATCTTTCCCTTTCTATTTCCCTCTCTGTTCTCAATTTCCCTCTGTATTTACACACTAGTAAATAAATAAAATTAAATAAACAAAATCCCAGCACTCAAAGCAGACAAGACTGAATACTGGGATTTGGATGGAGTGGTAGTTGTAGGAGGGAGGTGAGTGGACAGCAGCCAGCGAGGCCTTCCAGGACTGACAGACTTTTCCAGAGCCAGGGGCCAGACAGACACCACAGTGTTTTCCTATTGTAATCCACCCATTGATCTGCTCAATACTAGTTTATTTGGGGGAAGCTCTTTGCTAAATACACATCTTTCTTATGACCATAATTTAGTTGCGTTTTGTTTATTTATTATTGGATAGGACAGAGAGAAATTGGGGGGGAGACATAGAGGGAGAGACAGAGAGACACCTGCAGCCATACTTCACCAATATTGAAGCTTTCCCCCTGCAGATGGGGGCTGGGGACCTGAACCCAGTCCTTGTGCATTGTAATGTGAGCACTTCACCAGGTGTGCCACTGCCTGTCTGCCACCTAACACACAGTGTTAGTGGTGAGCTTGGAATCCCAGATTCAAGGCTCATCCCTTTCACCAATAATCTAACCTTGCTAAAGTCTGCTTCCTGGACCTCACCTCTCCCCTTGGCCACATGAAGGACTTGTTCCAGATTCTGTGGGTCCGGTGACTCAGACTACCTGTCATTGAATTGTTCTGGCTCCCAGTTCTTTTGCTTACTGTCTTTATTTTCGACAGAAGATGGTGCTCTTGAGTCCTTGATGGTATTGAATGTGCTTTGCTTTGCTGAATTCTGGAGTACCTGGTGCTGGGTCCTCTAGAGACCAGGAACAGGAACTTACTGCTAAAGTGGCCTCTTGGTAAACCCTGGCTCTTTGACTTCCTTCCCGGATCACTGAGCCAGACTGTGATATGAGTCAGTTCTCCCCATGTCTCCTACTGTTTAACTTCATTGCTCTGGGTTTACTCTCTGAGTTCAGAGCCACAGAAGACAGGTCCCCGAAGGGTCTGGGAACAGGGCCCGGGGTGACATCATCCAAGGACCGTCCCCCACGCCTGCTTGTGGCATGGCTTGACTGGGAAGAATGCTCCTTCCTCCATGGGTCAGAAGCCCACATCCCTGAGCTGCTCCTCTCCCTGCTGGTGAAGCTGCTCCCTGCAACAAGAAACTCTCCAGCCCCAGCAAGAAGCCTTCAGCACTGACTGTGGTCAGCAGTTCTGGTGGGCGTCACGCTGCATGGGGGTGGCTACTGGCTGGCGCCACAGGAAAAATCAGTGAATGTGGTCTTGCCACACAGAGCAGGCGGGTGCCTGCCTGACACTGCCGGCTGATCAGCAGCCCCCAGAATGATCAGTGTTAGTTTGTCTCAGATGTTTGACAGCAGCAGGAAAGGGCTTCCTGTAGGGGCAAGGCATGCGATGGAGTCTGGACGTGCTGCTCACCCAGCCGTCAGCACCCGCGGGTGTCTGCCTTTCTCGGCATAGGGCCCTCGGGCTCCTCAACCTCCTTTCCTCCAGGACCTGCCTCCACCTGCCAGGTCCCAGTACTGAGGTGCCTTCTGTCAGCTCAGCTGACCAAGATCAAAGTTCCATTTTCCTTGTTGCCTAATTGGGCAAGTCACAGTTTTGTTACAGGTCATCAAGAAGAACCAGATAGAACATATACAACTCTCTCCCTCCAACTATCTATCTATCTATCTATCTATCTATCTATCTATCTATCTATCCATCCATCCATCTATCTACCATCTATCTACCCATCTACCTATCTATCTATCTACCATCTATCTACCCATCTGATGCTGAGGAATTATTCTGATGCAGTCTCCACCCCCAGGTTTTACCACTCCCCGTGTTATCCTAGCAGTGCCCCCTTTAATCAATCCTGCCCCCACACGTCACCCCTGGTTGTCGCCCAATAAAAGCCCCCTAAATCCCCCCCTCTCTCTGGGCTCTTGGCTCCCACTCTCTCTCTCTGGGCTCCTTTGGGTCGCGCTCTCTCTCTGCGTGGTGAGGTAGTGGGGACGGCCATTGTTGGCTGACTCCACGTGGCCTGAGCCACCCCCCCATCCTATAATAAAGATTCGTGTATCCCACTTGCTCCAGACCTCCTCTCTCTCTCTTCTCCACAGTGCTGCCCGACACCTGACCACAACAACAACATCTGGCACCCATCATGTTCCGCACCCACGCCCCGCTGGGTGGCCCGGCCTGAGGTCCCTAAAAGCTGCCCAAACACAGGTAAGTGGCATCCGCCCACCTCTGTGGCCCTGCGTTTCCCTCCACCATGGGAATTTTTTTGTTTTATGAGGAGGAGTCCCAGACATTATCTCCTTCTCTCCTGGGACAGATTCACGCTCTCAGAGATGCTTTAATTTTCGCTACACCATGGGTTCTCATAGCTATAATTGCGACTTACAAGATATGTACAACGTGGTCTGCCTTGAGGATATGCAACCTTAAGGCTGAGATACAAGAGTTAAAGCATATGTGCTTAAGACTTAGACGCCCTAAGCAATCAGCAGCTAGACCCAAAGCTTCCGTTCCCACTGACACGCACACGTGTTCAGAGGCTCCTCCTTTGACCCCGCCCCCAGCTGATCCTGTCAGTCTAGTTCCGGTTTCCACTCCTCTAAGCCCGCTTCCTGTTGGTCCAGTTCAGGTTTCCGTTCCTCTAAGCCCGCCTCCTGTCGGTCCAGTTCCAGTTTCCATTTCTTTAAACCTGCCTTCTGTTGACCCCATGGTTCTGGTATCCGCCTCTCTAAGCCCGCCTTCTGTTGACCCTGTGGTCCTGGTGCCTGCTTCCCTAAATCCTCCCCCTGCTGATACGTCATCATTAAGAGGCCTTGTGGCTGAGATATGAGAGTTAAAGGATATTTTTTCAGCATTTAAGGACCTTAAACCATGTGCAGTCTGCCCTGAGAGCTCCGCCCCGTAGATACATGTTCAGTTTCCCCTGTGGCCACTACAGTAGTTTCCATGGCACCTTCCACTTCCGTAGCTCTCTCCCCAGTGTCATTGAACCAAATCCACACCTTCCCGGTAAACGTGGCCCCGAATAGACAAAACCCTCAGGCGTGGCACCCATACTCCTCTAAAAAGCTCAGAGAACTCAGATAAGTGGTCAGGGATGACGGGCTTCATGCGCCATGGACTAAGTCCATTTTTGCCCCGGCCAGCGGGGTGGTGAACAGGGGCTAGGAACCTCAGGATCTGGAATGACAGGGACAAGAAACACGAAAGAATGACAGCAAGACTGGATTCTGATCAAGCTGCAAAATTTTATTGTGTTCACAGGGATTATAAGGCTTTGGGGAAAAGGGGGGAAGGTGCTGGAGGAGGAGGAGGGGGAACAATCATCAAAGTGGAATGTTCCTTGCAACATACAATGGCCAAAACCATGTTTGTTACCACAAGTATGTGTTGTGTCACTTGATTTCTGATAAATGGTCTACCTGAGGGGAAATGGCCTGCCCAGGGGGAAATGAAACTTGTCTTGAGGGCTTCCATTGTTTCAAAGCTTATCAAGCAGACAAATGGCTTCTGGCATCTCCTCCCTTCATTATAATTTAACTTGAGGCAGGCAATCGGGGGTGAGGAGCAGAGACCTTAACAGCAGGTTTGGTGGGCCTAACCAGAGGGGGGAAGTATTGACCCGATTCCTCCCGCGGGGTGAATGCAAAACCAATCTTCCCGCATCTTATAAGGCTCTCGGTGTCTTTTTGGGGAGGGGAGGCAGAGCCATAGTTTCCAGGGAAACAATTTTTGTTGCTGACATCAACCTCCATGCAAATCAGGTTTGCTTCATGGGGGACTCAGAGGCGGATGATAGGGTCCTCCCCCTGCAGTGCTTTGCCTTGCACCCCTTACTGGCGTCCTTGCCCTGCCAAGGTTGGATGTCTCAAAGCATAATTCTGAGTTTTATGCCATCCGAAAAGGAGGTCTTTCATCCTCAGGTTCAGCCAAGCCTCTATCAACCAAATCAAGTCTGTGATAATGTATTTGCAAAGGTTTTGATGCCAAGGAGTCAATTTGCTATTTTATAAAATCAGTAATCTTATTAAAAATAAAGGGTCCTAAGGTAATCATTAACAAAAGACTAATCAAGGGTCCCATAAGGGGCTCTGTAGTGACTCTAGACTATTTGTGGTGGAGTCTATAACCTGTTGTAATTTGTCAGAAAATTCATGGGAGGAATATATAGAGTGTCCTAGCATGCCACCAGCAAGTCTAAGGGAAGCAGTCAGTGGATGTGATGTCCAGGGGAAGAAACACAGCACGTCTGGTCTTCTGGTTGTCGTCAGCGCCAACTGATGAAATTTTTCTTCTTCATAAAGGGTCAGCTGTGGAACAAGCAAAATTGGAGGCAAGGACCAGGTAGAGAAGAATTGACATGAAAATATAGGATGGTGTTGTACCAAAACACAGAGGAGGTGCATACACATTAGAAGTCAAGGTGAGGTTCCTTGAACATGAGGAATATTTTGAGAAAAGTGAGCAGTCAATAAACATGCAAAGATAAAGTCAGCAGTGGTAGGTCAGCAGAAAGAGAAGACTTGGATAGGCTGGTGTGGTTAGCTGGAGTATATACTGCCATGGCGTCCTTTGTGGTAAGGACTTGCCAACAGGGACTCTGTGGATTTGTAAGAGCAATAATGTCATCCACCATAATAAAAGGAAAACAAACATGGACATCCAGTGTTGAAAAAGATAAAAAAGGAATATGTCTCTGTGACTGGAAAAGTGGGTGGCTTTGTCAATGATATACAATAAATGGACAATTTGAATTTTTGTAAATATAAAACAGGCTTAGTATAGTTACTTAATTGACACTTTAGCCAACTGAATACTGGGGGGTGCATTCCCCTTCTTTTTTTATTAATTGAGCTTAAGGGTTTTAGTTTTTCTTGTTTGAGCTGTAGCCCACATAAATTTGTAAAAAATACCAACTGAGAAAAAAAATGTTTTTGTTTACTAAACATGGGCAGGTGAATTACATCAATCTGCCAGAGATCATTGGCTTTTATCAATGGAGATTAATCTTAAAAGTCTGAATAGCAGGATCTTAATTAAACAATACAGGAGCCAGTAAAGTGCTCTCACTATGGCAGGTCAAGCATTAAAATTTTAAGAGGCTTGTAAACAAATAAGAGAAAAATTTTAGGATATGAGTGACTTTAGGAGTCATCATACACCCATAAATAAAAAATGAAACATGTTTAGTTTTAAATCTTACCATATGAGCAGTCAGTTCTTCATGTGCAGATGTACCTATAATTATTTACTTAGGGAGAAAACTTGTACCAACTTAATTGATGATCTAATGGTTAGAATTGGCTTGAGTTTTATGATTTTAGAAGGCTCTTTATTAAAATATACCAATATGTTATAGAAAGTCAATACCTAATGCCTTGACATGATAAAATGTTTATCATTTTTTAGCATTATTTTAAACTGATTAGACAGTTTAAGCACACTATTATAACTTTAGTTTACTAAGATATTTACTCATCACAAAGCTATCATGAGTAAGCATAGATATAAAACTCTTAATAGATTTTGCTCTTTAGAACTCTAATATGGCAACTTAAAAGGATAAAATAAAACTTCATAGCTTAAATGTTCAAAATGATAATTTTGTTAAATCAGGATTTGTCAAAACAAATCTATCAGACCAGAAGCACCATGTATTACCTTAATTTATCAAGAATAAACCTCTGACAGTGTCTTAAAACAAACCAGATAATTTTTAAAAGCAGAAAGATATAAAGAGGAAAACCAGAGCAAAAGCCTCTGGCATGTAAATAATTAACATAACCATTGTGTTATCTTTTACTAACCCAAGCCAGTTTTGCCTGTTTAGTTGAGAAAGTATTTTAAAAGCTTTTTTTTTTTTTTGAAATCACTTAAACAATTTTAAGTAAAATGTTAAGCTTTGTTTGTTAGGATCTTTGCTTATCACAAAGCTATCACACCCTTAGGGCAGCTATGAACAAGGGTGGGTACACAACTTTTATCTTTTACTTTGGTTTGGATAGGTAACTTAAAAGGCTAAGATAAACCTTATAGCTGAAATGTTTAAAATAAATTTTTACTGTTAACATTTCTTTTAGATTGCCGGGATAGCCTGAGGGTACTTCTTCCTGAGCTAGTGCTCTCTGGCTTGGAGAGAACTCAACTGGAGCCGATCTAGGCTGCTGCGTGGGAGAGGGATCAGGAACTCGTGCCGCACTAACTTCCGCAGGAGATACACTCTGGAACTCTCAGAGCCGGAAAGCAATTTCCAAGTGTCTTTAATCAGAAGAGCAGCTGTTTTTATACTCTCCAAGTAGGGTGGAGACAGGATGTGATATAGAGAGGGTGGAGAGAAAAGTGACTGGTGAAAATCAGAGTGTGAAAAGGAGGGGGTGGAACAGGCGAGAATCCTATCACTGAACCACTAATTCCCTGGAGGGAGTGTTTTATGTAAATGTAAAAGTGATTTATGTAAATAGACCAAAGCTTTGAATGGGATCAGTAAATCCCTGTATAGGCATATGGTTAAGCAGAAGCCAGGGGGAGGTGGCATACTACCCAACATTAGATGACCATTTTACACTAAATAATTTTGTTGAATCACATCTGTTGAATAGAATTTTTTTATCAGGCCAGGAATATCATGTTTAACCATTTTTCCTTGGCAAGGCCACTGCTTTACCTGGACTGGGTTATTAGAAAGCCAGTTCAAACATGGAATTAACAAATTAACAAACAGTGGCAGTTGGTATTGGGGTTCTGGTAATATTTAGAATTTTTACAAGAGTGAGAGAGACTGTAGAGGCATTTTACCATGCCTAGATATCTCAGAAAACCTTTTAACTAATGAATTGATACTGATATTAGCTATCAGAAGGACGAAACTGTCCTATATTTTACTCTGGTAAAGGTGTGCCAACTCTATGAGTTGGGATCTTTAAAACCACATTTAGCTTAACTAAATCTTATTTAAAACTTAAAACAAACTTTAGTTACTTAGGGGTTAACACACATTAATGAAAACAAGGTACAGACTTAAAACAGACATTCCTTGGTGAAAAGAAAAATTTTCCCTTTGAAAAGTGGCTTTTGGATTTCTAACTCAGCCTCCCAGGAGGGGCGTTTGTGGCTAAGAATGATTGACTGAAGTGTTTGCCAATCTGTGGAGCAGGAGCTCTGTGCCGTGATTGGCTGTGTGGATGGAACAGGCGGGCTTAGTTTACTGCCACGCACGGAGAAGCGTGGAGAAAAATCTTTGAAAGTTCTTTTTCTGGGCTAAGGTACATTTTACAGTTTTAAAGAAACAAATCATTAAATTTCTATCAAAAGTGTGTACTGGTTCTCTGACTAATAGCTTTTAAGTTAAAGAGAATGTCTTGCTTGATTGATTTCATTCTTTTTCTAAATAGCTTGCTAGCCAGATAAGATCTCACTCAGAATTGGTTTAACGCTTTCTGAGAGCTCTGGGGGAAGCCAGAGGAAAAAACCTGGATCTTTTTTTGCTGGCTAATTTTAAGATAATGCCAAATCAAGAGCCCACAGTTCTTTAACTAATTGTAAATGCTCTCATTTTTCTTCTACTAATTTTCTAAGGGAAGCTGTTTTTTGTGCTAGTTGAGTTTTAGCCTTGGTGGTCTAATCAGTATTATTGGCCAAGTCAAGGACTGGAGCACAAAGCAAAGGGGCAGTGGTGTAGGGAGGCAGTCTGGACAAGGAAGAGTGTAGGGGTTAGGGTTAGCCAGTTTGAGCCTGGCTCCGAGTAACAGGTAAAGACAAAACCGGTTTTGATTTGGATGGTTTAGTTTTAGTTTTAGGGATTGGGCTTAGGTTTTTTGGTGAGGCTAAAAATGTAAGTTCTTCTGTAACTGCAGCTATTTCTTTCATTAATTGAAGCTGCTCTTTCCGGTCAACAAGGACCTTGCAGAGGGTGGAAATTCCTGTAAGGGCTCCTGAGCATGACCACCTGATGGAAAGATTGTCAAGGAGGGGGTCAGGCTGGAGAGCGGGGGCATGAATGTAGGGAGGGGGATTAAAGGGAGGAGGACACCAATCAGGATTGTGGTATTTGGCAGCCTCTTTTTCTAGCAAAGCCTCATCCTCCGTGGGAAGTGCTTCAGGAGAGGGGGGGTTGTAAAACCAGACAGAGGCGGGGGAAAGAATGTTGGGTTTTATCCTCATGTGAATTAGTAATAGGAGGGTCAATGGAGGGAACTTTAGTGAGTGAGGTGGAAACTGTAGGGAGGGGGATAGGGCTTTTACTTTCATCAGGTGCTGGGAGGCTTTTATTTTGACTGGGTACTGGGGGATCAAGATCAATAATCACAGAAGGGCATGGGGATGGGTTCTTTGTCCTGGACAGCGGACGTGAAAGTTGCCAGAGGACCTTTTCACCCTCTGTAGTAAGGTTTTTAATATCAGGGTGATTATTATAAATTTTTAAGATATCATTAATTAAATTCCAGTAGCAAAAGGCAGAAACAGGTACACGTTCAGGACCAAAAGACTGATAGTAATCACTAAGACAATCACCAATTCTCCTCCAACGTTTCTCATCTATAGTGCCTTCCTGGGGTAACCAGGGGCAAATATTTCCAATATAGTCTAAAAACTTCTTTAATTCTTTCTTTTTAACCCTAGTTCCTTGTGTCTTGAATGACTCCTTGAGTCCTTTAATGAATAAATCTTGTTTGCTAAATTCATGTCCCATGGTTTTGCTTACTGCAGCTGCTGTGACACCTCTCCAGATGCGACTCATGGTTGGGTAGTTCTGTGGTGATCTATGCGAGTCTTTGCATTACCCCCTTGGCCGCGGTGACTCGGTGAATTCGGATAGGCCTATCCTCTCGATCAGCGGAGTTCCTAGGTCCAGAAGGCTTCTTCGCCCCACCTCTGTGTGCCAGATGCCCTGGCCAGTGGGGCGGTGAACAGGGGCTAGGAACCTTGGGACCTGGAATGACAGGGACAAGAGACATGAAAGAATGACAGCAAGACTGGATTCTGATCAAGCTGCAAAATTTTATTGTGTTCACAGGCATTATAAGGCTTTGGGGAAAGGGGGGAAGGTGCTGGAGGAAGAGGAGGGGTATCAATCTTCAAAGTGGAATGTTCCTTGCAACATACAATGGCTGAAACCATGTTTGTTACCACAAGTATGTGTTGTGTCACTTGATTTCTGATAAATGGTCTACCTGAGGGGAAATGGCCTGCCCAGGGGGAAATGAAACCTGTCTCGAGGGCTTCCATTGTTTCAAAGCTTATCAAGCAGAGAAATGGCTTCTGGCACATTTTAAGGAGTTTTTACCAGCACCTTAACACCCCCCAGGACTGGAAAGACCTGGCTTGTGCTGCACTCCCAGACCTCCTCTACCTTCAGTGGAAAACGTGCTTCCATGATGAATGCTTTAGACAATCACAGGAAAATAGTAACAAACAGGTAGAATGGAATTTTGAAGCTCTGTTTGGAGCAGGGGCATTTGAATCTGGAACTCAGCAGATAGAATCCAGGTTTCCAACTGGTTATTTTGAACAGGTACGCATCTATGCAACACAAACATGGGAAAGGGTGACCCCACCCAATGTAGATTCGTCAGTTTCCATTAACTCTCTTCGCCAAGGCACTGATGAATCATTAGCGAGCTTCATCTCAAGGGTGAGGACGAGCTTAGAGAGAAAGGTTTATAATCCTGACGTCCATTCTCTACTCCTGCGCTCTATTGTCTGGGATGGCATGACACCACAGTTCTGTCAGGCATGCCTTAATCTTAAACACCTACACCAAGATAATTGGATTTTAGTGACACAGGAACTTACATCAGGCAATTATGAGGCACCCGCTGTGACACAGGTTTATGCAGTTACCCCACGTAATCAAAACGGGGCCTGCTTACAGTGCAGTTGCCAAGGGCATTGGCATAACCAATGTCCTGATAAGCTGCAACCATGCCTCCAGTCAGAGCAACCCCGCCTCCAGTTAGAGCTACCATGCCTCCAGTCAGGGCAATCCCACCTCCAGTCAGGGCAACCCCGGCTCCACTCAGGACAACCCCGCCTTCAGTCAGGGAGCCAGAAGCCACTTACGGTCTGTCCAAGATGTCATAAAGGGTTTCACTGGAAGAGATTGTTGGTCAAATTTTCACAAAGATGGCACGCCCCTGAATGGTACAAATTCGGGGCCTGAGACTTTGTGGACCACTCCTGTTTTAGAACGAGGTCACCCTTCTATGACAGTAAAGATTGGCAATATTCCTTTTAAATTTTTGATTGACACAGGGGCAGAAAAGATGATTTTAAGGCAACAAGAGGTTCCCCAAGATTGGGAACTTCTCCTTGGACCCAGTATACATGGAGTTGGTGGGGTGACCCCATCATTTTGCACATGAGATTCGCTCATGTGGGAAGACCCAGAAGGCTCTACCAGACACTTCTGCCCTTTGGTAGCTGATATCAGCACCAACCTACTGGGCAGAGATCTTCTGGAATGTCTTGATGTTAGGATATCCACAGATGCCTCTGCAGAGCGTAACACTCGCTCCTCCGAGACCAGATATAATCAGCACCCCCAATACTAGCTTCCACTGTTCGGCAAACTCCCCACTTAGGCTGGCTTTCTAATGAGCCTGTCTGGGTAGAACAGTGGCCTTTACCTAGGGATAAACCAGGAATTTTAAAAGAGCTCGTCTGAGAGCAGTTGTCCTTGGGACACATTCGTCATTCTCGAAGTCCATGGAATACTCCTGTCTTTCTGATTAAAAAGTGCTCAGGAAAATGGCGCCTCCTTCAAGATCTCCGTGCGGTAAATAAAACCATGCAGGTCTGGGGCTCCCCCCAAAGGGGTTTGTCTCTTTTTTCTGCAATTCCCACAGGAATTCCAATCATAGCTATTGATATGCAAGATTGTTTTTTCTCTATTCCCTTGCATCCGCAAGATTGTAAATGTTTTGCCTTCTCTGTTCCGTCTATTAATAATTCCAGCCCTGCTGATAGATTTGAATGGGTGGTGCTACCCCAGGGTATGGCCAGTAGTCCTACAATTTGTCAGGAGGCTGTTAAATCTGCCATTTTCCCATATATTCATAAGGGCCTTAAAGTTTTTCATTATACAGATGATATTTTAATATGGGGAAAATCAGATACATATCTCTATGCCTTGCATGATTTTCTCATTCCTGCATTAAAGAAAAGCTGCCTTAATGTAGCTCCTGAGAAGATACAACTAATTCCTCCAATATCTTTCCTAGGTTCAGAGATTTCTCTAACGCAAATTCATCCCTTAAAACCTAATGTTACCTTTCCTTCTAACCTTACTCTTGCTTCTTTACAAAGTTTTCTAGGAAATTTAAATTGGCTTAGGCAGTATCTCTACCTGCCTACAAGCTGCCTCCAACCACTGTTTGACCTATTGAAAGGGAACAAACAGCCCTCCTCAAAATGTAAGTTAACTACCGAGGCCTCCTCGGCACTGGAAAGGATTAACCAGCCCTCCAGGACATGCACCTTGTTCAATTCTCCCCCTCCTCTCTGGTAAACCTTCTAATCTTTAATTCCACCCCCACAGTAGTAGGGTCATTGTGCCAAGACCATGGGGTTCTCGAGTGGCTTCACACACCAGTAGGAGGAGCTCCAAGACTACTCACTGAGATAGACACATTAGCATTCATGGTTTGCCAAGGGAGAAATAGGTCTGTGCAGGTCTTAGGGAAAGAACCAGATTTAATTATCCTGCCATTTTCTCTCACAGATACAGAGTGGCTTATACACCATCATTCCTGCTTTGCCATAAGCTTCGTGGGGTTTTCAGGACAAATAGATTACCATTTTTCTTCTAATAAATTGATAGCTTCTTTACCTCTTTTGCTTCTACTAGCACCTAAACTTTTTTCTCAGGATCCCATTCCCTCTGCTCCTACAGTCTTTACTGATGGTGGAAAAAGGGGAGCTGCTGCCCTTATATATTACCCAAACAATCTCCTAAACCTCTCTTTACTGAGCTTCCTGAGAATTCCCCTCAGTACTAAGAACTTTATGCTGTTTTCCTTGCATTAAAAGATGTACCAGAATCCTTCAACCTTTTTTCTGACAGTGTGTATACTGCTAACTTACTTCCATGGCTTGCTCGTTCTTATGTGAAAATTGATGACAACCCACTTTCGCCTCTCTTGATTCAAATTGCCTCTATGCTCTCTTCTCAAACCCAACCGTTGTATATTCAACACCTTCATTCCCACAGCCCTCTTCCTGGTTCCCTGTCTGAAGGAAATGTTGCAGTTGACCGCCTTGCCTCCACAGGAATTTTCCCAGTCTCTGCCTCTGATCCTGCTAATTTTCATACTCTAACCCATGTTAATGTTAAAGGCCTTTGAGCTCAATTTCCTGATGTTCCTTTACCACAGTTAAAACATATTCTCGCTATATGCTCTTCTTGTGCAAGTCTCATAAAGACACCTGCTATCCAGACCCTTGGGGTTAACACCCGAGGTTTAAAAGCTAATGCTATTTGGCAAATCGATGTCAACCACATACCAAACTTTGGCAAACAAAAATATGTGTTTGTCTCAATTGATACCTTTTCTAAATTTATGTGGGCTACAGCTCAGAAAGGAGAAAGCGCTAAAAAGCTTGTAAGCCATATGCTCTCTTGTTTTGCCATAATGGGGTTCACACTTTGTTTCAAAACAGAAAATGCACCGATGTTTACCAGCAAACAATTTAAAGATTTTTGTTCCCTCTGGAATATTACTCATACCACGGGCATTCCCTACAATCCACAGGGACAAGACATTGTCTAGAGGGCCCATCAAACTCTGAAGGCTCAATTAAATAAAGATAATGGAGGAACATATCCCCCCAATATCCAGCTAGCAAAAGCCTTAACTACATTAATCTCTTTAATATTTGCAATAATTCGGACTTACCTCCTATTATTCTTCACTGGCAAACACCATCTACCCTCCCATCCATTAAGGTCAAATGGAGAGACCCACTCGATAAAATTTGGAAAGGGCCTGACCCCCTATTGACCATGGGAAGGGGTTTCGCATGTGTTTTCCCTTGAAATTTCTCTAAACCTGTCTGGGTTCCTGCCCGCCATGTCCAACAATACCCGCAGGATGGCGCTGTTATCCCTGAAGAACAAGAAATACTACAAGAGGACCAGATGCAGGATCCATCCCAGGACCCATAATATGACATGGCTGAACCTACAAAATCTGGCTCACAGAGACCTCTCTCCTACCCTTTCCCTGAATGTCTTATGTTATAACTGGCCAGTTGTGTTTTGTGAGTGAGTGTGTTGAATGACCCCCAATTTATTTTTTGCATGACCCATCTGCTCAGAGTACTCTAAAAGGTAATTGGCTTTATATAAAAATGCTGGACGCAGCCAAAGTTTCTGGAGACATCCAGAAACATTCCAAAATTTTTGTTTTTCTCCCTCTTTTGATTTTTTATATATAGTTTTGGTATATATGTAAGTGTTTAGTCTTAAATTGTGTGACTAATGACAGATATAAATTTGTTTTTAAAATGATATGTTTTTATAACAAAAGTTCTTTTTCCTCCAGTGTGTTATAACTAAATGTTTATGGGTATGTCTCAAGTTTGGTAACACTAACTTAACAGTCAAAAGTGTAACCATACAGCTACATTATTACCAGACAAGGTAAAAATTAATTTGATAAGGTAACTATTTAAGGTAAAAGTCTGAATGTTTAACGTGACTATACATTCCCAAAACTAAAATATAAATTCGCTATACAGGACACCTTTGGAGGGCCCCCAAAAGTGCCCTGTAAACTATCTTGTGGAAATTAATCCACAACAGATCTGGGATCAATCTGGCACTGTAAATGTTAAAATCATTGTCACAAAAATGCGTTAACTCTTTAAGCAATTTGAGTCTGTTTAAAATACATATTTTAAATAGAATTGGTCTCAAGATCCTGCTACAGGAGGTCACATTCAATGACCTTTAAATAAAATCATAAAGATATTTAAACCAATTATAATCATCGAGGTATCAACTATAATAAACCTCTAACTTGTTACAAGTTCAAATTAACCACAAGAAGCAGATTGTGTTTCTTTCACAGGAATCCCAGAAAAACCATCTGAACCCCTGCACACCCTGACGTCACCCACTAGATGGCACGACTACAGTGACACCCCCCCAAACCCTAGATATCACTCAACGCTATCTAAAGAACCTGATACACAGACTCAAAGGACAACCATTTCTTAATTCCTGCTTGCCGTTCCTGCTTCTGATTTGCCTGTCACGTGTTGGTGGTTCCAGCTAGCTATCTACAGAAAAGCAGAATTCCAGTGGCTGACCTCCCTCATGCAGTATCTCATCCCCTGCTAATTCTTCCCCTAGCCATCTACTTTGGACTGAGACTTGTATCGGACTTGCTGGCATACGCTATATACATTTTACACAATTTTAACGCAGCTTATTTCCCTTCACGCTGCTGGTTTTTTATAGACTGATCGTGAGTAATTCATAGACTTTACAGACTGTTGCCTTGAGGACTATACAATGCAAAATAGCCCGTCTGTTTGGTGGGTCATGCCCTCCCGCCTCCCCCTCATTATGTACCCTTGCCCCTCCCCCCCCCAAGCAGGGAACGTTCCTTTACACACCAACCCTTCCCTTCACACCACACTGGCTTTTACTACTCTCCTACTTGTCCCTTCCTGTTTTGTTATATCATTTAGGTTTATGCCCAAAAGGTTTATGCTGATGATAGTCTTTTACAGACTTTGAACCATCTTATGCTATTACTAGATAGAAAGATAGAAAAGATGTAGAGATATTGTGAAGAGATGGTTGAGCAGGCTGCGCTTAAACCTATGAGATGAGTCCCTCCAGGTAAGTCTCTCTCTCTAAAGAGGGGTTGAGCACAGGGGGACACATAAATCTCACAAGGTTGGCAGCCATTTAAGCTTTCCCTCCTCCACAGAAAGTCCTACATCTTCCCACCTGAACATGGCACTCTTTAATAACATTTAAGCCTGCTCCATTCCATTTTTCTTCACTGTGTCCAGAGAGAGAGAGAGAGAGAGAGAGAGAGAGCGCTACCCAAAGGACCCCAGAGAGAGAGAGAGAGAGAGAGAGGGATTCGAGAGCCCAGAGAGAGTGGGGGGGGTGAGAGGGCTTTTATTGGGCGACAACCAGAGGTGACGTGTGGGGAAAGGATTGGTTGAAGGGGGCACTGCTAGGATAACGTGGGGCGTGGTAAAACCTGGGGGCAGAGACTGCATCAGAATAATTCCTCAGCATCATCTCCTCCTTTCCCTACACACTCCTCATTCTCTCCTGTGCTGCTGTTATTTTTGGAGATACTTTACACTATGAGCCATGGGCCCCATCAAACCTGCCTCTCAGTTACCATACTGTTTTGATGACTGAGTGTGAAAAATGAAAATTTTCTCATGCTTATCTCTCATTTTCTCATTTAGTCTCAGTTCATGACTATCTCCATGCATATATATTCTTTATTTCATGTACAAAATAATTCAAGAGATTTTAAAAGCCTGATTAACATGTTAACATGCAGGATGTCCTTGTCATCTCCAAATAGAATATGCGTCAAGTGTTTCATTTTCTTTGTTGTTTTCTCCAAATGTCCCACTGCCACTATTTCTTTTCCTTCCTTCCATTCTTGTTGTTTTTTTTTTGCCTCTAGGGTTATTGCTGGGGTTCAGTGACTATACCACAAATCCACTGCTCCTGGAGGGTTTTTTTCCCCTTTTGTTGCCCTTGTTGTTTTATCATTGCTGTGGTTATTATTGTTGTTGTTATTGATGTTGTTGATGTTGGATAGGACAGAGAAAAATAGATAGAAGAGGGGAGACAGAGAGGGGGAGAGAAAGACAGAAACCTGCAGATCTGTTTCACTGCCTGTGAAGTGACCCCCATAGGTGGGGAGCCTGGGGCTTGAACTGGGATCCTTGCTCTGGTCCTTGCACTTTGCACCATGTGTGCTTAACCGGCTGCACTACCGCTTGACCCCCTGCTGTCAATATTTCTTTTAGTAAACGGAATTTTATAAATTTGCAATAGAATTTTATAGTGTCTTGTTGCAACAAAATGTATGCATATATACTTGAAACTGACCTCTTATGCACACATATATAGATTTGTATAATATGCATATGTATATAATCTGTATATATTTATATTTATATAGCCTAAAAATAAAAAGAGCAACAGTTTCCTCCACAAGAGGGTATGTATATTTCTCTACCTGGTTGAATTTGAAAAAGCCTATGATGGCTTTGCTCAAGAGAGTATAATGTAAATAATTCCATCACAATCACATGTGTAGTCATAACAGGTCTAGGAATTCCTTCTGTCATCTTGGCATAATTATCTTGACTCTATAGCTTTGTGAATATAAAAAGTCAAGTCCTTGAAGTGTGAAATGTGAAGCAAAAAGGGAAAAATGCCAAAGAACACCAAAGCACCAGGTGTAAAATTATGTGTTTGACACGTGGCCCCATTGCTCTTAATATGGTTCCAATCTGTCCACCACCTAACTGCAGCCATGTAATACATCCCAAGTAGGAACTACCCTGCTGGGCCCAGTCAGCCTCCAGAATTATAACATGTAATGACTTGCTGCTTTAAGCCCTTGGATTCTGGGAGAGTTTCTAAATAAGAAATAGGTGAGAATGCTGGTTACAAACAACCAAGTAATCTTTCTGCATCCCCATTGTCCCCAGGTTATACAACTCAAATAAGGATTCTGTCCTTTCTTTTACCAAGACTTGACAGAATTTTTGTTTTGTTTTGTGTTGTTAAAATTCGGAAGGCTCTTGCCGGGCCAGCTAGCTTCACGGGCGGGTAACAGAGACGCGGAGACAACGGCTGGGCAGGGAAGCTGTATTTCTTTATTCAGGAACAACGATTCATAAACTAAGACAAACTAATCACCAAACAGAACTCTGCTGTCTCTTTGCGGCGGCACAAGCACTCCCTCTTACTCTGTAACTCGGGAACTCTCCAACTCTGGCACTCTGGAACTCTTGTACTGGGGAACCCTCTGGTCCTCTCTCTTTTCCTCTTGAACTCAGGAACTCTGGCGGGGTTCCTCTGGGGCGTGGCCAAGCGGGTCCGTGAAATTTAACTGGACTGATCTAATTCTCTTGGTGGGGGAGAACTAGAACCCAATGTAAAGCATACAACAGTTTTGTTTGCCATTCTCATTCTCCTTTGGAGAAAGAATGTGCTTCCTCTTTGTTTGACAGGGAAATAAGACAGAAGAAGTATACTTTTACTGTGCCAGGACAATTCTCATATCTTCTTTGCTCACATCAGCATGAACTTCCACTTATACCAAAAGATGGGAGACTATCTGCCTGAGTTCCAATTTATTGCTTTTATTGTCATGAAAATCTTGGATGTAATGACACATTACTCTCAAAATCATTTCCTGCAATCCATGCTATTTACATTCCTGTACTTTACAGATTTAACTGCTTTTAAAAGAGGTAACTTCTTCCAACTCATTATCAGTGTAAATATTAAAATAGGGGATGGCAATTTTAGAAATCCAAAAATCATTCATTCCTAAGACAATGACCACTGTAGATATCTGGTAATAGATGCACAAAAGAAAGAAAGAAAGGATGTCTTATTTCATTTTCATTGAAAAATGTGTGCCAAAACCTCTTTCTCTAAACTAACATTTATGTAAACATCACATCAAGTAGCCAGGATGCACTCTTTAGATGAAGATTCCAGACTCACTGAATTGCAATCACAGGTGGTTTTTATTTTTAATAATGGCCCATAGTGACTATTAACAACACTAAAATTCAAGAAGTTCCAAAGTTTCTTTCCATATCTTATTTGAAAATCATTAAATGGTTAAGACAAATGCAAAAAGTAAAAAAATAAAATACCGAAGTAAAATTCAGAAATTCTGTGACTTGCATATCTCCTTTCTGAAGTAATCATGTTCATAGCCTTTTTCTGCACTTACAATTATAAGCACTACAGACGGTTCAATGACTATTTCCATCTATTTTTGTTTAATGCATCTAAATGTAAAATAAAAATGAGATTTTTATAATTTCTAAGACTTCAGTAAAAATTTTTATTTAGAGGCAGGAAGATGATTTAATTATAAAAAATATTACATTTTTCCTAGGTGAAACAACATAAGAACTTGTTTGTGGGGAGTCGGGCGGTAGTGCAACAGGTTAAGTACATGATGTGCAAAGCACAAGGACCAGCCTGAGGATCCTGGTTTGAGCCCCTGGCCCCCCACCTACAGGTGTCACTTCAGAAGCAGTGAAGCAGGTCTGCAGGTATCTATCTTTCTCTCCCCCTCTCTGTCTTCCCCTCCTCTCTCCACTTCTCTTTGTCCTATATAACAATGATGACATCAATAACAACAAAAATAACTAAACAACAATAGAAAAACAAGGGCAACAAAAGGGAAAATAAATAAATATGTATAAAATAATAAAAAATAACGTTTTTGTGGTGACCAGCCTCTCAGAGAAAGAGCCTAAGATTTGGAGGACAACCTTTAGTGAATCAATTAACTTCCCTGAACTCCATTTCCTCCTCTACTAAGAACATTTTTATGAGAATCACGTAAGGTTTCTATCTTACACAGCTCACATTGCAGCCCATATGCAAGGACACTATTTACACATCTGTACTAAAGACTCCTGTGAGTGATCTAGTGTATATTAAATATTGTCGGGGGACTTCTGGAGGTGGGGTTATGAGCAGCAGCAGATCTCCTTCTCTCCTTTCCTCTCCTCTCTCAGATCAACTAGGAATACCAAAGGAGACCACCTGGGACCGAAACAAGACAGGACTAGAAGGACTACAGGAACCCACCACATCACCGGTGAGTACAAACACGTGTGGCTCCTAACAGAGAGGAGCCTATGGAGAGATTAAGTGGCTGGTAACAGTCTGACAGTTTATCAGTTGAGACACCACTTCCAGTCTATTCCACCACCAAGGGGACTGCTGAAGGGAGGAGAGGACTACCTGGAGACTCACCAAGTGCAACTGTGAGTCTCCATTGCTATTGCCCTCAGAATCTGGAGCAGTGACAGGGAGGGACACCAGGGGACAGAGATCTAACCAGGAAACTCAGGAGAAGACTTATACCTCGGTGGCCTAGTGGTGGGGCTATGAGAGTCTCTTTGCATAACCACTGGATTATCTCTGCCACACCCTGCTTTATCTCTTGGTCAGGAGTCAGTGATTAAGCTAAGAAGCCTACTTATAGTTTAAAAGCCCTCAGGATCCCATAGCCTACAGGGAAGGGAAAAAAGAGGCTTTTAAACCACTGAGCTCCAACTCAGGGATTAAAATACTATTGAAACAACTGTTAACTTCCACCACTGTGAACCATTTAATGAACTTACTTAGACACAAGTCAATCCAGGCAATAGTGGTCAGTAATTTGAAAAAATACTGAGAGAGGGACCTCATAACATAATATATAAAATGGTTAAACCAACAAGAAGAAATATTAGAGAAATGAACCAGGACAATAGTCCAGATAAAAGCCCCCCAAAGGCTGAAGCACAAAATAATGATTTCAACATCCAAACACTACCTAAGGAAATAATCACAGGAGTGAGTAAAGAGTTTGAAAGAATTGTAATCAGAAATACAGGAACAACAAATGAGACTCTGGAAGAAAACACTAATAATCTCAAGGTTATTAGAGAGCTGAAAGCTGAAATAGCTGAGCTAGAAACACAACTAGCTGAACAAGCTAAAACAGTATTAGAACAGGGTAAAAAATTAGATGAACTCCAGAAAACAGGAGAGGGGAGAAATAATAGAATCAATGAGGCTGAAGACAGAATTAGCAAGATAGAGGATGAATTAGAGACAACTAAAAAAGAAGTAAGAGATCTCAAAAAGAGATTAAGAGATGCTGAAAACAACAACAGAGTCCTATGGGATGACTTCAAAAGAAACAATATACGCATTATTGGCTTACCAGAGGAAGAAAGAGAGGGAGAGGAAGAAAGAATTTTCCAGGCCATAGTAGCTGAAAACTTCTCTAGTCTAGACAACACCAAAGACATAAAGATTCAAGAAGCCCAGAGGGTCCCAAACAGAATTAACCCAGACTTAAAGACATCAGGACACATCATATTCAGAATGGAAAGGAATAAGGATAAAGAAAGGGTCCTGAAGGCTGCAAGAGAAAAGCAGAGTCACCTACAGAGGAAAACCCATAAGATTAGCAGCAGACTTCTGCACACAAACACTACAGGCCAGAAGAGAATGGCAAGATATCTATCATGTACTCAATGAGAAAGGCTTTCAACTAAGAATACTATATCCTGATAGACTGTCATTCAGACTAGATGGAAGCATCAAAACCATCTCAGACAAGCAACAGTTGAAGGAATCAACTATCACCAAGTGTGCCCTGAAAGAAGTTCTGAAAGGTCTTCTATAAACAGTCAGACCACCATAAATAGGTCATATATCTGAACACTCTAAAACTCTACAAGAATGGCGTTAAAACATCTTCAATCTTTGATATCAATAAATGTCAGTGGCCTGAATTCACCTATTAAAAGGCACAGAGTAGGAAGATGGATCAGAAACACAACCCAACAATATGCTGTCTACAGGAAACCCACCTAACTAAACAAGACAAACACAGACTTAAAGTGAAAGGATGGAAAACTATCATACAAGCCAATGGCCCACAAAAAGGGCAGGAATAGCTAATCTCATATCTGACATGATAGACCTTAAGATAGGTAAGATTAAAAAAGATAGGAATGGACACTACTTAATGCTCAGAGGATCAATCAAGAGGACTTAATAATTATTAACATTTATTTACCCAATGAGAAGCCATCTAAATATATCAAACTTCTACTGAAAGAGCTACAGCGATATATTAATAGCAACACAATTGTAGTAGGGGACTTCAACACCCCAGTCTCTCAACTTGACAGATCAGCCAGGCAGAAAATCAATAAAGACATAAGGGAGCTAAATGAAGAGATAGATAAACTAGAACTATTGGACATTTTCAGAGTCATTCATCCCAAGAAACTGGAATACACATTTTACTCAGATCCACAAGGGTCATTCTCAAGGATAGACCACATGTTAGGCCACAATAACAGCATTAATCAATTCATGAGCATTGAAATCATCCCAACCATCTTCTCAGACCATAGTGGAATTAAACTAACACTTAACAATCAACAAAAGATTAATAACAGACCCAAAATGTGGAAACTCAACAGTACACTTCTTAACTACTTCTGGGTCAAAGAGGAAATAAAGGAAGAAATCAAAATGTTTTGAGAGTTCAATGAAAATGAAGACACAAGCTATCAAAATATTTGGGACATAATTAAGGCAGTACTGAGAGGGAAGTTCATAGCTATACAAGCACACATTAGGAAAAAGGAAAAAGCACAAATAAACAGCCTGATTGCACATCTTAAAGACCTAGAAGAAGAAGAACAAAGGAACCCTAAAGCAACCAGAAGGACAGAAATCACTAAAGTTAGGGCAGAAATAAATAACACTGAAAATAAGAAAACCATACAAAGGATCAATGAAAGTAAATGTTGGTTCTTTGAAAGAGTGAACAAAATCGACAAACCTTTAGCCAGACTCACAAAACAAAAAAGCGAGAAGACCCAAATAAATCAGATACTAAATGAAAGAGGAGATATCACAACAGATACTCTAGGAACTCAACATACCATGCGAGGCTTCTATGAACAACTATATGCCACCAAGCTAGAGAATCTGGAAGAAATGGACGATTTCCTAGATACCTATGAACTTCCAAAACTAAGTAAAGAGGAAGTAGACAACATGAACAGGCCCATCACAGCTAATGAAACTGAAACAGTTATCAAAAATCTCCCCAAAAATGAAAGTCCTGGACCAGATGGTTTTACAAATGAATTCTACAAAACCTTCAAAGAAGAACTAATACCTCTACTTTTAAAAGTCTTCCAGAAGATTGAAGACACTGGAATACTCCCTGCCAGCTTCTATGAAGCCAACATTACTCTGATACCAAAAGCAGACACAGACACAACCAAAAAAGAAAACTACAGACAAATATCTCTGATGAACATAAACGCTAAAATATTGAACAAAATTCTAGCCAATTGGATACAGCAGTATATTAAAAAGATTGCTCATCATGACAAAGTGGGCTTTATCCTAGGCATGCAATGTTGGTTTAATATACGTAAATCAATCAAAGTGATCCACCACATGAATGAAAGCAAGACAAAAAACACTTGGTAATATCAATAGATGCAGAGAAAACCTTTGACCTAAGGAATCCAGCAAGAAGCTTTTGGAAATCATCAGGCAATACAGTAAGATGTCAGGCTACAAAATTAACATTCAAAAGTCAGTGGCATTCATCTATGCAAACACTAAGTTAGAAGAAATTGAAATCCAGAAATCAATTCCTTTTACTATAGCAACAAAAACAATAAAATATCTAGGAGTAAACCTAACCAAAGAAGTGAAAGACTTGTATACTGAAAATTATGAGTCACTACTCAAGGAAATTGAAAAAGACACAAAGAAGTGGAAAGATATTCCATGTTCATGGGTTGGAAGAATTAACATAATCAAAATGAATGTACTACCCAGAGCCATATACAAATTTAATGCTATCCCCATCAAGATCCCAGGCACATTTTTAGGAGAATAGAACAAATGCTACAAATGTTTATCAGAAAAGACCTAGAATTACCAAAACAATCTTGAGAAAAAAGAGCAGAACTGGAGGCATCACACTCCCAGATCTCAAATTGTATTCTAGGGCCGTTGTCATCAAAACTGCTTGGTACTGGAACATGAATAGACACACTGACCAGTGGAATACAAATGAGAGCCCATAAGTGAGCCCCCACACCTATGGACATCTAATCTTTGACAAAGGGGCCCAGACTATTACATGGGGAAAGCAGAGTCTCTTCAACAAATGGTGTTGGAAACAATGGGTTGAAACATGCAGAAGAATGAAACTGAACCACTGTATTTCACCAACTGCAAATATAAATTCCAAGTGGAACAAGGACTTGGATGTTAAATCACAAACTATTAGATACTTAGAGGAAAATATTGGCAGAACTCTTTTCCGCATAAACTTTAAAGACATCTTCAATGTAATGAATCCAGTTATAAAGAAGACTAAGGCAAGTATAAACCTATGGGACTACATCAAATTAAAAAGCTTCTTCACAGCAAAAGAAACCACTACCCAAACCAAGAGACCCCTCACAGAATGGGAGATCTTTACATGCCATACATCAGACAAGAGTTTAATAACCAACATATATAAAGAGATTGCCAAAATCAACAAACAGACAACAAATGACCCCATCCAAAAATGGGGGGAGGACATGGACAGAATATTCATCACAGAAGAAATGCAGAAGGCTGAGAAACACATGAAAAAATTATCCAAGTCTCTGATTGTCAGAGAAATGCAAATAAAGACAACAATGAGATACCACTTCACTCCTGTGAGAATGTCATACATCAGAAAAGGTAACAGCAGCAAATGCTGGAAAGGGTGTGGGGTCAAAGGAACACTCCTACACTACTGGTGGGAATGTAAACTGGTCCAACCTCTGTGGAGAACAGTCTGGAGAACTCTCAGAAGGCTAGAAATGAACCTACTGTATCATCCTGCAATTCCTCTCCTGGGGATAAATCCTAAGGAACCCAACACATCCATCCAAAAAGATCTGTGTACACATATGTTCTTGGCAGCACAATTTGTAATAGCCAAAACCTGGAAGCAACCCATGTGTCCAACAACAGATGAGTGGCTGAGCAAGTTGTGGTACATATACACAATGGAATACTACTCAGCTGTAAAAAAAATGGTGACTTCACTGTTTTCAGCTGATCTTGAATGTAGCTTGAAAAATTCATGTTAAGTGATAAAAGTCAGAAACAGGAGGATGAATATGTGATGATCTCACTCTCAGGCAGAAGTTGAAAAACAAGCTCAGAAAAAAAAAAACCACAAGTAGAACCTGAACTGGAATTGGCACAGTGCACCAAAATAAAAGACTCTGGGGTGGGTGGATGTGGCGAATACAGGTCCAAGAAGGGTGACAGAGGACATAGTGGGGGTTGTATTGTTATATGGGAAACTGAGAAATGTTATGCATGTACAAACTATTGTATTTACTGTTGAATGTAAAACATTAATTCCCCAATAAATAATTAAAAAAAGAAATCTTGTCATATACTTCAGAGATAGAGGGGTTCCTACAGGAGGTGGTGATGGGATTGTTTAGATCTATTCAATGGCAACACGAGAGATTGTGTGAATATAAAGTTTGACAAATGCTACAGCTCAGGTTCACAAAGGTACCTGATTAGTGTAAAAACAAACATGTGCCCATGTAGCCTTATACAAGCACATTCATTGTAAACTACACTGTTTCTGACCCATGTTTTTAACACATTTTCTCTTCTTCCACAACTTTCATTTTTGGACAAATGTAAGGATCCTCCAGTTCTAGGGTATGTGGTCTGATTACACCTACAAACTCATTACCAGGATAGTAAGCTTAACCCTTGAATTACACATTGAAAACATCACTTTTGGGGCCAGGCAGTTAAGAGCACACACATTACACTACACAAGGTCCTGGGTTCAAGCCCCTAGCCCCACCTACAGGGGGAAAGCTTCATGAGTGGTAAAGCAGGGCTGCAGGTGTCTCTCTATGTCTCTCTCCCTCCCCCTCCCTCTCAATTTCTCTCAGTCTCTACTGAATAATAAATCATTTTCTTTGAGGAAAAGGAGCAAATAACAGAAATTGAACTAGTCAGAGGCAGTCTTGAGGCTGGTTCACAGATTCCAGGGAATGTCTTCGCTTTTTTACATTAGAACTTGACTGAAATCAGATGACACAAGAGTTGCTGCTACATCTGAAACAAGAAAAGATGGGGCTGGGTGGTGGTGCACCTGATTAAGCGCTCATGTTACAATGCACAACGACCCTGGTTCGAGCCCCCAGTCCCCACCTGCAGAGGGAAAGTTTTGCAAGTGGTGAAGCAGGGCTGTAGGTGTCTTTCTGTCTCTCTCTCTTATCTACTACCCCCTTTCCTCTTGATTTATGTCACTATTCAATAAATAAATAAATAGATAAATATAATAAAAATAAAGAAACAAGAAAAGATGAGAAGGGAAGACTGAGGTCTGGAGCTTACCTCATCGAAGCAGACTTTCTACTATGCAAACTTGCCACCCCCTTTATGTTTTTGCTTAGTCCAATCTAAGTTGTTTCACCATCAATAGCAATATCACAAGATCAGTGTTATATGTACAGCTTCTATGCCCACTGTCTGAATGACTTATACCACATCATACTTATTCTTTTTTTAAAAAAGTTATTAGTGTGGTTCAGGAGGTGGTGCAGTGGATAAAGCATTGACCTCTCAAGCATGAGGTCCTGAGTTCAATCCCTGGCAGCAAATGTGCCAGAGTGATGTCTGGTTCTTTCTCTCTCTCCTCCTATCTTTCTCATAAATAAATAAATAAATTCTTTAAAAAATGTATTAGCGATTTAATATTGATTCACAGAATTATGAGATGATATGTATACAATTCCACACTGTTCCCATCACCAGAGATCTGTGTCCTCATTTCCTCCATTGTTAACTGCAGTGGTTTCACCAAAGATTTTTTATCTGATTTTATTAGTGACTTAATACTGACATACAAAATTATAACAGGGGTATAATTCCACACCATTTGCATCACCAGAGTTCTGTGTTACCATTCCCTCCACTGGAAACTATAGTAGTTTTCCCAAGGTCACAGATATGGGTTGATATATATATATATATATTTGCCCATTTTTTCTATGGTGCCATCTTCTCTTCCATCCTAAGTCACATCTACACCTATTACTACTTCCAACTGTTTTTCTTTTCCCTCTTCTCTTTCAGAGTGCTGATAGAGTAGGAATCCAGAGATATTCTGGTTTTCTTACCCTAACATTTCTCCCCTTGCAGAGTCCTCATGATGTGTTTTCTGTAGTCTTTGTCTGGTAGTGTTTCTAAGTCTATATTTTCTTGGAATCCTTCTGCTTCATTTCCATCTGTCTGATTTGGCATGCTTGGTACTTTGTTTCTTCAGTTCTTCTGTTCACACCTTTATTGTGCTGGTTATTGTTGGCCAGCAGGTTGTAATCGCTGGACTTCACTTTGTTTATATGTAGGGAAGTGGAGGGGTTGGTTGGGTTTCCTGTTGTTCATTTGAGTGTTTTGTGCTCCTTGTGGTGAGTATATATGGTTTCTCTGTATAATTTCAGTCTGAAATCAAGCCTCAGGGTTTGCAGCTGGGCTGCAGCTGTGTTCAGAAAAGCAGGGCACACTTTGCCACTTAGCTGCCATCTACCATAAATTACCTTTATGTTTGGGTAACAGACTGAACTTCTTTTGAATACAAATGCTTCCTTTTTTGTCTGTTTTTGTTTTTTACTATTTTGGGGGAGTGTCCTTGCCTGCAATTCAGTAGGCCAATGCCCATGAGGTCATGGATTAACAGTTGAAAGGTTCCTTTCTCTGGCCACCAACACTGTGCATTGCCTTTACTACTGCTGTGCTGACGGAGGGTGGAGGGAGATGGCTCAGTCCTCCACAGTGCACTTTATTCTCTGTGTTCAGCTTCCTTCCTCACACTTCTCATGCCAGCCATGCATATGAGCACCTGCCTGAGGCTGTGGTTCTTCTGTGGGTGTTTCAGCTGTCGTTGGTGAGTTTTGATAAGTTTCATAGCTGTATATATTTGTTACTTTGGAGGATATTGGATTTGTTCCCTCTTACTCCATGGCCATACCTCACAGAAGTCCCATGATTTTACATTATCTATTTGCCTTCTGCTAGCTAGTTTTATTACATTAATTAGCATACCAAATTTATGTAAGTTGAATATAGTGTTTATAACCCCAACCAGGATACTTTAGTGCATAGAATGGGCACTATTTATACTTATGGATAAAAGCAAAACAGAATATATAATCATCCTAGTTTTAACTGAATGCTGAAAGTGTTGACAACTGAATGACACAATCAGAGTCAGTTTTAAGTGGTTTTCTCTACAAGGTTCACTTTTATTCCTGACACTTGGAACAACATCCAGCACAAAGTGTTCACTTAATAAGAATTTCATACACATTTCACTATATTCACATATTTCCTTAACAAATACTTGAGTACAGTTGACAAGCCTGTCATTGTCTACTCCAAAATCTTCAGATGTTAGCAAGACAAGTCAGATCATTATCCTACTTAAGTTTCCATTGCTGGGGAAGAATCAGTCAATGTACAAGCAAGCAAACAAGCACTTTCTAGAAAGGTATACATGATGGAGAAACAAAGTCATTTTCAGGTCTTATGATCAGGGGCTGTCTCTCTAAAAAGTTTTTCTTAAAGATGTATTTATTTATGAGAGAGAGAGTGGAAATAGATGGAGAAGGAGAGAGAGAAGCCAGAGCATCACTATAGCATATGTGATGTGATATAGTGGATCAAACTCAGAACCTCATGCTTGAAATTTCAAAATTATCCACAGAATCTCTTCTTGGGCCACAGAAATATGATTATTCATATGTTAAGATACTTGGTTTTACCTTAGTGCCACATGGGATCCCTATGGAAAGCACCAGGGAGAGCTCCATGCATGGTGGATTGCTATAACTGCATCCTTCTCTCTTCATACCTGTCTTCTGTTCTCTCCAGAAAATAAATAATGAAAAGTTAGGTTGGGGAGGCCACTTATGTGTACAGAATATCTGAGACCAGGGCTCATTCCTCAAAGTCTCTCTGAAAAGTTGATATTTAAACTGAACCTGGCAAAGAGCATGAAAGACCGGTCACCAGAAACAAGTTCTCTGCCAGCTATTCTCTAGTCCATCTTGTAACACATACTTATGCAGCTCAGTACTCCTGGAGCTGACAATAGACTAACATTGAGGAGACTCTGAGGTGGGTGAATAAAGAAAGCATAGACCCAGGCACAGAGTGAGCGCCATAGCATCTCAGAGTATGAGAAGTCATGCATCTTGGAGCTGAGTGCACTCCATGAGGAAGCAGAGAGAGTGAGGATAAACAGAAAGGTTTATCAAAGGTTTACATTCACAAACAGAAGAAGGTTCACAATTCTGGGATCAGACAGTGCTCTGGGTCTGAACCAAGACTCTCTGCTTATCAGCTTTGTGACCTTGAATATATAGTGGATTTCATACCCTCACCTGTATAGCTAGATAATAATAATAGTAACTCAATATGTATTTAGGATTTAGCATAGCGTTTGAGAAGCAGTAAGTGTTTTGTAAATGTTAACTCATTATTAAATGGTAAAAATAGAAACAATTTAAATGTGTTTGGGAATACAAAAATAAGATGCTAATTTTTCCCTTCAGGGATCCCATTCTGTACTTGCAGTAATAGGAGTTCTCAAATATGTTCCTACTGCATGCCAGGGCTCTGAAGGTTTGGTGGAGGTGTGCTGCCATGAAACCACATAATAGAAATGTTTCCCAGTTTTCAGAAGGGAAAAATAAGCTTCAGATAACTTTTTTCCCCCAATTTCAAGATTTAGTCCCAGTTACATTTTTCTTAAACTTCAGACATCTGCTACATGGCAAGTGAAAAAAAAGTGCACAGCAGCAGAAAAAAATGCTACCAGGAAAAACTCATACATGGCAGATCATGTTTGACCAACAGCTTGCTCTTCTCATGGGCCTGTGTGCTCAAGGTTGTGGTGTTTAAACCATATGCCGATTGTCATGCTGTCTGGAGGCACAATGTTCCTAGTGCATAAGCTGGAATGAGGTACATCTGCATCTTATGGAGCTCTTCACAGCCCTTTACCTTCCAGATCCTCAGTTGGCTGGGTAAGTCTGAGGCTCCCTCCATGAGAAAGTTCAAGGCTCTTGACAGACTGGTGTGAATTAGTTCTCCTTATTATCTAGAAGTTGGGAAGTGCAATATGTGAAGGACATAAGAGGGAAGGGTGGTAAAACAATGATAATAAAATAAAATAATGTGGCAACACACATCATGAAGCAGCACACCCAGTTAAGTGCACATAGTACTAAGCTCAAGGACCCACACAAGGATAGGAGTTTGGGCTCCCTGCCTCCCCACCTGCAATATGTACAGTTCACAAGAGGTGAAGCAGGTCTGCAGGTGTCTCTCTTTCTCTCTCCCTTTCTATCTCCGCTCCTCTCCTCTCACAATTTCTCTCTGCATTAGCCAATAAAATGGGGGGGGGGTAGGATGACTGCCAGGAGCAGTGGATTCATAGAACAGACACCAAACCCCAGTGATTACCCTGGAGGCAAAAAAATGGATGTGAGAGTAGCAAAAATAAAAGTCTCTTAGGAAATGGACAAAGGTAGCATCTGACAGGATGAAAATACAGGACTCTGCATCACAAAAGTATTGGTAAGAAAGAGCGTGATTTAAGATCTGTAACTTATTTGGAGTCTCTTGGTTTCAGGGTCATGGGAATTAAGAGATTTTGAGGCAATTGAGACAGATATTTTATCTTCTTATGATCGATGATTCTTTGTGGACCTCTGCAATCCCACCCAACTAACTGCTAGAAAGTTCCTTCCTCCTGTTCAAGTAGTGCCCAGATCAGATGCTACTTGTTACAGAAAAAGTCTTTGACAAGAATCTATCTCCTAAAGGACAATGCCCAAAGCAGAGACATGTTGATAGGATCTGCGTTCATTTCTGTTATAACAAATTTGCCATAAAAATTAATGCCTGATTTCTATGGCTTTAACACACCACAAATTTATAAACTAACTGTTCTGAAGGTTTGAAATCCAAAATAAATTTCCCTGGATTAAAATCAAGAATGAGGTGAGCTGTAATTCTTTCTGGAGTCTCAATGGAAAACCCTGTGTCCTTGATGTCGCTCCCTTGGAGAGGCCACCTGCATTCCTAGTGTCACGAGAGATTCTTTCCTTCATCTTCAAAGACAGTCTAGTCCATCTCTCTGACCTATGACCCACTGAAGCTTTTTCTGTTTTTTTTTTTTTTGTTAGAGTTAAAAAGTAGTCTTTGTTTTTCATAGCAGGTGTGACTAAATTGGTCCCATTAGAATATCTCAATTTCAAGTGCTCTTGATTGAATTACATTTGCAACATCCCTCTGTCATGTAACATAGTCACTGGTTCCATAAATTATATACACACATCTTTCAAGAGCTGCCACAGTCTGCCTTTGGCCCAAAATATTCTTTTCTATCTCATATAAAAACATATTCATGTCATAATAAGATCTCCAAGGAACCCAAACCATTGCAGGACCAACTTCAGCTTTACAAATCTCATAAATCTAATCAGCTTAAAAGTATGAAACCGCCATATCCAAATCAGGTGAGTTAAGACTCTGGCCACCACACACCCTGGAAGGGCCAGGGAGATGAAGCATCTGTCTTGCCTGCCTGCATCTCTGAGGTCCAGGTCCAACACCTGGGGTAGCACCACAAGCCAGAGTAACTAGTGTCCTCTCTCATATATGTATATACAATTTAAAATTAATACCAGGCAGTGGCATGCCTATTTAAGCATACATGTCACCATGCACAAGGACCTGGGTTTGACCCCCCCATTCCCCACCTGTAAAAAGTACAATTCACAAGAGGTGAATCAGGTCTGTATGTGCCTATCTGTCTCTCTCACTCTTTATCTCCCCTCCCCTCTAAATTTCTCTCTGTCTTATCAAAAGGAGAAGAAGGAAGAAGAGGAGAAGGAGAAGGAGGAGACTTTACAAAATGCATACTGAGACAGAACTTCTCTCTGTATTAAACTCCAGAATGAAATTATGTGTTCCCAAAATGGGATGATATAAAAAGACAGCTACAGACATTTCTGTTAAAAAGAAGACAAAAAACTTAAATTGAAAAAAGGCAATGTTAAAATTCAGTAAGGATATTTTCATAAGATCTTTTAAACTTAACATAATCATCTCAGTGGTTTACTACAATGTAAGTGGTCTACAAGATCCTAAGTACATAGCCCACAGGGCCATGCCACACCCATCACCAAGATCCCATGCCCCCACCTCATGTACACAGTGGTAACTGCCATGGTTCTCACAAAGCCTTAGAGATAGTTGGTCTACTTTTGCAAATGCATGTATTTCAACTGTATAAACTCCACAGATGGGGGGAGCCACACCATAGTCCTTTATCTCCCTACTTTCTTAACTGCTGTGGAAACTCCTGTGGACCTAGTGACCCTCTGACCTCAAAGCCCACACTCTAGGCTTAGACTGGGTTCCCTGGGTAAATATGTTTTCATAAATATAGCAATGTAGCACTTGCTTGAAACCGAGTAGCTTTGCTAATTTTTCTCCTACCAGTAGAATGTCGAGGGCTGATAGTTCTTTCTTTCAATCACTGTTTTTTTTAGAACTTATTTATTTTAAAACTTGTTGAGCAGTATGCCAGCTCCCCCCTGCTTAACGCTGTGGTCTATTTACATAATCACTGTTTTACCTGAGAACTGCCCTGCCTGCAGGGCACTGGTTTAATCCCACTGGTTCACACTCTCATTTTGCTCCGCCCCCTCTCCTAGTCACACCGTTTTCCACCACTAGTTTGCACTCTCTTTTGCTCCACCCTATCTACATCACATCCTTTTTCCCACCCTACTATTTACTTCTTGGCGCGTATAAATACAGATGCTCTTCTGATTAAATATTGGATTGCCTTCCAGCTTCAAGAGTCCCTGAGTCTCTCTCCTGTGATGCTAGCCTGGCACAAGTTCCTGATCCCTCTCCCACACAGCAGCCTAGGTTGGCTCCAGTCGAGTTCTCTCCAACCCAGAGAGCATGTGCTCGGGAAGAAGCACCCTCAGGCTATCCCGACAAACACTTACTTGTTTTTACTGATAAGAGCAAAGAGTGAAAGAGATAGATAGATAGATAGATAGATAGATAGATAGATAGATAGATACATAGATAGATGATAGATGATAGATGATAGATGATAGATGATAGATAGATAGATAGATACATAGATAGATGATAGATGATAGATGATAGATAGATAGATAGATAGATAGATACCTAGATCACTGCTCATATCTGTCATTAGGAAGTACTGAGAACTGAACCTGGGGACTTGGGCATGGAAGTTGGTGCTCTGACAGGCTCTGTAAGCTTCCTGCCCTTCCTCTACTTCTCTTTCAGTCCAAACTAACTGTGTTTCTGGCAGAAAATTCTCCAGAACCATGTAGCTGTCCTGTGTGTGTCACATAGTTTTCAGATTCCCTGAACCTCTCGAGATTTAACTGACTTCAGTAGAAACAGAAACAGACTCAGCGCAGGCCCAGGACTCCAAGCCCCCGACTGCCAGTTACTTCTGTTACATGTGCTTAGGGCTTGTTACCTCAGGGGAGGAATTATTGCTATTATTATCTTGACCCAATCCTTCATTCCTAACATGCTGCATGTGTGGTATACAAAGTTGTGTATCTTGAACTTTGCATATTCAAAATCTGGATTTTAGTTTGGAAGAAAATGGTTGTTTTCTCCCCAAACCTGTTCCCTACCAATAAAAATCTTGGCCATGGGTACTTTAAAATTAATATGGCTACTCGCCTGCCTTCATTTTTTTTAACTATATTTTTATTTACTTACAATTGGATAGAGAAAGAAAGAAATTGAGAGGAGGGGATATAGAGAAGGAGAGAGAGAGAGAGACACCTGTAGGCCTGCTCTACCACTAATGAAGTTGTCCCCCTGCAGATGGTGTAAAGGCTTGAACCTGGGCCCTTGTGCACTGTAATGTGAGTGCTTAACTAGGTGCACCACCACTGGCCCCAGTGCCTGCCTTCATTTCCTTGGGCAGTGTATTTAGAGTTCCCACTTACTCCTACATAAGGATCATGCTGCTGGATCACATGTTACTGGGCATCACTTCTGTGAATAATTAGTGTAATAATCAGATTATACACTGAAATGCATACTGAGATTTAATTTTCTTGGAAATTCTCAAGGGATGAGTTCACATCCTCAGATTTTACAGTGTATATTGTACTGTTTTGAAGGGATTAACATTGCCATCTCACCTCTGAGGAAGTAGATCCACAAAGCAAGACAACTTGCCTTAATGTGCTGCTTAGTGAAGTGTTGAAGGGAATACCCCCAAATAACTTATGCTGATTTTAAAATAGAAATGGAGAAAGTCATTCCTTCTATTCCTGACATGTCTCTTTCTTCTGGTGTGGCTGGAATTTATGTAAATGGCACAGGAAGAACTAGCGCAGCAATGCCAGCCATAGTGATGCCACGGTGAACACAGACTTCCTAGGGTTACAGAACAATGAGGGTCCCAGAAGCCCAGCCATGAAGGAGCCCCTGGATGTGGCAAAGAGGCTGTTCAAGGCTCTTCTGCCAGTTTCCTCAGTCCCCCTCTGTGCCTTTGGCTTGGTTCTCCTCTGCTCTCTGCGAAGACTCTGCCTTGTTTCTCTTGTCCACTGACTTCTACATGGCTTCACTGCTGGAAAACATCCACCAAAAAAAGAAAAGGCAATCTTGTTTCTCGAGAAAGAAGTCAGAACATGTTCCCTACTTTCCACTTGAAAAGTAGTCTAGCAGATGACCTCACCAGTGTGTCCTGGAACCTCCCTCCCCAGAGCCCTGCCCCACTAGGAAAGACAGAAACAGGCTGGGGGTGTGGATCCACCTGCCAACACCCATGTCCAGTGGAGAAGCAATGACAGAAGCCAGAACTCCAACCTTCTGCTCCCCATAAATAATTTGGGTCCATGCTCCCAGAGGGATAAAGAACAGGGGAACTTCCAGTGGAGGGGATGGGACATAGAACTCTGCTGGTGGGAACTGTGTGGAATTGTTCCCCTGTTATCTTACAATCTAGCTAATCATTAGTAAAGAAAAATTAAATGTGGGTCACTAGTAAAAAAAAATTAAATGTGGGTCATCTTCAGCTCTCCTGCTCCCTTGCCACTGGCTGAGACCAGGATGGCCCCTGGGGGTCTTAGGGGACCTTGATGACGAGGGTGAATGCACGAAGAGGAATCCATGAACACCTCTGGGAGAAGCTTCAGAGAGATGATTCAGGGGTACAGGCAGGTAGATAATACCCAAGGGTCAGGAAAAGGTCAAGGTCATCATTAACCCACACACAGTACAGGGTTAAGTCTTGACCGAGCAGGTGCTTGTTCACTACTGGGAAGTTACCATACAGGTTTGCTCATGAGCTCACCATGCATGCAGGCTTCTCTCTAAAGCTGAATCATGGGCACCTCCGGGCTGGGGGGAAGGGGGTACTTGAGCAAGACCAGAATATTTGTGGTGGGTTTCAGTTGGCCGTATATGTTAACTTACGGCATTTGTTCAAAGGGAATGAGGAAGCACGTGCAAGAAGGCACCCAGCCTGGAAAACTCCATCCATCATAAGCTCATGGGGTCAAGTGGGGTCCTTTCTACCACCTCTCCTGTGGGGAGGGGGCTTGGGGTTGACCCTCTCAGACCCTCATGGAGATGATGGCCTGGATTTCCCAGACAGTGGGCTTTCCCCCACAATTAAAAAGAGAAAAAAGGTAGCTTAGTATAGCTGTACTTCTTCCCATAGTCAAGAGCTTTCAAGGTGAAGTCTGGCCCCGGTCTCCAGTGTTCTCTGACTGTCCCTTCCTCCAAGAGGAAACTTTCTCTGGGGCCAGGTGGTGGTGAGGCCAGGTGGTGGCACACCTGGCTGAATGCACATGTCACTGTGTCTAAGAACCCAGGTTCAAGGCCCTGGTCCCCACCTGCAGGGG